>NC_045541.1:39615268-39975268 GCF_009769535.1 Thamnophis elegans
TAAAGGTATGTTATTCACTTATTGCACAAGAATCAAACGGGCACTTATTGAAGAGGATGTGAGCAATGGCAGAATACTTAACGGGAGAGAGAAAATTCTATCCTAATCAGAAACTAAGGGAAAGATCAAAGGATGCTTCAGTTAACATTCCAACTATGTGTTTGCTGATTGGCTAGCCATATTGATTGACATCTATAGCATGCATAGACAACAGAGGTACTCTTATTACAGGTAGTTCTTGACTTATGATCATACTGGAGTCTGCCAACTACAGTTATAAGTTACAATAGTTGTAAGATGGGTTGTTTACAGTAAATGAAGTCATGTTATAAAACATCCAATGCTCAGTCACATGACTGACTGTTTGCGTGTGCGTGCATGCTCAACTATCTGAACTTTAAATCTGGATTATAAATAACCCCAAGGTAGATTCATCATAATTTCAAATGCTTGCTAAGTGACTATTTGTAAATCAAGGACTACCGGAATTATTACTATTGCTACTACAGATACAATTATTACTATTTCTATTCTTTCTCTATAGAGATCAAAGTAGCAAAGCTGTTCTTTAAAATAATTCTAAAAATAAGTTTATTAATATATTTCTAACAGAATAACAGAGTTGGAAGGGACCTTTGGTATTTTAATCTTCTTTAAATAAACTAAAATTTTCTGGGGGGAAAAGCAGGAGACCCTATAACATTTCATATAATGCTTGTCCAATCTCTTCTTAAAAAGCTCCAGTGATGGAGCACCCACAACTTCTAAAGGCAAATTGTTCCATTGGTTAATTGTTCTCTCAGGAAATTTCTCCTTAGTTCTAGACTGCTTCTCTCCTTGATTCGTTTCCATCCATTGCTTCTTGTCCTGCTTTCAGGTGCTTTGGATAATAGATTGACTCCCCTCCTGTTCTTTGTGGCAGCTCCTTAGATGTTAGAACACTGCTATCATATCACTCTAATACTTCTTTTCATTAAACTAGACATTCCCAATTGCTGTAACTGTTCCTTGTATGTTTTAGCCTCCAGTCCCCTAATCATACTTGTTGCTCTTCTATGCTTCTTTCTATAGTCTCAACATCCTTTTTTATATCATGGCCACCAAAACTTGATGTAATATTCCAAATGTGGTTTTACCAAGGCAAAGTGGTACTAACATGTCACATGATCTTGATTCTATCCCTCTGTTAATTCTATTTTATGAGCATAAATAGTAAACAATGAAACCGGTTATTTTGGCACTATGACAGTAGAAAGAGAATTACGTATAAGAGGAAAAGAAGCAAAAAAGTTTCTAATGTATGTTTCATTTCTTACAAAAACTTGTGCTGTAATATTATGCTGGTCAGTGTCTTGTAAATGCAGAGACAGCAGGTTACTACAGGAGCCCCTGCATGTCCAGAAATATATCAAACTCTAGATAAATTAGCTGCCCACTTGCTCATTCTCTGAAAGGTTTAATATATCTAAAGCTATTAGAGGTTTAATGTGCCTTTTTGCTTCTTATGTCTTAAAAACAAATTCTAAAAATAATGTTGCTGCATTTTCACTGACCGCCATTAAATTAAGGCTTCACAATCAGGAATGGGAATTATTTATGCAAAGAAAATTGGTCTGTGCTACCTCTAGACTAGATTGGATATTAACAACAGCTGAAAGCTGTGAAACCCCCCCCCCCCCCAAAGTGTACATGTGAAATTGAAGGCTTCAGCGTTCCACTCGTTTCCATGGGAAACACAAAACACATTCACAAGTTTCTCTCATTATGGTACAACATGAACCATTTAGATGTTTTACTTTCCCTTAGTTCAACTATTAATTTGCTTTCCTACATAACAATGTATATCTTTCTTCATTTGTTACTCTTGCTGGATCTTAGTTTAGATCTGAAGATTTTTTTAGCTTAAGAGCACGGGAAGCCATTTCCCACCCAGATGTACTATTTATTCATTAAGCTTTATTCATTGTCTACTCTTTTCCAGTTGGGTGCCAACCGCCTTTATAAATTATGAACTAAAAATGATATTCTTTCATTTATATTCTCTTTGGAAACCAACTTTTTGCAGTAGAACAGTCTCTGAATTTTGAAGCAGCCACAGACTAGTAATAGGAATCAAAAAAGAGACAAGCTTCCTTCTTAATGTCTATGCTTTCCCTTTACATCTAACTACTTTGCATCTCTGCAATTAAAAAAACTTCATTATTGATGTAGGTGGAGTCCCTACCAGCCCTTTTGATAATCAATAGCTTTTTGCTCCAAGCACAGTACAAACATACCCATCAACGATACTACATGCACAACTTGAATAAACAAAATGTTTTGTTAATAATTATAGACATACTGCAGTGCTAATACAGCAGTAAGAAGATAAGATTTCAAAAAATGTTGTTTTTCATATCACTTTGAAAGTCCAACAGTAGCAAAGGACAGCAAAAACAAATTCCTTAGTTTTTTTTCCCCCTTAGCAACACATGTGGAGAAGACCAGACAGAAACCCATACATATTAACCACCTAAAGAAAGGATGTCAAAATCAATTTCATTGAGGGCCGCATGGTTGTGTTTTACGATGGGTGGGCCAGGGTGGGCATGGCTGGAGTGGGCATGGACAGCTTGATGTCATTCATGTTGGGGCACCGGTGGTGGCTCAAGCACTCTGCCAGCAAAAACAGGCTCCCAAGCTCTGTTTTTGGCTGTGACAGTCTCCTGCAGCCTGCTGCCAGCAAAAATGGAGCTTGGAGCTCTGCCAGAAAAAAACTGGTTCGAAGTGCCTCTGTCAGTGGAAATGGAACTTGAGAGGGCCGCGTGAGGCCCTGTCATGCACCATTTTCACTGGCTGAGGCACCATGGGCCAGTCCTTTGCTGTTTCCAGGTTGGCCCCACAGGCCAGATCTAAGCATCCCGTGGGCCGGTTCTGGTCTGTGGGCCTTGAGTTTGACACCCCTGCCCTAAAGTGTGTACATATGTGAGAGATGTTTTTGCTGTCCCTGAAAGTGATTTTAAAAATATCCTTAAACATTTTAGCTCAGAACTACCTATAGGCAATCAGTAGCATGAACTTGAAAAAGTCATTCAATTTCAATGAAATGCAAGCTGAAATAATATCGGCCAGAAATTAAATCATGAACATTTTTTTTACTTTGTAATATGTCTATATATGGCTGGCTGACCAATCAGCCATTTATTTATTCATCTAACTCTCCACATGATATTTTTACCATGCCATGGAGATTGAACTGACCCCAGAATTTAGCAATAGCAGTTAGACTTACTTGTCCCAGCATAAGAATAGCCTCCTGACCATTTCTCAAGGCCCATAACCCATGATGCCCTTTTCTATCCACCTGAGCCCACCAGAAAGGCCACCTTCAACTGTCTTCTTCTGCTACCTGACAAAAATGGTGAGCCAACTTTGATGACTTGTGCCAGCTTGAGCAGCTGGGCCCTGTTCAGTGGTGGGATTCCATTTTTTTTTACTATCGGTTCTGTGGGCATGGCATGGCTTGGTGGGCATGGCAGGGGAAGAATACTGTAAAATCTCCATTCCCACCCTGCTCCAGGGGAAGGTTACTACAAAATCCCCATTTCTTCCAGATCAGCTGGAACTCGGGAGGCAGAGAATAGATAGGGGCAGGACCGGTCAGAGGTGGTATTTACCGGTTCTCTGAACTACTCAAAATTTCCGCTACTAGTTCTCCAGAACTGGCCAGAACCTACTGAATACCACCTCTGGTCCTATTCATCTGCTGCACTTCATTTCAAGGTAAGGAAGCACCTTCAGTCCAATTGGTTACTGTGTGCCACCGTATCCCTTCTTCTCTGATCACTGGTGATGTTAATTATTTTTCCAGGTTCACCAACGAAATAGTGAAAAAGCTGAGCTTTTAAAAAAAAGTTTGCTGATGAAACAGTGAAGCCTAGACTTCTCCTTATTTATTTTTAAAAAATCATGTGAAAGACCAGAACTGTGCCTTTCTAAGACAGAATCAGTAGTGAAATTATGGTGTTTGCTTGTTGATATTTTCCCAGTCCAGAGGGATAAAGAAGTAGGAGAATTCTCCAGTTAGGAACTCTGATTAAGAGTGGGCCAGAAAGGGCATCAGCCATTAAAGAGCATCAAAGCATCAACTTTGTCTCATTATCTAACCATCACTGTGGACAAGAGACAAAGGAGGGGAAATCTGGAAAGGGTTTTATTCCCCTCCCCACCATCCTGAGTGCTGAAGGCACTAAAGTTGGAAAGCCCACCACCATCAAATCAGAGATGTGCCCAAAGTAGTAAAATATCTTTGCTCTTGACTACCATAGGAGTACTAGTGTTTCTGTTCTCGTTGCTTCTCGTATGCATTTGGGGTTGTTCGTGCTTGTGCCTCCCACCCTATGTATCATTTTAGGAAGGACTTTGTCTGGTTGTCCATCTTCACTTTTTCTGTTCCTGACATAGCAATCTCTGTCTTACCCCCTCCGTGCTAAAACTGTTGCAGGGTGAGGGGAACTGCTTCCTCTGGAGTCTGAGTCAAAGGCTACAGCAGACAACATGAGATTGCTTTCCTCTTGTGGGATCTGAAGAATGACTGGTATTCATTCGTGGTGACCCAGATCTTAGAACCCTATCCCTTAAGTGGACAAATTGTTCACTTTCCTGCAAGGGGAAGAAACACAGGAAAGGTTTCTTCATCATCTGCAGATGGTAAGGATGTGTGTGTACATAGGAGCTTGGGGAATCTCATATTGTGATTAAAGTAAATTGAGAATGATTTGCAAGAGGGGAGATTGTAAGGTGGAAAAGCTGCAAATGTGAAGTCTTAAGTTGTTTTTATAGCTTTGTAACATTTTAAATATGGAGAAAAATTCCAAGAGTTCATTGATGGCCTTTGATTGGGACTCCCCCCACACTCAAAAATGCCCATCTTTGTCCTAAGGATCAGATTTAGAGTCTGGGGTCATTAATTCTAGTCTAGTGAAAAGAAGGACTAGGGGAGATATGACTGCAGTGTTACAGTATTTGAGGGGCTGTCACAAAGAAGAGGGGGGAAAACTATTTACCAAAAAACCAGAAGGCAAGACAAGAACCAATGGATGAAAACTAATCAAGGAGAGAAGCATCCTAAAACTAAGGAGAAATGTGGAAATCAATGGAAATCAATCAGTGATATGCCTTGCCTTCAGAAGTTGTGGATGCCCCAACACTGTAGACTTTCAAGAAGAGACTGGATAGCTACTTGTCTGAAATGGTATCGACTCTCCTGCTCATGCAAGGAGTTGGCCTAGATGACCTCCAAGGTGTTTTCCAACTCTGTTATTCTATATTCTATGTTCATTTGTAACATAAGGCCCAGGATGAATCTGGCCTGGTCAGCTTATCCATGCAGATTTGAAAGATATTTTATAATGTATATTGGGCTGCTGTTGATGACAACAGGAAAAACAGCTTCATTGAGTGCTTACATGAGTTGGAACCTCATTATTTTTAAGAAACCTTCCACGTCAACCAGACATCCTCTGAAGCCATGATGGTGAACCTATGGCACGTGTGCCACAGGTGGCATGCAGGTGGCATGCAGAGCCCTCTCTGTGGGCACACCAGCTGTCACCCCAGCCCAGCTCCACCATGCATGCACGCATGCCTCCCCCCAGCCAGCTGATTTTCAGGTCTCTGCCATGCATGCATAGGGGTGGGGCACATGCAGGGATGTGCACGTGCATGCATGGGGGGCACATGTGCAGGGGGCACTTGCATTGCATCTTGGGGACTCGCACGTGGCTCCCTCCACACCCCATTTAGGGCCTGGAAAGCCTCCTGCACCAACCTGGGAGCCAAAAATGGGGGCAGGGGGGTGGGGTACATGAGAAGGGGGAAGGGGATCAGGGGGATCACATGCGCATGAATGGAGGGCACATGTGGTGCGGTCGCATGCATATTGCATTATGGGTGTGGGCGCACACATGAACCTTTGGCACGTGACGACAAAAATGTTAGCCATCACTGCTTTAAAGGAACCCAACATTATTATACTCATGGAGAATCTTCTGCAGAGGACATTGTTTTTACTTCTCAAAAGGTTTCCTTGGAAAGGATTATCTGAAATCAGCTATGCTATCTTTAAATATCGATGGAAGATATTTCTTTGATCTTTTAAACATGATAGATGTCCTGATTTTTATTTGTTCTGTTTTAAGGACAGCATACTATTTTTCTTACTTTCAGCTCTTTAGTTTATTATTTGGTTTATTGTGGACTTATCTAACTTTATTCTTTTCTAACTGTACTGATGTTTTACATTTCTTTCATTTTTACCTAAATTGCTTTTTGAAGTACTGATCCACAAATGACATATAAACACAACAAATGCATAAATAAATGATTTTTTTTAAAAAAACCCACACACATATATAAATGTGTGTGTCATTATTATGACTGCCACCTCTAAAAAGCAAACAAATTCCAGTCCATTTGTCATCTTCTGCTACTTCTTAAAAAATACAGGAAGTGTGAAGGCTGAATCTAGTATGTGTGTTTATAGTGAGTTATTTTCTTTTCAAAATTGGTTTTCAATCAGACTGGCAATTCTCACCTAATTAAAAGTGTGAACGCTGTTATCTTTGGTTATTTTAGCATCTTCCTACCAAATGAAAACATATAGTAAAGGTGAACAAACTTAACAACCCATATAAAGTTTTACTGAAGCCAGTGATCACACTTTTGATATGTTTATTTATGCAATATTGTAAAAAAAGATATACTTTTTTTAAAAAAAGAAGATGCTAAAAACACCTTTTCTACTTTTCGTGCATATACTGTATATTCCTAAAAAATTACCACTCATTATAAATATTCTCAAATTCTGGATCTGCTGTACTATTGATAACTTTTGTAATCAATTGTTATGTCTCTGTAGTGTAAATGTAGGAGTGGACTTTGTGACAGAAATGCCAACATTGTTCAGTTTTGCATTTTGACTATGACTTGCTTTTGGTTACTGCTCACATTTGAATAGTGTGTTGCTTTTTTATACTGGGTTGAATCCCTCCCCACCACCTAAATCTTTATTGAGAGTTTTAATTCCCATAATATTTCAGCTATCAGGTATGCTGTACGCCAAACAAAGTGAAAAAGGAAACTCTTTACAATATGAGCAAATTAAAAAACTGACCTCTGAATAATGGCAGGCCAGTTATCTTTGAGAAAACATTCATTAGAAACTGGAAAACTCCTCTGTTTTCGCATAAGTACATAAGAGTATCATAAGGATGATTAGTTTACTTTATAAAAGCTTTTGACATGCTTTTTAGAACATTATCTTTGAAAAATGTCCACTAGCTGCTGACAAACTCTTCTGTTTTTGCATAAGTATATGACAGCATTGTAAGGATGATTTAGTTTATTTTATAAACGCTATTGACATGCTTTTTAGAATGACCTATTACTGTGTAATCATTTTTAAACATTAGATATTCATCAAGCTCTAATCAAATCATGAAAAGATAATCTTGTGAGGTCTTCAGAGAAATCTCACTCTGGAGTTGGTTACTTAATCTGTTATCACCCCTCAAATAAGGAAAAAAGCATTTTACTAACCCTTCATCTGTGGCAGAGATTTAGTAGAAAATAAGGAGGAAAAACCATTAGTGATTGTGAGGTAAAAAGGGTTTCGTAAGATGAGGAGAGAATTTTGAATGGTTTACTTCCTGCATGGTTCTATGCATCAAACAGTAAATGCAACCAAAGCGACACATGTCATCCTGGTGCTTAACCCAAGCTGAATACTGTATTAGCACCACTGCAGTGATGGATGCAAGCTACTGTCCACCCTTCTCAAAGTTTGAAGGTGAAACAAGAGTTCTTCTATTGTTTGTGAAGAGATACCTCCCATGTTTCAATCAAGACATAGTTTTTGTTCTAATTTGTTTGGCAGGTTCTGAAGCTTTCGGAAAAACAGCCAAGTCTGTCTGATGAAGGAGCATAATGAAGAGGGAGGGGGAAATGTTCTCGGCAATGAGAGCTCTGTCAGACCACTGCTTAATCATTTGAGATGAAGGGAAAAAAATCTGTCACTTGTACAAAACCTCAGATGTTCCTTTGAGGAGAGTGATCTGTAGTGAAGACTAGTGGGGATGGCAGCAGAAGAGAGATGCAGGAATAGATTAAGACTGATGGTAGAGGCCAGGGGAGATGGAGAGGAAGAACTCCAGAGGTAGTAAAGTTTGGCATTTTATGGCAGTGGGATCAGCAGTGGGATCAGCATTGAATCAGGACCAAGTCTAGAAGAAGTTGTAGAATTAGAGCACAGAAACAAGTGGTGTTGGCAGCAGGAGCAGGTGTGGTTGTAGATTATGACCAGAGGCAGAAGCCTGGATTGATAAAGGTGAGGTTCAATGATGGTACTGCAGCAATGGCAGTAGATTGAGGGTTTGGGGGACAAGACTGTAAATCAGTGGAGGAAGCTTTGATGATAAGCAGAGGGAGAATTTCAGAGCAATGACTGAGGACTACAAGAAGAGGCTAGAGAGACTAGAAGAGAAATAAAGACAGCCAGAAGAGGGAGATGAAGGCTAGAAAAGAAATGTCAGAGCTGGGCCACAAATATACATGCATGATGCATACACACACACACACACACACACACACACACACACACACACACACAGAGCAAGAAAGATAGATAGAGAAAGAGAGAGAGAACAACAAAAATAAAGAAATGAAAAATAAAGGAATAAAACATAAAAGAACTCAAAGATAGTGGAAGGACATTCAATCACTTCACAGATTCACCAAAGGATGCCCAGGAACAATGGAAGAACCACTTTTTAAGACTTTCCAGAAGGCTAACAGAGATGGAGCAGAGGGAATGACATTCCAGAAAGTGGAGGCTCAGCAGAAAAGATCCAAGGTCCCACAAGATAGGACTCTTTTACAGATGGGATTCAGAGTATACTACTTCTTCCAGACATGATGTAATGGGTAGATATAACTGGGAAGAGACGGTCCTTCAACTAACTTCATTCCGTGTCATGGAGGGCTTTAAAAGCCAAGGTTAGCACATTGAATTGCATTTGGAAGCAAACTGGCAATCAATACAGCTCAAAAAACCTGAGTCCCATAATGCTGTGGATGTTTTCCAAGGGGAACGACTCCATGTTGAGCATATTATATTAATCAATTCTGGAGGGTAACTAGGGCATAAGTGACAGAAACAGTCTGACAACAGTTCATAACCTAAATGGGCTTCTATAGTAGGGAGAAAGAGGCATATTAATTCAACAGGAATACCTGTTGAGCCTCATGGTCCAGGAAAAGGAGCAACTGGAACACAACACAAAGCTGTGCAAAGGTCCTCCTAGTCATGACTGCAACCTGCTTCTTGTGGAGGAGAATAGAATAGAATAGAATAGAATAACAGAGTTGGAAGGGACATTGGAGGTCTTCTAGTCCAACCTCCTGCTTAGGAAGGAAACCCTACACCTCTTCAGACAAATGGTTATCCAACATCTTCTTAAAAACTTCCAGTGTTGGAGCATTCACAACTTCTGGAGGCAAGTTGTTCCACTGATTAATTGTTCTAACTGTTAGGAAATTTCTCCTCAGTTCTAAGTTGCTTCTCTCCTTGATTAGTTTCTACCCATTGCTTCTTGTTCTACCCTCAGGTGCTTTGGAGAATAGTTTGACTCCTTCTTTGTGGCAGCCCCTAAGATACTGGAACACTGCTATCATGTCTCCCCATGTCCTTCTTTTCATTAAAATAGACATGTCCAGTTCCTGCAATTGTTCTTCATCTGTTTTAGCCTCCAGTCCCCTAATCATCTTTGTTGCTCTTTTCTGCACTCTTTCTAGAGTCTCCACATCTTTTTTACATTGTGGTAACCAAAATGGAATGCAGTATCCCAAATGTGGCCTCATCAAGGCATTATAAAGTGGTATTAACACTTCACGTGATCTTGATTCTAGGAGAGTCTAGGAGGACATCCAAGTTTTGCACCAAGTCTGTCTGTGATAGTGCAACCTTATATAGTATCAAAGATGGAACATTCCCAGATCTGGAAGGGTCCAAAACCCAGAGCTGCTCTGTCTTGCCAGGGTTCAGCTGAAGTCTGTTGTTACCCATGCAGACTCCCCCGCCCCCACCAGCCTCCAGCCATCAGGACAAGACATCAGTGACATCACTAAATTTGCCAAGGGCTGAGATGTATACTTACGATACCACACCCCATGGCAATGCTTGAGCTCACTCAGCAGCCTCATATAGATGTTAAACAGGAGAGGAGAGAGTATCAAACTCTAGTGTGACTGCTAGAGCTAGCAAATTTAAGTTACAAAAATTCAGATTAACACAGGATGGCAGCAAAGAAATGTAGGAAACCCGTAGCTGCCCATCTAGTAGGTCTTGTATGCTGCAGATATGGTATCTCTGTTGAATTAATATACTACTTTCTCCCCACTATAGAGGCCCGTTTAGGTTATGAACTATTGTCAGGCGAGAAGCATTAAATGGCACATTTTATCAACTACTACATTTGTCGGTAATCATCTTTTGGCATCGTTTTAATGCAGAATAGAATTTTTTTCACATGACAAAGTACATACTATTTGCATAACAAATCATACTAAATCATGTCAGGCCAAAATAAGTTTTCATGATGTCAATCCTGAATATATTAGCCCAAACGTATATTTCCAATTTGCTTAATTGGAGGCACAATTTCTAATCAACGCAATGCATGTCCCTCTGCATACATATGAACTAGCATGAATCTTAACAGCTAAATTTATGCTTTCGAGGCTCCAAGATATTTAAAACTATCCATCTCTGAATGATGTCATAGTTAAATGTTGAACCATGTTTGTACCATTTTGTATAGAAACAACTGCTAATGCATAAAATATAAGCCTGGAACAATTGGAGCAATACTTCAGGTCCTAGAATTCTTAGTCTTCTCTGAGCCTGATTGTTTGCTCACAAACAGGTAATTACCCAATGAACATAATCTGTGTGAGTGAGTGTGGGGTTTGCTGCTTGTTTGTATTCAGTAACTTGCCCAACCAATTTTGGTGTGGCTGTAGTTTCCTCCTTTGTAGTCCCATGATTGTTGTTTTCTGCCTGATTATTTGTCTACTGCTGATCCCTGCTTATTTGAATGTAGTCTGCCAAAGAGATGTGTTGTAGTTTTTCTGTTTCCTTCCTAGGTTTCTTAATTGTCTCTTTTGAATGGTGTGTAGATGTGGTTTATCTCTATGTGTCTATTGATCACTGATTAGTCTGAATATGAAGCTTCCAGGACTTCTCTAAGCATTTTTGGATTTGGTTTGATCTAAGGTGCTAATAGTTTCCCAGCTGAAAGTGGTTAAGTCTGTCCATGTACTGAGAGATTAAGGGGTTTTCATAATGGCTTCTCACCCTATTCTATATGACTTATGTTTACATCATTGGTATATAGTCTCTGTTTATGGACTGCATGTAACTCCCCGTGTGATTTTGCACACCCCAATCTTATTTTCAGCTGTTTTAGCCCCCCCCCCCATTCCTCTTTCTCCTGCCAACACAAGAAATGAAAACACCATAAGGCTCACATGCAGCTCTTGGCACCCCAAATATGTATCCATGTAGTTTTAATAACAAGGTACATTTCATAATTCTATCTTCATGCAAATCCAAATTAGAATGAGGTAATTGCAAATATGTTTTAATATGTCTGAGGAGAAATATCTGCATTGTCTGTCTTAAATATAAAATATTCCAAAAGAGCAACTGTTATAAAATTCAGAAGCTATACTGTATGCCAAACAAAGGTAAAAGGTCTGCCAAACATTAATTATTTTGATCAGGTTTAATCTGGCTCCTTTTCTTCCAATTAGTGTTTTAAGGCCTCAATGGCAAAAACCTCAATTACAATGATCTACTTGCTTTACTGTTTTCCATATCTCTATGCTTAGTTGGTGCAAGATGTTTTATAGCTAGCTTTTATGTAGGACCAAGTTGAGCCTGAGGAGGGGGTCGAATGTGTCATCAGTTTGGAGTCACTCCTCCCATAGGAGACCTAAGTCCAGACCCTTGAATTCCATTGACTCTTATTTAGTGCCAATTTTCTTGACTATTAGTAGATCATATTCTTATGTATATTACATTAGCATGTAATAAATGAAATGTTTTGAACTAAATTCCTGTTCCTGTTTATATGCACCTGACATTTCCCATCCAACTAACTTAAAGGCTATTTTTTTTGAGGTGACAATGCCATATGCTTCGCACTTGTCAGCTGAAATCCACTTATAAATAAATAACTATTCCTTGATATGACATCTTTCCTTTGGAAAACCTTTCTTCAGCTCATCCCATTGTTGCTTAGGTTCCAAATGTGATTAGCTGGAGCATCATGGAGGAGTTGTGGAGGTAAGGATGCATGTGTGCACTGCACGTGTGCTGTGCACGTGCATGTGGGGGACGCCAGGCCCCATTGAACCGTACCGGTTGCAACGTGATCCGGAACCCACCACTGCATGCCAGCCACATGACCATGGAGACATCTTTGTACAGTGCTGGGTCTTCGGCTTTGAAATGGAGATGAGCACCGCCCCCTAGAGTTGGGAACAATTAGGCCATATGTGCAAGGAAAAACTTTACCTTTACTTTACCACTTGCTAACTAATGGAGGAACAGGATTGTGGGTTTAGTGAATAAGATTCCAGAATTCAGAGGAGTTGTTTTGTCATCTAAAAGGCAGCATGCCTTTAAGACAAATTGGGCTACTGTACCTTCAGACTAGAAGATCCAGTCTTTAAGTGAGTCCTGAAACCAATACTGTTCTATACAGAACTATGTTAACAAATATTATTCCCAGATTTCATTGTGTGGCACTGTGTGGCATTATTATTGCTGTCTTTAGGCCTAGGCAATTCTGTTTCCAACTTGTTCTCCAGCTGTTGCTCAGTTCTCAACAATATTATCAAAGTGGCTTCAGAGCACACCCAGAAGTATTTATCAGAAAGAATGATAGTGGAAACAATAGAAGGTTCACATTTATAGGATTGGCATAAAACTTGTTTTAAGCTGATCTGATGACACTGAATTTGTAACACTTCTAATTTCTACTTCCCCCTTAAGGTTTGTTTAACACAGGCAATTTACATGCATTGCAGTTAAGAACCGTGGTGGCTTTTTAAAAAATCTGTAGCAAACAGCAACAAAATATGGAGAGAATAGCGCACTCAAAGATTAGCTTTATTTTCCTTATTCCATTTTCTCTTTGCTATTAATAAAACAAACCTTTATTTTAAAAAGAGTATTATGATCTCTGGTCAGTATATTTTTAATCAACATGTATCATAACTTGTGCTTTATGATGAATTGGGGTTTTCCACTTTTGGTGCTAGGGACAGCAAAAGGGCAGAATTCACTGTGTTCATTCTGCTCTGGAAATGTTGCACATATTTGTTGCAAAGTCGTGTCCAACCCATCGTGACCCCATGGAAAACTTTCCTACAGGTCTTCCTGCTCTCTACCATCCCCTGAGTCCCCTCAGGGAAAAGGGCGGCCTATAAATCCAAATAAACTAAATAAACTAAACTAAACTCTGGAGTCCATTTAAGCTCACACCTACTGCTTCAGTGACTCCACCTCATTCTCTGCCCTCCCCTTCTTCTTTTGCCCTCAATCAATCCCAATCAATCCCAGCATTAAGCTCTTCTCCTGTGAGCCCTTCCTTCTCATTAGGTGGCCAACGTATTTGAGTTTCATCTTCAGGATCTGGCCTGCTAAAGAGCAGTCAGGGTTGATCTCCTCTAGGACTGACTGGTTTGATCTCCTTGCAGTCCAAAGGACTCACACATATACATTCTACTTAACTTCGAACATTTATGCCATACTTGGAGCCTGCACACACATATACAAATTACATGCATACACATATAAAAGTATATATGCCCAAGAAAACCCTATCCATCAGAAGGCATGGATTAACACTTGATTTCTTGGAGTGGAAAGATGGGAAGATAGAAAATTAAGGAAACTATCCAGTGAGAGGATAGAATAGACTATAGTCCAGACTGAATGACTTTCAAGATATCAATAGCAATAGCATTTAGACTTATATACCACTTCATAGCTCTTTACAGCCCTCTCTAAGCAGTTTGCAGAGTCAGCAAATTGCCCCCAATCAGTGATGGGTTCCTACTGGTTCAGACTGGTTCGGCCAAATTGGTAGTGGTTTGGTGGCCTGGATTGCTGGAACCAGCATCAACCCAGGCTTGCCATGCCCCTGAACCAGTTCTCTGGTTGTTTTTCGGTTCTGTGTATGCACAGAACAATTTTAATTTTAGTGCGCTTGCATGTACGATGTTCACACAAGCGAGCTGGCAGCAGTGCCTGCCGGAACACACCCCTGCCCCCAATGATCTGGGTCCTCATTTTACTGGCCTTGGAAGAATGGAAGGCTGAGTCAACCTTGAGCCAGTCAGGAACTGCTGGCAGTTGGCAGAATTAGCTTGCAATACTGCATTCTAACCATTAGACCACTACAGCTCTTTGGCAAGATGTTGCCAAAGTCACTCAATCCAGACAGGATTTTCATAATCTGATTTAGAGTCATGATGACTTGAAAATATCAATAGCTATAGCACTTAGACTTATATACCTCTTCAGAGTGCTTTTATAGCCCTCTCTAAGCGGTTTACAGAGTCAGCATATTGCCCCCAACAATCTGGGTCCTCATTTTACCCACCTTGGAAGGATGGAAGGCTGAGTCAACCTTGAGCCAGTGAGAATCGAACTGCTGGCAGCTGGCAGTCAGCAGAAGTAGCCTGCGGGACTGCATTCTATCTAACCCCTGCATCACGGCATAGGATGCAACAGCCTAAACTGTAAATGCAAATATATGGTAAAAGCCAATAAAGTAACTCTAACTTGTCCCCTTGGGCAATATTAAAATTGTTTAATGGCTTTATCCATTTCTCTATCAAGAAACCTATTAAGAAACTTCAACACCACCACAAATTTCTGACAACAGTTATCATCAACTCGCACATACCAATCTTGCATATCACCAAAGGAATCATTTGTGTGTGTATGTGTATAAACCAAACACCATGTCCCTAATTTGTGTGTGTTTTTCTGTCACTAAATTACAATTATGAATAAGAAAGATCCAAACCATTTAAACATTAAGGGTGGATACTTTGAGCATTTTAGTAAATAATTGCTTCCAGCTCTCTAAATGATGTCCAATAAAGTGGAGAATTGTAATAAATTACTATCACAGCCAACTGAGACTTTTACATCCATTCTACAGAATTGGTCTGTTCTGCCAAATCAGTTGCCAAATCAAGATTAAACACCTTGCCATTGTTTGAAGCTGGCCCCTTCTTATAGCAGTGAAATCATCTTGAACTTCAGGAACTGGTGAAGAAGTAGGTAGTCATCTCTGGGTTTTCTATGTATTTCTTAAACAATGTGTAATATATCCTGAGAAAATAATCTGCAACCCTGAATATCCACTAACTATGGAATCCTTCTCAGTACCACTGTTAGCTTGGCATGCTGGGAGATCACATGTCTTGTGGGCTCTGAAAGGTGAAGCCCAAACATCTGAGAGCTACTCTCTACAACTGGAAGGCATGTAGAAAACCAGAAGGGACAACCCACCATCATTAACTCATCATGGCCAACTGACCATGGCCAATTTGCCAGGCCGACACATCATGGCCAACTTTTCACAGGACAACTCGCTGTGGGATAATTCAACAATTCAATTTAATTATTTAAAATAATTTAAACAGTATTTTAATTTTTGTCATTCACATTTCATTTTATTCCATTGACATCCTTTCTTTAATTATGCTATTTCTTCAGTATTAGTGTAACTCTTGTCCTGAGGCAAGTTGGCCATGGTCAGTTGGCTATGATGAGTTGGCTGTGGGAAGTTGCCATAGACTCATAGAAGACTGTCAACTTGTGAAGCTTTCCTGACCTGCTCCCAAGTTGCCTTAGGCAAGGGGATAGGAATCACATTTAGGACTGCACCAAGGAATTTACATCTCAGTCAAAAAGAGACACAGTCTACCTGGCCAACGTCAAGGCATTCTCCACAGCGACCTGCAATGGCTGGAGGGAGTGACTTCTATGACCCATAAAATTGTTTTGTTGGGGAATGTGACTGATGACACACTCTTGGGGGAGGGGGAAACATGGTCAGAGGCAAGGTGTGAATTGAATGAAGCCAGAGTTGGCTTCACCTATATCGTACCGACATGGTGCTCCTAATAAACAACTGGATTTTTCTGGCTTGAGACTCTTAATTTTATTAGGGTCTTGGTTGGAACCATGACACTGTCCTAGGATACTGGAGAATATTGGGTAAGATTTTCAGAAGGTCCATGTCAAAGAAGCATCACTGAAGAAACACAAGAATTTTTTTTTGGTGGGGGTGGGGGTGGTTTTCTTGTGAGCAAAATAAATAAATAAAAATCAAGATCCTCAAAATAACATAATTAAACTCTGCTATTGGTAGCTGAGAATGATTGGGAGACTTGCTGAATTTTGTTGATCTTTTTTTTTATCTAGTAAAAAGTAAACTTTTTTTAAAGAAAAGCAAATGTTATAAATCACACATTCCTAGCTTAACTTACTTGAAATGTTGAAAATTAATCTTTTTCTTAAATTTTCAATATTTTGAATGCCTTCAAAAGGGCAAGTGACAGATTGCTCAGTTCCATGCGGAACATTTATTTTTCCTTAGTGAGCATTTACTGACAGTGAAACATTTTTTTTAATGTACTAAACAATATTTTATTTGGAAAATTTTAGACAAGTTCCAGCATCACATGCCTGACAATGAATTATCTGATATAATTAATAAGAGAGGTCCAACATTTTCTGGATGAAATAAGGAAGCATTTTTCAACATGGAGCCAATCCATCTCTACTTAGAGACAATATTTTACTATAACTCTTGGATACCCTTTGGCTGTAATTTTATTTCCCAATAACATTTGACCTCTGGCTTTAATTGGAATGCTACACACTTATTAAACAATGTAATTAAAAAAAAAATCTTTTCAGAACTGTCTTCCCTGTTGAATTTATTAGTATGGAATTCAGATTACACAGTAGTTTATTAGCAGCTATCTGGCAGGGTTGTTAATGCATGACTGAAGCAGAGTGGCTGTACACCAGAATATGAGAAGGAAATGGGTAATAAGAATATGGAAGCTTGATTGTTTTTCAAGACAGAGGACTTGCATAAATGAACTGGCCCCAAATTCACTATCTGAACTGAAAAAGTTGTCTTGGCTCATGGTTTGCAGCCTGACTGCTTGTAGGAAGAAGATTCAAAAAAAGATCAAGATGTCAGGTGATACCCATTTTTAGGACTGTCCCTTTTTCATGTGTCCCATGCAGGAAACCAAATTAGTGCTGAATAATTTGCTTTCTCCTTGGCTAACTCTGTTGGTTTCTGTTGCTGTTGTTCCCCATCTTTGTCCATAGATTGACTTTCCCATCTTTGTCCATAGATTGATTTTCTTCTACTTGATGGTTGACAAACTAACAGGTTTTACATACTTTTGGTGTTTTTGGATAGTGCTGAGTGCTACATTAACAACAATGTAATATGCAGCACAGAACCAACCCTTAAGCTTGTCTTATCGAGGGATGAGAATCAAAGGAAGACAACATTACAGAGACACGGCAGAAAAAAATGTTGCTTAGATTTGTATGTGTGTGACACTGGTGGGATTCAATTTTTTTTTACTACCGGTTCTGTGGGCATGGCTTGATGGGTGTGCTGTGGCATGGCTTGGTGGGCATGGCTTGGTGTGGCAGGAGAGGATACTGTAAAATCTCCATTCCCTCCCCACTCCAGGGGAAGGATACTACAAAAATCCACATTTCTTCCTGATCAGCTGGGACTCAGGAGACAGAGAATATATGGGAGTGGGGCCAGTCAGAGATGGTCTTTACCGGTTCTTTGAATTACTCAAAATTTCTGCTACTGGTTCTCCAGAACTGGTCAGAACCTGCTGAATATCACCTCTTGTGTGCGCGCCACTGATTAGCATCCCAAGTAATCATTTAGCATCTTTTTCCTAATTGCACAAAGGCAACAGTAGCAAAATAAGCATCAGCAAGTAAGACAGTGAGCTTCACACCAGTATAATTTTCTGCCACCTCAAAGATGGGTGAATGGCTCTTCAGTTCAGTCTTGGGGAAAAGTTTTTATATTACATCATTTGCATTATGATATCATAATGAGCTTTCAGTCAAGGAGATATGGAGTTCAAGCAAACAAGTACCCTACCTACTTTGCTAACTTTTGTTAACTTAACCTGCTTTATTTCCAATCAATCCAGCAATATAAGACTTGCAAAGTTTTTAGCTTACGCGTGGGTGAAAGCTATCTGAATAGACATGCTTTTCAGTTGTCAGACAGCAATTGACTAAAAATCATGGCAAGGTTATTATTCTGTCAAGCCTTTTTATGAGTGATTGATTAAAAAACATTTTCTATTCAAAGAATCCCTGACCGACAAAGAGGTTCACTGAAGGAATATGGCTGCTCTTTACGAGAATGACATTTCCTGCCAATTATTGATATAAAATGTTAATTAGCATTGAAATGACTTTGAATGTAAAATTAACCTTGGCAGATTTCAGAGGTTGGTTATGTAAAGCTGGATTTGGAGGATAAAAGTTACCTGACTCTGAAGTGGCATTTGGCCCTTGAAATTAATGGCTGATATTCTTAATTGAAAGGTCAGTCTGAAAGAGCACAGTCCATCCAGTGCTCTTCCCATATCCCACACTTTGGTTTGCTTTATACATTATGTTGTGGTTTTGCTGAAAATGTTGCGTATAATAAACCATGGTAGTCTGCAAGCCCTGAGTTATAGCTCAACACATTGCCAACACATTGCTCAAACCTAGCAAGCTGAATTTTTATTAAGCAATGTTTAAGCAACTGTTTCTTAACACAATGGGGGAACCCAGTTACTGAGTCGAATGGAGATTATGGAAATACCATAATAATAAATGCTTGGTCTTTTTTTTAAACCCCAGTCAGTGTTTAACCTAAAGTTCCCCACTCTGGTTCTATGTGACAGAAATACAGAACTCATCTTCGGCAAAGAGAGACCAGAGAAATGAAATGCTCTTGAAAGCATTTTGGCACTTAAAGTTGAAGTTGCTCTTGTCATGTGTTCATGCTGACATGACACTAAGCCAATTTGAGAAAAGACTGAGATACATGGATAACATCTTCTGAGGTGTTCAATCTGCACTGCAGATTGTCACATCCTCCTCCTAATAAGCAATTCCTCTACAGTTGTACCCTCAAACCTACTGGGGGGCCCCCATAGACAGACAGACAGACAGACAGGCATGCATGCATATGTACGTACATGTGTGTGTGTGTGTGTGTGTGTGTGTGTGTGTGTGTGTGTGTGTGTCTGTGGTCATGTGGCTGGCATGACTAAATGGCAAAGACACACATAATACTGTTACCTTCCCACCAAAGGTAGTCCCCATTTTTCTACTTGAATTTTTACGTGCTTTCAAACTGCTGGTTGGCAGAAGCTGGGACAAGTAACAGGAGCTCACTCTGTTACACGACGCTAGGGATTCAAACCACCGAACTGCCGACCTTTCTGATCGACAAGCTCAGCGTCTTAGCCACTGAGCCACTGTGTCCCATATAATATAATCATAAGATACTAGATAATAAGATAATATCAGAATGACTATAATTTTTGTGCGGTAAATAGAAAGTCGTTGGTTTGAAACTCAGGAGAGATTTTGTTAACTACGTTTTTTCTTTTCATAAACCATTATATTTCATCTTGTGCTTAAACCACCCCTCTTCCCAAACCTTCAGTTGTGCACATACATGTATTCATCTTGTTTTCCCTTCAGGCACCTGAGATAGAAGCGATCCAACCTAGCTCCAGAATAGTCCATAGGTTACCACACTGGGTTTAATGTTTGAGACAGACAAAATATAAAGCCGGGTTTTTTTCTTAAATAATCTTAACATCCTAAATAATTTCATTTCAAACAATTAATTTCAAACTTTATTCAGAGTAATATGTAACAGAGCAAACATTCCTTGACTAAATTAATTGATTAATAGGAGGATTAATCCATTAATAGATGTTGACAAATTCTAAAACAATGCACCCTTTGTTACTAGTCCATATTCTGTTTTCCTTACTTTTGAAAAACCAGAAAGTCGAGGTGAAATTTCTTTTGTTCTCTGTACATTCATATGTCAAGGAAAGCAAATGTATGTTATTATTTTTCATTTTCTATCCTTGCCCAGGATTTAATGGGAAGGTTAGAATGCTAATGGATGATTGGATGGGAAACACATGGACATGTATCACTGGGAGCAAATGACAAAAGGTGTATCACAAGGTATTGATGCTAATTTGATGCCTTATGCACATGCCTTATGATATCATTGTCAAGAACCACAGAGGGAAAAATTACATTGTGACGTCATTTCGATGACATTGTGGCTTACAGAGAACATTCCTGTGGACATATTGTTTGACCACACTTTCACTTCTGTTTAGCAAGAAAGTTTTGGTTGCAAACCATAATTAAAAACAAAACAAAACAAGGAAACAAAATAATGTTGAAATCTCAAGATAAAGCAGAACATAACTAAATGAAACTTTACTGACTGATGCACATTAAAGTCAATTGTGATCAAAGAATTCTGTGTTAACTGCTGGTTCATATTGAGCAGAGAAGATTTAGGATAATCAAAGCTACAAAAAAATGATTTCACTACCTTTATGCAACTTGAAAGAATTCAAAATCAGGCAAAAAGTGGAAAAAAATGAAGCCAATGATAAGAGATCTTACTGACTTTCTAAACAATTTCAGACTGTGGAACCCTTCCTGGCTTGATTCTAGGGACTAAGTTGCAAGGTAATATCTTTCCACACTTTTTCTAATTAACATCAAGTTTGCAAATCTGTCAATTGCACTATATATAAAAAGATATTGGTGAGTATTGAATCTAATTCTGCCATATCAATTGTTATTTCACAGCACTGCTATTACCCTGTTTCCCTGAAAATAAGATCTCCCTGGATAATAAGCCCAATCGGGCTTTTGAGTGCATGTACTAAAATAAGCCCTCCCCTAAAATATGCATCTGCCATCCATGAGGAAAGGCCTTGCAGAGGCCGCTACTGCAAACCCTAACTACCACGCCCCTTCTCTTAGTGGCGGCCACAAAACGAGTGGTAGGCCCAGCAATGCTAGGGCTGGCAAGAGTGTGCCAGAAACAGAGACAGAACTTCTGGCCTTCTCTGGATCAGGTGATCTGTGGGCCGCAGGCTGAGGTTAAGGGGCCTCCTGCAGCTCAAAAATAATAAGACCTCCCCCAAGATAAGGCCAAGCACTTATTTTGGGGTCAAAAGAAAATAAGACCCTGTCTTATTTTCAGGGAAACATGATAAGTGGCTATGACCTGCCGCGTAAATTCAGATTCAGTCTGACACAGTACTTATTCTCCTAGTCCAAATTGTAAAATGCCCAATTACTGTAGGAGCAGAGCCCAAATAAAATTAATCCTTTTAGTCAATTTTTATAGAAAAACCAAAAGTAATGTCAGAGATATTTTTTTAAAAGATTCTGTTGTAATAGGATAAAACTTGCAGAGGCCTTTCCTGGGATAAAGTCTACCCAACTTTAGAAGAATAAATATAGGGAATTTGAGATCAGATCTTTTATAATTCTGGTGTTATTTTTATTTTATTTCTTTTTGGACATAATTAAATGAAATGTTCAGGACTGGTTTTTTTATGTATGAAGTGCTCTGGCTGTTACAGGTTTGCCTTTCAGCGAGAAGTACTTTCCCTAAAATAGGGGAAGTACACTTATATACCGCTTCACAGTGTTTACAGCCCTCTCTAAGCTCTAAGCCCTCTCTAAGAGTCAGTCTATTGCCTCCAACAATCTGAGTCCCCATTTTACCAACCTCGGAATGATGGAAGGCTTGAGCCTGGTGAGATTTGAACTGTCAAATTGCAGGCAGCCAGCAGTCACAGAAGTAGCCTGCAGTACTGCACTCTACTGCTGTGCCACCATGGCTGTGATAGATATGGAGTCTCATCTTTAAACAAACAAACAATTTTGAGTTTTAATGACAATTTAATGTCAGGATAAAAAGACTTAATATGCGATTTAAACCACCCCACCTTAAATGTGGCTTCAAAACTTTTTTTTGCTTTATTTTGTTTTTAAGAAATTTACATCTATGACTTGTCTTCAAACTTTGAATTTGACTTTTTTTTAGCTAGTACATTTTTTAGGAGATAGCACCCTCATGTGGTAGTAACATGGGAATCTTTAGCTATTTTTTTCCATTCTTTTGCTATAAAATATGAAAAAGATAAAGAAAAAAACCAGTAATAATTGCACCGTGGCCTCTTAATTTCTGTGATTGTGATTCAGTTACCAAATTACAACATTTCCTTTTCTTTCTTTTCTTTTGTTTTCTAAAGAGGGAGAGAAGTAACTATTTAAAAATGGCTATGCTCACCATTTTCTCCACGTCGTGTGTTTGGATACTAACCGTATAACCTAATATCTTACTCTTGAGACAGAGGAAATAGAAACATTTCCATAAGGTTCTCATAAAAGCTCATACTGAGAACAGGTTCATTAAATTAAGCTGGCAAGACAGACCCAGTTGTGGAAGGACGAATGGTCTCAATCATTAATTTGGTTAGTGGTTTTCATAGAATGCAGGGATAAATTATCTGGGCAAGAAAGATATAAATAAAATATGGAAAACTATTTTAGAAAAGGTCTAGGGAACATCAAAGGTAAACAATGCAAAACATTTTGGTTTTCCAGACTGACGTAATGTCCTCTTGAGATTTGTGTAATATATCTTACCATTCCTAAGTCTACTTCTGCCTATATTGCCTCCTATTAATATAATGCAAGGGAAAGTTCAGAGCAGCCACTGGGGGGGTGGAGGTGGGGTTAAATATAGATAATTGAGGACAGTATAAATTGCCAGTGTCTACTGTAGCAAGACAGAATAGCTTGAGTTGGTTGTCTAGTGCCAGAACAATATAATGAGTCAAGAAATATAGCAGCAATATGTTGATTAATCAGCTGGACTAACCACTATAAAATCCTGATTGATTAGAAACAGGCCCCTAATTAATCAAGCAATAATTTTAAATATTTTTCCTGCATGCAAAACAACATCAGATAATAAGATACTTCCATCCATCATCTAAAAAACAGAGACCTTCTTCTTTAGAAGGCCTTTATTTATAACATTCTTCTGCCTAATTAAACAATAACCTAATTAATCCAATATTAATTCACCTTGGACTTTGCCTCCTATACGTTCTTTGTCATCTATATTTTCTAAGCCACAGGCTCCATGGATGACAATTATAGTTGTTTAAGTCCAATACATCCAAAAGAGAAGCTTGTTAGAAAAAAAGCCAATTTAATTAGCAATGCCACATTTCTTGAGTGAAGGCCAATACTATATGAGCAAACCTTTGTTCAGATAACAATATTTTGTCTGTCTCTCCTCCTCTTCAAAGTTCCTGGTACCTCCCCCACATCTGCTATGAGAGGTCTCTCAATGTTTTGAAGCAAAATTGGACCCTCCTTTCTGTTGATAAAAGCTATTCTATTAGCAGAAGGGTTTAACTGGAAATATTCCAATGTTTGCTATCTTGGGCCCACTACCTCACTCTGTTCCCTGTTGTCATAATAATCAGTATGAGTAATATAACAGTAAAGGGCAATGGTATGAATTATGTATATAGCATTTAATGGCAGTAATTGCTGAAGGGTTATGAACAGATCTTATTATTTTTAATACATTGTGGCTCAATTTATAACACAGGCATAGATTTAGTATTAGTAAATCTTCAATTTTACCAGAGGTTTGGGCACCACATGGCATGGATTTAAAAATGGAAGTGCTTATTAGTCACTTTGGACACTTTGGGGATTAGTTCATATTTATTGGCAGTCCTTTTGCCAGCAACTTTTAATGGGCAGCGTTGAGCTCAGAGAAATGGTATTAAGTGGCCTGAATAAATTCCATCATTTTCCTGCTATTAGACTCCTACATTTTTCATTCCTTTCACCTATAAAACGGATATTTTTTTTCAAAGAATAATAGAGACATCTTTTGGAGTTGAGGGTTATTCGGGTACTGTCTATAGCAGTGTTTCTCAACCTTGGCAACTTGAAGATGTCCGGACTTCAACTCCCAGAATTCCCCAGCCAGCATTCGCTGGCTGGGGAATTCTGGGAGTTGAAGTCCGGACATCTTCAAGTTGCCAAGGTTGAGAAACACTGGTCTATAGAGATGATTAACACATTCAATTTCACAGAATAAAGTACCTTCTGACATGTGTACAGAGGAGAATGCCATTCTACTAGCTTTCACACTTTATGTAGGCTTAGATGCAGTTCTTAAGTTTAATTTGAAAAATAAGTATTTTTAAATATGTACTCTGAGAGAAAAAACAATTCATAAATGTGCATTTTGAGAGACAATATGCTCAAAATCTGCATTTAAATACAGATTTGAATATAGGGGTTTTTTGTTTTTTGAAAAACACAAATTAATGCAGAGATGGGATGGAATGATCTTATGACTGAATATGTCTGAAAATGACACTATCTGAAAATAGAGGAATGTGCCCATATTTCCATTAGCCTTTTAAAATTCAACTTACCCTTTTTCTCTTAACACTTGCTGGGTGAAAGATATGCTTAACTCTGGGTAGGAGAGTCCCTCCTGCCATTTGAAAAGAAGTACTTCACAGCCACAGAATTAACATTGTATGGAAACACACCATCTGAAATAAAAAAAAATAGTTGTTCAATACTGTCTGTATATATAGCCAAGGTAATGCATGGATTTTAGGCTGAACAAATGTGCCATACTCACCATCAACAGGGGAAAATTGAAGGCATAAAGATGCCCTATAAAAATAACACTAAAAGTCAGTGTGAAGACAATCATTACAAATACACAGGCATCCTTCAAATCAACAACATCAAGCACACAGAAGTCAAGACGAAGGTTAGAAGTGAAGAAGATACAGAGCTGGAAGAATAGATAGGAATCCAGGAGCACTAAAAGCCCTGAAAAACAATAACAGTGAATCATGCCCTTTATCCATGCAGCAACGCTGACAGATTTTACTTATGAAGGTGAGTGTGGAATGTTGCAAGTACACCAGACAATTGAAGACGGGAAAAAAGGGCATTGGAAGAATATCTGAAGGATAGCGAAAATGATGCATTGAAAGTATTATGCCATGAAAGTTTACTGAATAGCAAAAAGATGACACTGGCCTACAAGAAAGACCAAATGAAGAAAAGAAAAGAGACATGGCAAATTAGTGTTTTATTTGCCTTGCCAAGCAATTGTTATCTCTTGGATAGTACATAGCTGCTGGCCAAGCAGATAAAAGCAAGATTTGGCAATGACTGAGACAGAAGAGCTAACACAGACTGCACAAGACCAAAAACAAGACTCAGACTGCACAACACTTAAGAACAAGCCTTCCTTTGTAAGTAAAATCTGTCAACATTGTTGCATGATTATATATGTATATACATGCATGGGTGCAGGTATATGTATGTATGTAAGTATGTATGTATGTACGTACGTACTAGTGGTGGGTTTCAATTTATTTTACTACTGGTTTGTTCGTGCATGCGCAGAAGCGTCCAGGTGGCTGGGTGGAGCTTCCCGCCACCGCCACTACCGGTTTGCCCAATCCAGAGCAAACCGGCAGAAACCCACCTCTGGTACATATATGTGTATATGTATATGTATATGTGTATGTATATATGTATGTATGTATATATGTGTGTGTGTGTGTGTGTGTACGTGTACGTGTACGTGTACGTGTACGTGTATGTGTATATAGCATGTGCGTATGTATGTTATGTACGGGTATGAGTAGATAAATATTTTCTTTTGAGGGCAGGCAACAGAATTTCATTTTTAATGAATGCCAGTGGGCTCACAGTAAAAATTGACAATATAAGTTATTTTAATATATAATCTTAATCTATAAATGCATACAAAGGCACAATTGAGAAGATAGGTTTCTGATCCAAGAACGGTTTTCAAATGAGGCTTCTGATCTAGGGACCAGGTAGATTTCAACAAACTAGTCTAGGCCTGTTTTCAGAGATTTAGAACCAACATTTAAAGCAGATCAAGCAGTTTCTGAACAGCCTTACTTCTGATTTGGCCTCACTATCGATCTCATATTAATACCATGTTTCCCCGAAAATACAACAGGGTCTTATTTTCTTTTTACTTACAAAATATGACCTTGGGCTTATTATAGGGGAGGGCTTATTATTTTGGGGTTGCTGGGCGGCTTCTCCCTTGCGAACTGGCTCCTGAAGAGCCGGGCATAGCCTCACAAACTCCAAAACTCAACTGCCGAGTCTTCCAGCAGCGGCCGCTCTAGGAGTGCACTCTATGGTTGTGGGCTGGCTGCTGGAAGAGTCTCCGGACAGAAGACTCGGCAGCCGAGTTTTGGAGTTTGGAACTGGAGAAGACGTTATGCTCGGAGCACGGTGGCTGCTGCGGCTGCTGCAGGAAGAGCTGGGCCTGGACATGTTGAGGCTAGGAGGCATGCCTGCTGGGGGCAGAAGAGGAGCTCATGCAACTCCCCCCTCCAGCCAGGCAGAATGCCATTCCCCAACCTAGCGGTATCCTGAAGGCACCAAGCAATGTGAGCGCCTTTTCCCCCCTCCGGCTCCTGTGGCTTGGCTGGAGGGGTGTTGTCTAGGGGGTTTATTTTCAAAGGTGGGCTTATATTTTTGCCCACGCGAAAAATGTGGCAAGGCTTTAGTTTCAGGACAGATCGTATTTTCAGGGAAACAAGGTATCATGCATTCCATGATTTCTATTTGATACTGAGAAAACAGAGGCATCCCATAGCTGAGAATAAACCACAAATTTGAAACTATAGGAGTTATTTTAAATACTGAAAATAAGGAACATGCCAAATTGAGGAATTATACTTAATGGCCATCAACAAGCAATTCTAATATAATTGCACCTTAATCCATGTGTCTTACATTATGAGGTAGACTCATCTCAATTTTCATCCTTATGATTCTATGTGCAAATAGAAGCACATATATATTGATCACATGAAGACTCATTCTTGTGATTGTTTCCTATACAATCAAATCTCTGGGAAGTTAAGAAGAACATAAATAATGTTGAATCAAGTAGGACAGTATAGAATGTTAAAGGAAGAATTTGAGGAAGGTCAATTTCACTCCCTAGTGATGAATATTCAAGATGTTTCAAATTCAAAGTACTTCAAGCTTAACATGCCCCATCAAAGACTCTTCATGCAGAATGAATGAAAACCCCTGAAGAGATGATGATGATGATGATGACAAAGAAGAGGATGACGAGGATGCCATCAGGACTGTGCAAAGCTTTGAAGAAGTGTTTCATTTTGACAAAGTTTTGAGAAAGGTGTTCCTTTGAGATGGTTTCCGAAAGCTCCCTGCTTCTAAAGAGGGAATCCAAGTTGCCTCATTGCTTCACTTTGTGTTTTTCTGTATACCTCCTCTGCACGCTTAGGTAGAAGGCCTTTGGCTAATAAAAATCTCCTTGGAGCACTGCAAAAACCCCAAGGAGACGTCCACTCCCATTTTATGCAGTGAACAGCCAGGTGGTGATACAGCTGATACAAACAAGGGGAATTGCTGCTGCTTTGTACAGACTTAATTATAATTTTCACCATCACCATCACCACAGGGGCATTTATATCACTTATTTCTGTCCAGGAATTCAGCAACTTGGTGGCGTAGCAGCGTGGCTCTCACCTCACAGACAGGAGGCTGTGAGTTTGATCCTAGGTAGCAGCAGATATTTTTCTCTCTCTGGACACAATGAGTAATTGTCTGTTGCGAACTCTGTGTAGGTGTCAGGAAGGGCATCCAACCAGTAAACACTTGAGCTCTGTTCAGTCACTTTGATTCCACCCAGATGCAAGGGATTATAGGGTTGTTAAAGGAAAAAAAAATATGTTGAAGAATCCATCACAATAATGATTCTGTTATAAATCTATCACTAGCAGTACCCAGGCTCAGCATATTCCAGTCCATAGTGGCCATGTTACTTATGTTATTTATTTATTACATTATATGCCCTGATTCTGGGCAGTTTACAAGTTAAACTACAAAGTGATACTCCAATTTTCTTCTTTCTACACTGTTTATAACATAGTAAAAGTCTGAGAAACATTTGTCATAAATTCCCCGGCTTTTCAGGATAGTTACTAGATAATCCAAGTTGGCTTTTCAGAAACACCATCTTAAAAGTTGAGATTTCTCTTGCTGCAGATGCTGTAAATAAAGGCTGATTTTATTAGTCCCATAAAAGCATCATTTTACAATGCGCTGGCAATGCTGTGCCACAAATGTCTTCATATTTCATTATCTGCAAAGAACCGGCAAAGGAATTGGCTTTAGCTTCACATTTTAAACTGAGGTTAGTTCTTGCCTCCCTTTTTCAGGTTCCATGTATGAAAAGAGTCACATAGACAATTGGCTATTGAAAAACCAATTCTTGAGATGGTTGGAAGTCTTATATATCTGATTGCTATTCCACATTGGCCAGTCTTCTTGAGAAGATAGTTGCCTAGTGCTCTCTTGGATGGATGTTTTAGGAGAATATTCAGCTTCTTACCTTTTGAAAGTTTAAGAACACTGGGGGCGGGTTTGTGTGTTGGTAGTTCAGTGGTTAAAACACTGAGCTTGTGATCTGGAAAGTGCCCTGTGATAGGGTGAGCTCCCATCCCTGCTCCACCTCATGCCTACCTATCAGTTTGAAAGCATGCAAATTCAATTAGATAAATAGGTACCACTTTGGCAGGAAGATAACAGTATTCCATGCACCTCAGAATATAGTCATGCTAGCTACATGAGAAGTATCTTTGGACAATGATAGCTCCCTCAGCTAAGACATGGATATGACCATTGCCTTCTAGAGTTGGACATGACTAGACAGGGGAAACCTTTACCTTTAAAATACTGTACTCTCTAGCTGTATAAAATGTCAGTGAATGTCTCTCTATTTTTGAGTCCAGTGAGAAGCATCAGATTTTTCAAAAACTAGTTGCTCCTTGGATTAATTTTGTGAAATTACACAAATTCATAATTGATTGATACTATTAAGATGACTGTAGATATTTCCAGAAAAAAAAACATTTATATATCTATTATTATGTACTCCTAAAATACCATATCCTTCAAATCAAACTCAGTTCCAGATATTGTCAAGAGCATAATCATGCTTAAAATATTTGGGAGAAGGGTTGGATAAAATTGCAAAGAGGTAGATTTTAACATTTCTTTTTATAGTTTCCAGTGAGCTGGGATGAGCTCACCATCCAAATTTTCCAAATTTGGACTTTGAAATTAGCCTTGGAAAACTAAATTTGAAAATGGAAGTATTTATGTGTATTGGTAGGAAGTTCCTTCATCTATTACACAGGTATCAAACTCAATTGTGTCACATAATGTATTGTGATGTATGACAGCATCTTTTGTCTTTGCAGAGCCAAGGGGGGGGCATGGCCTATTACTATGATATAGACATAATGTAGAGCCTCTGGTTAGTTTTTCTTTGTTGGTCTATTCTACTGAGTTGAATTGCCAAGTATATGTGTACTAGTTGAATACCTTTGCTCCACAATGAAACTATGTGATCAGGCTTGATAACTCGACATTTACAGCTTGAAAATTAATGAGTAGTTACAATTGACATATCCTCTCCCATTCTCTCCATCAGGCTTACCCCACAGAAACTCTCCTGTCCTAGCCCCTTCTCTCCCCCAGGCTTGCCCCACAGAGGCCTCTCCTATCTTATTCCTTTCTCTCCCTCAGGCTCCTCCCCAAACTCCCAACCCACAGGCTGGATGAGTCACGTGCTGGCCATGTCCAAGTGGCAGTTGGAATAGAGTTATTTTTAGGTTGGGAGAGGGAGTAGAACGCCTAACTTTTTAGCATCAGAACATGTTAATAATAATATAAGAAATACTAATGATCTAATGGTCATTTCAAAAAATACTTTCTTAGTGAGCACCTAGAAGCTAAGAGGAACATAGTTGCCAAATTTCAAGTTTGTAGACTTTACGGTTCTGGAGATTTTGTGATGTTGTGCAAGTGGCATTTTGCTTTTATATATAGATAATGTCAGATTAGGATGCTCAAAGAATTTGAGAATCCAAATTTGAAACATACATTGTTTCATACATTGATAACATAACTACAAAAGGGCACCTGCAGTTTTGTGCATTCATTAGTCAGCTAGGCAGGTTAATTTGTAATCTGTACTGAACAAGTTTGGATAATTTGAATTTTTACTTCCCGTTTTTCTTCTGAAAAATTGCAAAAACCATTCTCCCCAATCTAAAAGAGACTACTGTCTTTAATAAAACTGTGATTGTAAACCATTAATCATATAATCAGTATGATTAATTGAATCATTAATCACAGAGTAAAATGCCTTTTATTTCAGCTATCTCCTTCTGAGAAGTTTTACTAAGGATGACATTATGGTAAGTAACCTATGTTCAGTTTCCAATTTAGAAAATGTGATTATGATCGTTCTCTCCTTGCCTCCCCACCTAACCTCCCAAACAATAAAGGATTTGCCTGTCTCATCTCCATCTCTGTAAAATATTTGCAATCACCCTTTTTATTGGATGAAGTTCATTAACTGGGTAAATAATCATCAAAGGGAAGGAACTTGAAATAAAAGTGACATGGTAAACCAGTTCTGACAGTCTCTAAGGAGGTGTTCACAGCAATCTTTAATTGGAGTGCCTGGGGTGATTTTCAGATATTGAAGATGAGGGAAGTAGGCAAGATACTTGAGTACTGTATAGTTCATCACACTGTATGTCAACCCAGTTTGACTCCCTCTTGCTGCTAACACCCCACCCTCCCAGAGGAGATTCCCTAGGTGCAGTAAGTAAAGTGTACTTTCAATGTAGATGGGTGCAGAGGTAGGTTGCTCCTGGTTTGGCCCAGATTGGGCAAACCAGTAGTGGCGGTGGCGGGGGGCTCCACCCACTTGCCTGGATGCTTCTGCGTGTGTGCAGAAGCGTCACACACATGCACACACATACATGAGCGAACTGGTAGTAAAAAAAATGGAAACCCAACACTGGATGGGTGGTACCTATGGTAATGAAAGAGACAGTAGCAGGTCCTGTTTTGAAGAACATTCCTTAGACAGGACTCAGAGATAATGAGTACTCCTTTCTGGCTGTAGACCTTCTTGAATGAGATACTGGTGAGATTGATCCAGTCAACTTGGAAGAAAAAGATTATCCAGATAGGAGAATGGCTCTATTGATTCTTCTGGATCACTCACTGGTTTTTGATACTATTTGCCTGGGTATTATATTGGACATATTCTATTAGGTAAAAGTTGGGGCGTGTGTTTCATTGGTTTTATTCCTAGCTCAAGTTCCACCAGAGCAATTCTAAATTTAAATGCACTTTTACTGTATGAACTACAGTATAAAATCTATAGGAGATAGTATGACAGGTTTCAGAGGAGACTCTCTAATAGTTTCCAGATCTGCATTCTGTTCAGTGTATCAGGTTCTGGTTCTGGTCCTGTCCTGCTCACTTGTTAGTCTATCTGATCAGCTTCTGTCAAAGTTCAACAGGATTAGATCTTAGGTCTCTGGAATAGCTAGCAGAAAACACTACATTGATATTTTAGATTCAGTCAAGCTTCTGTAATAGGATGTTAAATTTATCTGCCAGCAGTTTAAAGGAAATTATCAACTTTTCTTTTGTGAAGATGAACTTTTCATCCTGTATTTTCAATAGCATCCATCTATTCAATACCACTTGGGAGTGCAAGTTACACTGAATAATGAGCTGTTTATATGGCCATGCATGAAATTTCATATAGTCCTATTCTATTAGAATACAAATATGTTTCTAATACTCCAAGCCCAGTTTGGCCTAGCTTTCTTGTGGCATTCCTTCAGATGCTTTTTATTTATGCTCATTCTGTTAAGAAGGATCAGTTTATATTCATATTATAGTGATCTCGCTACTCACTGTAGTTGAAAATGTAGTTATGAGAATACACTGCATGGTCTAGAACAGGGGCATCAAACTCTCACCCCATAACATGTCATCACAAGTTTGAAAACCCTGGTCTAGAACCTGCTCCTGTACAGATGTTAGAACATATATCAATTTCTTTGTAATATTGTTTGAGGAATCTTAACAAGATAGGGGCATCCCAGGCACAAATAATAAAGTTAAAACCAATTATTTTATTTCATAAGACTACTGGCTTATCTAGATGTGTTCACACTCACAGGTTTTGGGAAATGGCAACCTCTTCTTGAGAATCTGCTCTCTTTGAAGGAGATGGGCAGTTCAGAAATGTGAAAAACAAACAAACAAGTATATATTTTGTGTGTCTTTTGTTACTTTCCCACTGTGAAGTTACAGAATCCTGTACATCACTAGCTTGGTAGCAACTAGAGTCCAGGATTACCTGTTCTTAAGCAGAAGGTCATACACATGAGTAACCACACATTTTGACAAGTTGTGGTTAAGATCAAACTCAGTTAATAGAATTAAACTGCATCCTCTCCAGATGCAACAGTATGAATATATTTTCCCCAAGCAGCTTTTTGACTAACATCCCCAAATTCTTGAAGAAAGAAGAAGAAATAACTGATAAGAAACACCATGTCCATGTTTTCTATTTTCAAGAAACTGAAAATATGAAATCTCTTTTATGGTCTGATGAGCCTTTCACAACAGTTTAAATCAGTTTGAAAGCATCTGGAGAATTTATCAGCTTTACCCAATCTTGGAGATATTCAAATGTCCATTGCTGAGAATTCTTGAAGTTGAAAGCCACACATCAGGAAGTTGGTTTTGTTGTGCAGCCAGTCCTAGTTTATGTCTTCAGGATGATGGCTCCTGGATAGAAAGCCAATTTATAAGTGTAAAATCACTGAGAATAGACAGAGGAAATATACAAACAGAAAATAAGTTTTTTCAGGGAATCAATATATATTTTTTTACACAATATTCCTTCCCTAGGTTGTAAATCCTTTTTGGTGAGCAAGGTAAATATGCTTTCTACTAACAGACTGGAACTTTTGGAGTCAAACTTGTCACCATATTGTTATCAGGGTTATTATCTAGCATACCATCTGTGTCAACTTATGTGAACATATGTTAGAGATGGAGTGCATGAGACCCACTCAAAGGAAGCAATAGATGCCAGAGATTGTTTTGATAGATTTTAGTTTATGCACCATATGGAATACCAGAATGAAGACCTTTTAAGAAATCTCAACAAGAGGTTATGGTTCTCAAAACAATAGTGAGTTCCAATGTTAAGGAGTTAAGTTGATGGCATCCAAATGAAAAGCTATAAAGAATGTGAGAAAATTTGGGTTTGGACAAACCTTCTCAAAAATTATACAACTGGATGGGAACGATAGCATACTAGAACTGTTACACAGAATAAAATAAGTTTTTCACCATGCACAATGGGTTTCCTTGATACTTGGGAAGTCAGATCCATCTTGGCCTAGCCAGATGTTGGATCTGGGTACTTAAAATTAAATAGCACTATAGATATTATTATAAAGAAGTTCTTTATGATTCCCTGGTGATGATGGGGAAATACTGAAACACCCACAATGGAGAATTAGATTGTGAAGATGGCTGAATTTGCAAAATTGATCTGTTTCATTAGCGGTAAGAGAATAAGTACTTTCTTAAACAACTAGAAACCTTTTATGGGCTTTCTGCTGAAATTAGGAGAAAAACTGAAATGTGAGTTTTAGATTTGTTGATTTACAAGGTTCAATATAGATAGAAGGGAACTAAGTAATGCAATTTTAGAGATGGAAAAGGATACTAAATGTGTTTATAACTTCTGGCAAGAATTTCAAAAGCCTTTGTTTAATTCTTTTTTTCTTTTTCTCTCCTTACTGCTTTCCACAGTTTTTCTTTTATTCTCTCTCTTTTTCTTAACTTTTCCTCATATATTTTCATGATTACCTTTTATTTCTGTAAAAGTCTTTAATAAAAATGATATGCAATGATTTTCTGGGTGACTGGCCACAATATCAAAATGGTATGCTACTCTGCACATATTTTTGATCAAACTGTCAGCTCTGAACATGTAACCAGTTCCAAACTAATTTATACTGCATAGAAAGAAAGAAATTCAAACACGTAACCTGAGACCTTTGATGGCAAAGGCAGATAATAAATAAAACTTCATTGAATTGGGTCCATATACTGTTTATGAAACACAGGAAATGCTACCAAGCCAGTGCGAATACAGTTATTTTTGAACTATGACAACAAATTGAATAGTATGAAAATCCCTCCCAGATGTATAAAAAGGTCCACTTTTTCAAATAATTAAGCAAGAAGAAAAATAATACATAATGAGATAATGTTCAGAAGTCAATTGTAAGTAAATGTAATCATGACAAAAATCTAAAAATATATACTATTTTAGCCATTTAACATTTCCACTTTCAATGATCCTACTAAAATTTTGCCCTGAGTCTTTTGGTCTACTCTACTCAAAACCTTGTAGGATGTCTTTTTTTCAGGATAACACTGTATTTGGGCTCCACATAAAAACCAAGCACAAAGTAACTCTTCTGTACCATAATAATATGTTCACACTTCACAATCACATCTTGTTCCTATAAACAGTTTAATGAACTTTAAGTCAGCAAATGGAAGACTATTTTGGCAATATCCTCACTTCAACCTCTCAAATAATTATTTCAGTAGATATCTATGTGTTCTCCATCTCAGCTTGTACAATTTCTAATACTCAACACATAACTCTGTGAACTGAAGAAAACTATAGTGACAGCACTACTCCAGTGGTACACAAGATCTAGCCAACAGTAGCAATCTGCCACCTTGTTTCTTTTTCTTTTTTTTAAAAAAAGGAGCAATGTTCTCCTTCTCTCTTTGACTTCCATTACTTAAGCAAGAACAGCCTGGCAAAATATAGTATTAAAGCCATTCCTAAAGAAGAGAATGAGCACGAAATGAACTTAAGGATGTTTATTGCTCACTTGAGACAAGCAATTGTTTATGGGCCTTCATTGTAGTTTAGTTTTTAGGGTCAATAATAAATATGGCTCTGAGAGAGCTTGCACACACACTGAGAGGACAATCCATCAACATTTAATTTGGTAAAGGAGGGGAGCTATTAAAAAGGCTGAGCTGAGCTCATGAATAAGATGGAGTGTTGGGTCCCTCTATTAAAAGCCAGAATAACATGAATGGCTTTCTCTGTTATCGTAATAATTCTAATTAACTTTTGGTAATTATAGTGGCTGCTCACCTAAAGTAATCTAACAGTTATTATTCCAGGTCATTATTTTGAGTAGATGGAAGGGAAATGAATAAAATATGTTTTATGGCAAGACTACCCACTGAAAAAAACCCCTTTCTTATTAAAGGCTTTTTTTTTAAAAAAAGCTGTTGGTTGGTTGAACTTCATCATTATATATCTGTATTTAAGAGCTTCTAAGACAATCACACCATCTTTACAGCAATGTAACAATTTGCAAATATCTTATAAAACATTCAAGGTTTGTTCCCATTATTAATTACTACTATGTTCACAAAGTACATTTTATGCCCCCATTGCACACCAGTCTTTACTGCCCAATTCTTATTTCCTACTCCCTTTACTGGGGAGAGAAAAATGAAATAAATAATTTACCTTGTATTACAACGAAATGCTCTGCAAAAAAATTATTATTTTTAAGTTTTGCCACTGGATGTCATATTTGTTATGTGCATTTGTTTTTTTTAAATAAATATATTTATTTTTCTTTACTTTTTTGAAATAAATGAAATATAGGAGTGTCGGCTGATTCTGGATGAAGTCCAAATCCTGGAGAAATTCAGTGGATTAGGGATACAGTTTTCCCGCTAAGGAAGGGTGAATCTATTCTGTCCTGGTTTAAAAACATCTACAAATTTCTGATCGCATTGGTCAGTATAACAGTCTGTCATAGTGCCATAGCAAATGAATCTATAAAGTATTTTTAAAAAAATACTTATCTATATTTATTGAAAATGTCTTAGTGACAGCAGAAGAAAGGGGTTATGAGGTTTCAGCAATCAACAGCTCCAACCTCACGTTTGAGTGATTTCTGTGATCTGACCAGAGGTCTGCTGGTTCTTACTGGTTCAGGCGAACCAGTAGCGGCAGCTGCTGGGGGCTACACCCACCATAATTCGGGACCTTCTGTACATGCGCAGAAGGTGGTGCATGTGAGCGTAATGACTGCGCATGCAAGCACTCTCACATTTGCGGACCAGGGGCAAAGATAAGTAAATCCCACCACTGGATCAGAGCACCATCAATTTCTCCAGTTTTAGCTTTTAGTCTTCCCCAGTTTTTTAAATATATTTTTATTCTTTTTTAAACAAAACAACACATACAAAACAAAGCAAGAGCAGAACAAAAAACAACTTTCCTCCATTTCATCAAGCATGTCATTTGGTTACAGGTTTTTGTGCACCAATTCTTAAACTCAGGGTTAACATCACTGGTTTACATTAAACATAACTGAGTATTTTGCTATCATTGCGCATTATGTATTCAAATTACCATTAATATTCTTTCATTTGTAACAATCCTTATTTCCTTAAATTCATGATTATCTATCAAATAACAATGAGTCTTTAAAGTATTATAGTGTCACCTATCTCTAAGAAGAAAGAGCGAAGAATAGAACAAAGGATTCCCATTAATTTATAATATATTCATATTTTCAATTGACCATAATGTCACCAATCATCCCATTATTAATTATTAATCCATATAGTGATTAAGTATTTCAATTCATGTATATATCAATTGTTCCTTACATCATCATTCATCCGTTTAATATACAAACATCTTTCTGATATAAAATGGTCACTACATACAATTATACCAAGGTATTCAAATCATCCCATTCTTATACATTAAAATCATTATTGTACTTTATATATCATGTGAATAGTACTCTATATCATAACAAGAAAAGAAAAAAAAGAAAAAACTATTACAACATAAGTAAACAATTTCATTCCCAGGTTTTTTTATCTAGCCATTGGTAAAACAAGTCCCATACTTTATAATATTGCTCATCCTCTTGTTCTCTAATTTCAAATGTAAGCTTACTCATTTCGGCACATTCCATTATTTTCTGAATAGTTTCCTCCTGTGATGGTACTTTCTCATTTTCCAATTTTTGGCAAATACAATTCTAGCAGCTGTTAAAACATTCACAATCAGATATTTCAAATCCTTGTTGTATGTTTCTGGTATTATTCCCAATAGAAAAAGTTCCGGTTTTAAATCTATATGTTTATGTATCATTTTCTCCAACCACATGTGGATTTTAGTCCAATATTCTTTTGCTTCAGTACAGGTCCACCACATGTGGTAGTATGTGCCCAGTGTCTGATGACATTTCCAACATTTTTCAGATTTATTCTTGGACATTCTTGCAATTCTCGATGGAGATAAATGCCACCTGTAAAACATCTTATACAAGTTCTCTTTATATGCAATTTACATTGTCATTTTATAGTTTTGAGTCCACAGTTTTTGCCATTTCTCTAGTTCAATCCCGTGCCCAAAGTCTTCATCAGTTTTGAGGTAATTGAAAAAGCTTCATTAATGATAAAATTAGCAACTAGAAGCCCTGGTGCTATAGTGGTTAGAATGCATAATTGCAAACTAACTCTGCCCACATCCTGGAGTTGAACCTGACCAGCTCAAAGTTGATTCAACCTTCCATCCTTCCAAGGTCAGTAAAATGAGGACCTAGATTGCTGGGGGTAACATGGTGTCATTGTAAACCGAGAATGCTATAAATTATTATGAAGCTGTATATAATTCTAAGTGCTATCGTTATTGCTAAATGCTCCGTTGTAAAGAGTGGCCAGACCACAGAGGGGTATGAAATGATATCATCAATGTGGATGAGTGAGGAAATGAAGCAAATGTTTGATTATCTATCAGGACACTAATGTTCTGTGGTTTTAGAACATGATGACAAGGTGTAATGCATCTCTTCCTAGCACTACTTAAACTGTACCCTTTCTTCCAAGAGATTTTGCATTAGTCTGTTTCCACTAAAAAAAAGCAAGACAATTAAAAAATAAAAAATCAGACTGTGACAGAAAGATATAAAAAGAAAAAAAATATGATGTGGAGAAATACCCATTTAGGGTCTCAAGATAATAAAGAACCTAATGAAGTGTGCTGAAAAATGGACACACAACCTGTTACAAATGGGAGTAACATTGAGCTGGAAATAACATCAACACTAATAGATGGCCCTTTGATCCAGCAATGGTTTCTTTGTGTGGAAAAGTGGGAGGCATTTTTTTTCCCTTTCATTTTGCAGCGCTTTCAATCTTTGATTACAGAGAGATTTTGAACAGCATTCTAAGGTAGCAAAGGTGAAGGACAGGAAAAAGTTGACATCATGAAAATTTCTAATCTCATTGTCTAAACAAGATGAATGTTGCTTTACTAGGTTTCAAACTGCCTAATAAGTGACATGGGACATGTCTGTCAGATTAAGCCCTATTACATCCTATTTATTTAATAATAAATATGTCTGTTACTCTCATTGTCTTAGACATGCTGAATTTTGCTCAAATTCTGCCCTATAATGACTTGATCTTCCCATCAGCTATATATAGTATGTAACTATTTGTCTACATGGCATCCAATCTTCTTAAAATCTGTGTGAGTGATATGGTATATCTTGACTGGGTTTTAATGTAGCTTTGATATTGGAATCCACAAACTCCTTCCATTTTTAATTTATTTTTCAAAACTGGAGAAACACATGACTTATTCTCTGGACCATTTGTTGACTGGCAGATGGGTGACATGAAAGAAATGGAAAAGTTCTAACCAATGATAACTTGAAAAAAAAACACCCAGCTCTTTGGATTTTTTTTTATCTTTCTGTATCTCAATTACATTGTAAGCCATGGTTCTCTTTAAAAACCTGTTTGTTATTAAGATCTAAATCTCCTTATTTTAGTCATGTTGTGCATGCCAGTGTAATGCAGTACAAGCAGATTACAAGCTGATGGTTAAATGTTAATAACAAGAACACAAAACATTAAGGCAAGTGACATTTACATAAGTATCTTGATCTTAATACATGTAATTTACATATGAAAATGTAATCACCATAGAGATAAACAGCTGCAATGTTTAATTAAACTCTCCACACAAAATTGGCCTGCAAGACATAGTTTGTCACTGCTAATTTATCACAATTCTCATAAGTATTCTTTAAAAATAAAAAATGCAAAACAAATGACTCTTATTGATAATTTAACTTCTGGTTACTTTATCGTATCCTCAATGGGCTTTGATGGTACAATTAAAATATAAAGAACTCAGACTCATCTTCTCACAATTTAGGAGATGAAGCCTTAATATACCAAGAACAAATTGTTGACAGAATAAAAGGGTCAGCACTATCACAGCACAGGAAAAACAATTTAAATAAATTCAGTGCCATTGTAAGTCATATATCAGAGAAGATGCCTTATTTAGTTTGTGGGGCTGTTTAAGGAGGAAACCATTTTCTGTGAAAATTAGCATCAGAACCGTAATGGAAGGATATCAACTCTTATCTTATACTAGCTCTAATAAAAGCCACATCTTGGTATCTCAGCACTTGAGTTCATTGCGAAGTCAAATTGTTGCTGGCATTTGGGAATGAGAAAAGCATATGGCAAATGATGTTTTGCTTATGATGTAGTTTAGCATAACAGAGATTATATTTGGATAATATGCTTCAGGGACATCATTCTCATTCATCCTAGCATGGCGCTCATTCTATTAATGGATCCTAAATGGATCCTATGTTATTCTTGGCTTGTTTGCTTTGAGATGCATGACTTCAGTCCTTATTTCATAAAACAAACATCTTCTAGAGTCTCTGGAACTATAGATTCCCCCTAGTTTTGTGGCAAATCATTAGTAACATCTAAGATGAAAATATTAATACATTTTCAATATAAATGCAATAAAGTTATCACATAAGTATGCATATGTATGGATATGTGTATGTAAAATTATTCCCTTCTTACCATTATGGATGGTTTGAGTCTCTCTCAATCTGAGGTCCTGGGAGTTTGAAGTTTTTGTGCAGGATCTTAGCTATTCCTAGCTTTGCAACAGAAGTGATATTCAGCAGGTTCTGACCAGTTCTGGAGAACTGGTAGCGGAAATTTTGAGAAGTTCAGAGAACCAGTAAATACCACCTCTGACTGGCCCCACCTCCATCTATTCTCTGCCTCCCGAGTCCCAGCTGATAGGGTGGGAATGGGGATTTTGCAGTATCCTTCCCCTGCCAAGCCCATAGGACCAGAAGCAGAACAATTTGAATCCTGCCACTGCCTTGCACTGTTCTGGATAGAGAGTTCTGATGTTATTCCTGGGACCTGTTGGAACTACTCTCCCAGCTTAGGAGTCACACCTCAGGTGCTTATATTACCACTGGGACCACTTTGGCCATTATATGAATGAGACAAGATATCAGAACTCTCCCTCCCTCTCCCTTTCCCTCCCTCCCTCTTTCTCTCTCTCTCACACAGATATAAATGTAATTGAATTCAATTGGGGTAATTTCTAGGAAAGATAGAAAAACAATCACATGTCTTGTAAGCATAATAATGTTACCCACCTGTGACAAACCTATGTTGGAATAGTGTGCTTGAAGATCCCCATAAGCTGGCTCTGTACTGGAAAACTCAGAGAAAAATAGAATTCATTTTTCATTTCCAAAGGTACCATTTTATCATTTATCTATATGGTGATTAGTAAAGCCAGATTCAGCAGGCAGGTGGTAGAGTTTTCTATGTTATTACTTTTCACTCAGGCTACATTAGCTTAACAAAACCTCATGTACTCTTGTTTTACTTTTGGCCATTTGGGTTTAGAAAAGAACAATCCTACCTTCCAGATCCTACCCTCCAGAATTTCTTTCTTCTCCTTCCTCCCTGATTTTCCATTGTCATCTCTATGCTTAGTCAGTCTTGCCAGATCTTTCCCCCATAACTGAACAGAGAGAAACTCTCTCTCTGCAAAGGGTTCAATTAAGATTGCCTCACCAGATAACAAACATACCTTGTTTAAAATTCTTTCTGTTTACTCTCCTCAAAACTTAAGCTAAATGCTTACTGTGTTTTTGGTTGCTGTTAATAGCTAATTAGCCTGTTCCTTCTTTTATGCCTTGTATTAATTCTATTCCTTTGTTTGTGTTGTTGTATTGTTGTAATGCTGTGTATAAGATAATATATTAAAAGCTCATATCAAACTTCTGTAAGGGAAAAAGATATAAGATATGGAAAGAGATCCTGATACTGTACTCCTCCCAATTCCTGATTTGTTAAGAGATTCAAGTTAGTAGATTGGGCCCATCATAATTTTGTGTCAGTGTAGGTGTGGGGGACCCAATGGAAAAAGGGATCTATTCATATAACAAAAAAGATTGTTCTAATAATATACCACCAGAAAAGAATCCATCATAGCAGAGCATCCTAGATCAAGTCCAAAAACAATGTAGAGTTCCTTGAAGCCTGGCACTCAGACAAATCAACCATCAACAGGCTGATAGAGATTATCAACATGTACATAGCATTCATAAGAGACAATCAAAAATCCCCCCACCCCGCCCAAGAAGGAACACTGACAGGTAAGATACTTGTATATAAAGAGAGACCAAACCCAACACCCTTCCAGTACTGATGATGTTACCTAGTTTGGTAATATAATATTTGCAAGAAAACAACCAAGCACAGAGAGCACCAAGGACCCCACAGTTCAATCCTGAGCTACAAATATTGTTTTCCCAGACAGTAGATTTATAAATCATAAAGTCTTTGACATCTATCTCAAATTATTTCATGCTCAATAACTGAAGAAAAATATACAACAAGGAAAGCTATGCAGAAAAAGATAACTAATTTTAGAAAGTGCTATGTACAAATGTACTTTAATTAGTTTTACATAGTTTTACATAAGGATAAGTGGATTAAAGAAAAGTGCATATAAACCCATCAGTGCAAGTAGCACCAAAATAATTATTTGAAAAAATAATTACCCAAATTTTGACAGAATTCACATTACGCTGACAGTGAACTCTTCTGTACTTTTCTAATTTCTGAGTAAGTGAACACAGGATTGGATTTTAAACAGACAAGCAATATTAAGAATGTTTGCATGCACATCCATACTTCCTCAGATGCAGATTTAATAGTGAAAAGATTCCATTTATCCTCCTTTTTCCCCTTCTGAATGATAGATCAAAATATCAAAGTGGGATAATTCTTGGCTGTGCGCATGAGAAGACTGCTAATGGCTGACTGTCCTTTTGACTAATAATGCAGTCAAACCTCTTGTCATTTATATAAATGTTTTTATTGCTAAAGATAAATCATATACTCCAGTGGTTGAAATGTGCATTTCAACAGTAGAAGGTGATGCAGTATTACATCCAGTGCACCAAGTGCAGTAAAACGCTTGTGGTGGCATAAGAATACATTTCATCCTCGCAGAAACAAATTAGTCCCATGGGATCTTCTGTCCTCACTGATGATGCCAGTAAGTTCTTGATTAGCTGCTGACATTAGAAGTTATGGTGGGCTAGAAGGTTTAATGAAAATCTTTATACAGCTCTTGTTTTCCTCTGTCCTTCATTGCAGACTTTATGTTGGCTCCAGTCACTAAGTCAAAGAAGGAGAATATATGGTGTCATGTCTTATAACTATGGGCCTCTTTAAATTCCTAATTTAATATCCTCAAGTGATGACTTTCCTGTTGTGGATCTTTGGAGGAAATAGAAATGACTCAGGTCCATGCAGAATAGGGCTATCCAAAGACCAGATCAGTATTTCAAATGATCAGGTCAGCTTGCTGAAGGTCGTACAACAAATCAGCCAGAATACAATTCCAAGAGTTTGTTCAATATTTGAGGTTTTCTGGTTTGATATTCTGGTTAATGTTCAGGGGACCTTCTGGTTTAATGTTCAGAGGACCTTCTGGTTTAATGTTCAGGGGACAGAGGCACCATGGAAGAGAGGAAAAAAAATATACCAACATAAAATTCAGGGAGGAGAGAATTGTAAATGGGAATAAGCTGTTTTTAAATTTTTCAAACTCTTTGAAAAGTCCTGTTCAGTTTTGTTGTTTGGTGCCCATCACCTTAGCTGGCCAGAACAATGACAGATGGGTCAAGGAAAAACTGTGTACAATATATTTGAAAAGGTTTAGAGAATTTCTGGTTTTATTGGAAAGTTGCAGGTCTGGTTTCAACATGCCTAATCAATAAAATCTACTCCAAATCTGTCCACGCCTATTAGGGCCAAAGCCGATCTCCTTCCTGGGTCCTTCCTTAAAACTGAAAGAGTTTCTATTTTTGTTAGATGCCATTTTTTTTTTGGGGGGGGGGAGAGAGATGCTTTGATTCTTGTACACAGGGCAAGGTTTTGGACTCCACAATATAATAAATAATAAACCTTCCCAAGTCAGCCAAACTGCTGAGGAGTCAAAAGCCACAAGTTCTCTTGCAGGCAACTCTTAAAGCAATAAGTTCTACTATGAATTAGTTTTGGCAACTACCTGGTTTTGAAACTCTTAACACATAGATATTAAGCCCAAATTCTCTACCATTTTCTTTGCCTTTATGTACTGTAGTTGGTTTTTTAAAATCCTAACCTACTGCTGACCTTAACTTTTCTTGTTAAGCCCATGGCCCTTATTCTCTCTGTTTGTAAGATACTTAAATCCACTTGGTCAATACTGAGTTCTTACTGAGCAATTGTAGTCACTGTAGGGCTTCTGCAAACTTTAAATTCTAACTAAACAGATAAATATTGTTTTTTCTAGAAGCTGAAGAGTGAAAGGGGCAATTGTGCCTCCCACTTGTGCTCCATGGCAACTGGCATTCAAAGGCATATTCTTTTCTAACACTGGAAATAATAGAAAGCCATTTTGATTAGTACACACATATGACCTTGGAAGAATAAGAAAAAGAATGGGAAAGATAATTAAAAGGAAGGAAGGAAGGTTTTAAATAAAGTTATGATGATGTATTGCTTTGATTGGAAAGTTGCATCATTTTAGCCCTGTTTGACCCATGACTGAATCTGAAATATAAATCAAAGATTTATGTCTCTTATTAGGAGACATATAAGTCTGTCTGTATCTTATAACTCTGTCTGTCAGACTGTCAGAGAAAGTCTGACAATGGTTATAAGTGTAAGATTTATAGTCTTCCATAAGCCTGCTAAATTTTAGGGAAAGAAGTATATCTGAATATGTAAATATATAAGTCTGCTTAGATCCTTTTAATGTTTATTGTTTTCAAATGGGAAAGTCTTGATTTGTTCCTTGCTTCCCAATCAGAATCAGATGAGATTTGATCCTTCTGTGGGGATAAGACTTGTTAAATGCAGAGACTTTGTACAAGATAAATTTTAGAGGCATTACATTTGATTTCGGTAGAAAGGAGGATTTATTTGAATCTTAATAAGTCAGATAAACATAGAATAATAATAAATGAAGTGTAATAGTCAAATGCAAGATCAGCATGTACATTAAGAAATTGGCTTAGAAAAAGTGAATTTTAAGGGAAGGGTTGGGAAGTTTGGAATGATAAATGTAAAGTAGGCATGCACAACTCCTGTGACTGCATCCCTGTAATTTTCTTCAAGGCCTTGTGAAATTACTTAGGAACCACCATCTTCTGCAGTGTTTTCAACCTCTCAGTCTAGCCAAGAGTCTTGAAATTCCCAGTTAGCAAAAAAACAAAAACAAAAAACAAACCACTACCTCACTAAGAGTTAACAAACAACAGAGAACATGGCATAAATGCTATTATTCAACTTCCTTCTTCTAAAATGCACTATGACTGGACAGTTTCTTTTCAACTATTGCCTCTGATTAGAAAACAAAATGGCCACACCTTCATCTTCCCAACTGTACTTTTCCACATTTGATTTTTTTTTCATCTCTGGAAAAGAAAAAGTCAAAACAAAAAAGCATTTTCCTTGTGATTAACTTGTTCCTTTCATGTTCCTTCAAACAATCTAATTTCTTGAAATGCGCTGAGGGGATTGAATTTTGGTTCTGAACATCTTGTTGTGAATTCTGCTTTTTGTTTCTCAAGTGGAGTGATAAAACTGCTTTTATCTGCGACATGTCTGGGTTTTCTGATCATTTAGGCAGACCTTGGAACTGTCTCATTGCCTCTCAGATGAACTTCTATTGTTGCAACGACACAATAGTTTCCCCAGCAGGCACTTCATCTGGCCAGTCCCTTCACGAAAGAGGCTAAAATTCTACTGCTTTTATTTTCCATTGTTGGTTATATTGTGACTATTCTGAATACACTGACCTTGGCTAATGGAAAGGCAGAACAATATATTTCAAAAATACATAGAATAAAATGCATCTGATTATATCTATTTGAAATAAGAAATAGTTCTTAGAAGCTTCATTGTACCTGCAACCCCCAAAGCTAACTTTATGGGTAATACTGTACACAAAACATATAAAAACAAACAAACTATCTAGGCTATATGTTCATACATATAGGAAACAGTATGGTCTATAAAACAATAACTTAAGTATTCTTGAAAGCTTGCTTTGTATATGAGCAAGGAATGTGTGCAACCCTTAAAAGGCAAAACTATCTTTGGTTGATTGATGTATTCAGATTTTGGGTTACTCTGCAGTGGTTCCATTGCATTTGCAATACTGTATCTAATTCTAGACACCAGAAAGGGCATGGAGAAGCTGAATTAGATCCAGTGGAGAACCACAATACCAGGGTGACAAGGGATCTGGAAGCAATTTCCTACAGGTTTAGGAAGGAAACAATAACAGGATATCCTTTCTCAATGAATGTTGGAGAAGATGGATAATGTTTTGTTTATAAATGCTGAGTGTAACTAATAGAGCTTTGACAGGTAACTCTGGTTATCATGAATGCCAGGCAGGCCTTTATACAGGTTAACTATACTCTGAAACCAGTGAGATCCTGCCAAGGAGGGCCTTTATGATTGTTGACAAAAGTTGTGCATTCTGAACAGGTTTTCAATTTTTCTGGTTTCTCTAGCCATCTTCATTCTTCTTCTTCGAGTCCATGCCTTGCAGATCATTCCACTCAGTGGTGGGATTCAATTTTTTTTTACTACTAGTTCTGTGGGCGTGGTTTAGTGGGCATGGTGAGGCTTTGTGGGTGTGGTTTTTGGGGCGTGATTTTGTGGGCGTGGCAGGAAAGATTACTGCAAATCCGCATTCCTTCCCCACCCCACTAACCTGCTTTCCAACTATGTTCTCGTGTTCAGTGCAACAAAAGAAGATTAGCTGGGAGGCTGGGAGGCAACGGGGGTGAGGTCAGCCTATTTGCCAGTTCTCTGAACTACTCAAAATTTCCGCAACTGGTTCTCCAGTACCTCTCAGAACTGGCTGAATACCACCTCTGCTTCCACTGCAACTCAGCTTGTTCGTAGCTGCAAACCTCTACAAATGGCTTCCTCATGTATGAAGTGAGGAAGTCCTCACTTGATTTTAGAGATTGGAGTGATATAGATTGCCAGTCTCCATCTACCTTGTTCTCTTATTTCCAGGAATGCTATGTGGCACATGAAATATGGAGGTACTCTGCCAGAGGAAAAGAAGAGTTAGCTACAAGCCAAATCTCTGTTGCTTTCAAGTCCAATTAATTTAATATACACTGAAGATAAGTGTTCTTTTTTAACAACAACACTATAGTAAAGTTAATCAGCCATAGTGTGCATTCCAGGACATTTGTCTGTGGATTCCACCATTTCTTAGAAATTCCACTTTTAGGCAAGAAACAATGGTGAATGCTTTACTTCCTCTCATCCTACTCTTCCAAGGAGACTGGTGGCTCATGTGGTTACAATGCTGGGTTGGAGGTTAGCAAGCCCATGTTTGAGACCTGAGTGCTGCTGTGTGATGGGGTGAGCTCCTATCATTCACTACAGCTCCTTGATGGGGACATGAAAGGAGACTCCACTGGTGTCTCCTGGGCAAAGGTGATGTCACTGACTAATCCTTTCAAGCTAAAAGTGCCTTAAATGGTGCCTCTGATACAAATGAGATAGGGATCCCACCCTCCCAACCATCTGCTTGTGATATTTCTATGTATCTCCTATGTTTCTTTTTTCAATAATGTCTGCTTCTGTGTATTGCATGTAAGACAAGGCTTTCTACTTCAAAGGGCATTAATTGGAGAATAAATCACCATCTTTTCAGGAAAATATGGTGACAACATTGGGGAATGTTCAACATTGTATCTGAAGAGTATTGGGAACCAGTTTGATGTAGAGGTTAAGGTAGTGTAATGTTATGGGGGAATGGCTTTGGGAGATAGGGGGATGAACAGCCAACTGTTATAAGAGAAAAACAGTCTTTTATAAAAGACTGGGTATCCTTTATAGACTTTTTGCTGAAAATGGAAAGAGTGAAATAATGATTTCTCAATTTTTGAAAAATCAAAAATTTGATTTTTGAAAAAGGATGAAATAAGAGCCTTAAGAGATTTTTGTAATATAAAAGAGGGAAGAAGGATAATAAATTTGCCTGTAACTGCTGAAAAGTTATCAAAGTCAAAATTATTTCTATTTTGGTTCTTGTTTCTTTAATTATACTAGCCAATAACCCAGCATTGCCCAGATATTTATTTATAGGGGGGAAATGTCCGGACCAAACATAATTTCTAATATTGGATTTTTCCCCTTACCAGAGGGAGCCCCCTTGTGGAGTACTGTGAAGTTGTTACCATGGCAACTCCACTGTGTTGTACAGTAGAAGCCACTTTACAGCAGTATAGTAGAAGCCATTTTAAAGCACAACAGACTGTATCTTTACAAAACACACACACCAAGAGGTTTTAGTATCTTACCCCCACAGTATTTGTTTCCAGAGAGTAAGTCATCTGTATACCAAATTTGGTTGAAATTGCTCAAGGCACTCCAAATTCATGCTGGAACACACACACACCCTAATGAGCCATACATAATTTCTTCTTTATATGTTTTAATATTTGTCTTTTATCTTTGTAAACATTCTTAATGAAATGACATTTATTTGCCAACCTGTAAAAGATTCATCAGTCTCCTGGCAAAGAAAGGAAGCATTTCAGAAGGAACCCTCTCTAGTTTTCTGAAGAGTAAAGGGAGAGGAGAGATACGTTCAGCCTTGCAAAATTCTATTAATGTAACTTTGCAATAGAGATCAAATTAGTACTCAGAGTTGTGTTTCTTATCGAGATTATCTTGAAGGGCTAACAAATAACCAGGATATTAACTAGGAAATCACTTCTAGTCCTGCTTTGGGCATAAAGCCAGCTGGGTGGCTTTAGGCCAGTCACTTCAGACGTAGGAAGAAGGAAATGGTAAGTGAAGAAAACTGCAGAGAGTAGTCCAGACAATCATCAGGGGTCAAGGTTGACTTGAAGGACATAGACACAGGTACAGGTACACACAGATGCACAGACACATGAACTCTTAATATAAACAGATGCATCCAAAGAGATACACATAAACATACTTAGATTCCCCTTTACCCACATATGTATTCAAAGAGTCACGTATATGAGATTTTGTTCTTTTATGCTAAATTTATACTGCTCTTGTTGGGGATTTAGGGAAGAATTAGTTGGTGGTGATGGGTTTGCTGCCCCTGAGATTCCAATCAGATAAAATTGCCATTGTTCCCCTCTTGTAATTCCATAGGTCATGTCCCTAATAGACTACATATAAGCAGGGCATATATGTTTTTCAGAAATAAAACAATATGCTGATTTCTTTTTAAGACCTCTCACATTTAAGTGATTTTTGTTTTAATGGATGCATATGCTGAGCATGATTTTTTTCCCATGGCATTCAGTAAAAAGGGAAATTGGGAGACTGGAGTGTGATTTGCAGATTTGGTGTCGGAATCCCTTGGGAGCTTTTAAAAGAAGCCTTTGGACTGAGAGCAGGTTGTGTTTGTTTCTCTATTTATCTGTAAGAGGGTCAGAAGAGGAAGGGATTGAGAATCATGCTTGGGAGATGGAGGATGATGGTAACCAGAGGTGGTATTCAGCCAGTTTGGACCGGTTCACCTGAACTTGTAGTGGAAATTGCAGGTGGACCTGCTCACCCACCCTAGCTCTATGACATCCTATTTAGGCATGTTTTTGGGGCTGGGTCCATGCACAAACAAAGCACATGAGTGGAAGACCGGGCGCATGTGCGGAATAAGCACTTGCACTGGTGGTAACAAAATGTGAAACCCACTGCTGGTGGTAACACATCTGGCAGGGAACTAGGAGGAAGTATGACCATGGAAAATGGTCTGGGAAAAAACACACTGCAGCAGTTTGGTGTAGTGGTCAAGACATCAGGCTAGAAACCAGGAGGCCATGACTAATCCCACCTTTGGCACAAAGCCAGCTGATTGACCTTGGGGCTATCATGCCTCTCAGCCCAAGGGAGAGCAAAACACTTCTGAAAAATCTTGCCAAAGCAATTGCAGGGACTCCTCCAGGCAGTCTCCAAAAATTGGACATGATTGAATGGACGAGGGGGAGTATGGGGAGACATATTAATGGCCAATGCAATGATGTCCCTTCTAATCTGAACATCTAATTGCATGGACAGATATGATTGGGTATAGTTGGTCCCACAGATTCTAAACCAACAAGAGCTTTAAAGGTACAGTAACCAGCACCTTGAATTCCACCCAGCTGTTAACCTGCAATCAGGATAATTCTCACAGTAGAAATGTTACTTGGGCAAACTGGGAGTTGCCCATAAATCCTTGAGCTGCTACATTTCAGTTCAGAAGTTGCACCTTGCAAATGCTTTCTAAAGGCAACATCTGAGCCTCATGGTGTCCCACAAGGATAAAGCAGAGACAAACACCAATAGCCAGGCTATATGCCCAAGTTAACAGAACTGAATAAGGAGAATCATAATATCACCCATGTAAGCTTGGTGGGAGGGTACTCCTCATGAAGAAGTTAATAGGATCTTTAAGGAACCTTGGGCAATCTGCGAGTAGAACACTGTGAGCCACGGAATGCTTAGAACATTGTGTGAAGACTTTTTAAAGAGCACTGCCTGCTACCGGTAGATCTAGGGGTGGATTGCTGCCGGCATTCTGCGCATGTGCAGCACATTAAAAAATGAGTAAAAAACATTATGGCAAAGGCATGGGTGACCAGGAAACCGGTTTGGGGGCTGGGCCAGCCTGCTGTCCCTAACGGTTCACCGACCCAGTCCCAATTTCCACTACTGGTGTAAATGTAAAGAGATCTTCATAGCAGCAGAGCACCTAAAGCCACTTGAGTGAGTATACCTTCAATCTGGAACAGGTTAAAGTAAAGAGGAAGAAACCATTTACAAAGATTTAAAAAGTAGTAAATGCAAAAAGCTTAATCATATTTGGAATAAGAAAATTTAAGAAAACTGTAGTCCAATTTGGAATATTGCCTCATTTAAAATATTTTTTGATTAAATCATCATCATCATAATCTCCCTAGGATTTTTCCTGCAGGAGCAGGGGCCAAACATCATGTTGCACAATCAAACATGACATCTGGGTCACATCTGCATTTTGCTGGAGATGGCTGTAGGTTGCTACAAAAAACCTGACCGACCAGCTTGTTGTATGGGCCTGACATCAGTTTCGTCTGTGTTCAGCTCAGTACCACCCAGGCGGGTGGGCAGTATCCAGTTGCATCACTAGGAGGAAAATACATCTCCTTTGGAAAGAAGGATGTTTCAGAGCCAAGGTGGCACAGTGGTTGGACTATAGTACTGCAGGCTACTTCAGCTAACTGCTAGCTGCAGTTCAAATCTCACCCAGAGGTGGGTTCCTACCAGGGACATGCAGTCAGGGGAGGCAGGGGAGACAGAGCCTCACTACTGTCATCATGAAAAGAAAAAACAATGTAAAAGGAAAAAGGTTGAGCTAGTTGCTGCCAGAGTCACAGAGGATGACTCTGCTTAGTGCTTAACTGTTTAAAAAAGCCTCTAAAAAGTGCCCTCTACAGGAGGAGGTGGGAGAACGAGGTGCCTCATCTAGTCTGACTTTATGATCACTCGAGCAGAGCTAAGCACGGGTTAAAAGCTGAAAAATTCCTGACATAATGAGGCACGTCGTTCTCCTGCCTCCTGTAGAGGGCTTTTTTTGAGGCTTTTTTAAACAGTTAAGCACTAAGCAGAGTCATCTGGCAGCAACTAGCTCAGCCTGACCTTGTCTTTTTCCTTTTACATTTTTTTTTTCATAATGGCAGGCAAGAGCAGAGTTGAAATCCTCTCTGAAACAGCTGGAAAAGGTACGTGTGGGTCGGAGGAAGGGGGAGGAATTCAAACTTCATCCTCAAGTGTAGATCCCTCCCCAAGTGTAGTTTGATTGCATGCAGAACCATGTTGCCTTTACACACACACACACACACACCTGGATAAAAGTATATAAGCCCAGCTTCACTGATTACAAGTTTGAAAAGGCAATGTGGCTCCACCTGCAATTAAAGGCTCAGATCGGAAGGCAGCAGGGGAATGGGGGGGAGTATGGCAGAGGAGCTGCTTTCAAGCCATTGGAAAATATATCCAATCCAACTTCTCTGTTTGTGTTTGTTTGAGATTGAGTGAGTGAGAGAGGGATCCAACTTCTCTGTGTGCATGTGTCTGTTTGAGAGAGGGGGGAGGGAGGGAGAGAGGGAGGAAGAGGGGGAGGGAGAAGAAAAAGAATGAAGAAAAACTTTTTCGCAAAGGAGAAAAACAAATGCTGTTGCTTTAAATCGGAACTGAGCATGCCTGGCTGTGGAATTCTGGGAGTTGAAGTCCACAAGTCCCCAAAAAATTTGAAACCCCTGTGTCAGTGCCTCACTAGCCATAAACCTCACCGCATGTCACTGGTTCCTACCGGTTCAGCAGAGTAGGTAGTAACTTGGCCTGCCACGCCTCCGAACCGGTGCTATCGGCCTTCCATCCTTCCGAGGTGGGTAAAATGAGGACCCAGATTGTTGGGGGCAATATGCTAACTATGTAAAGCTCTTAGAGGGCTGTAAAGCACTGTGAAGTGGTATACAAGTCTAAGTGCTATTGCTATTGCTATTTCTATTTGTTAAGGAAGCTGATTGGCTGCCTGAATCAAACAAAGAAGTAGAAACAGAAGGAAGCATGAATATGAGAAGATCATATGAGCCAAAAAGTATGGAGTGCTGAAAGGAACTAAACTGTTATAGACATGGGGAAGAAAGGCTCTCTTTTATTTATTTTTTACTCATCTTTTATGGATTAAAATTTGAAATGAAGAAACATGGTTATGACTAAGGGGAATAAAAAGTACAGAAGAGAGGAAGGGATTGGTGGAGGACTCCTGAAGAATGAATTTTTAAATGATAAACACATTCATAGAAGAGGATATTATTTTGTCAGCTGGCAACATTATTATATGTGTATAAAAATGAGATATATTGAAGTACCTACAATGAAAGATAAAGTAAAAATACTTTGTGGAAAGTTGAACCTGTTTTTTAGACTTTTTGCTGAAAATAGTAGAGCTAAAATGATGGTTTTTAGATGTCACTTTGTTTTCTGTGATTCATAATCTGAGGTGATTTCCTTCTATCTTTCTTTTTTCGAATCCTTCCACTCTCCCATGCATATCCTTCTTGAACTACATCTGCATAGATTATCATTAGCTAGTGATTTGCTTATCCTTAAAATGTATTTTCTGTAGATTTTTGGCAATGAAATCTCAGTTTTATCAATCAATCAATAATGCACAATCATTTAAGCTCAGCCAAGGAACGGTGCAGTGGCCTAGAGGTGGAGCTCTCACCTCACAATCAGGAGGCTGTGAGTTTGATCCTAGGTAGAGACAGATATTTCTCTCTCTCTGGTCACAATGAGAATATATCTGCTGAACAAAACTCTGCATTGGCAACAGGAAGGGCATCCAGCCAGTAAACACTGCCCAGACTTCAGCCTGCAAGAGATGATGGGGTCATTAAAAGAAGATGATTTAAGGCCAGCTGATAAGGTGGATCCCTAGATAACACCTATTGGGTGTGATAGAAGAGAGGTATCCTTTTCCTGAGACATAATCGTGGTGTTATCAGATTCCATTGGGGGTGGCTGTATGGATGAATGGTTATTCCAGTATGGGCCATCATCACAACATGGATATAGAGAGAGTCTGCTGGTGTTCCAGGGTACTTCTCACTGGAGGAGGTAGTTGGACAATGCAGAAAGTGCCATCCTATATCAGTTCCTCAATAAGTAAGAGGATGAGAAAAGCAACCATTCTCTGTTGCATTCCAATTTTCCTGCAATAGAATGGCCTGGCTATCTCTACTCAAAGATATGCATTAGGATTCTGCATATGGAGTCATGGATATATTCAATATTGGTTTAAGCATGTTATTTTTTGTGATTATTTTATAATAGTCCTTTGGAAAATGCAAGTATAATGCTAGTGTATCTTACTGGACTATATATAGTAGTTATGTTTCTGATATACTATAGGTAATTGGGGATGCAGTGGCTCAGTGGCCAAGATGCTGAGCTTGTCAATCAGAAAGGTTGGCAGTTTGGCGGTTTGAATCCCTAGCGCTGTGTAACAGAGTGAGCTCCTGTTAGTTGTCCCTGCTTCTGCCAACCTAGCAGTTTGAAAGCATGTAAAAATGCAAGTAGAAAAATAGGGACCACTTTGGTGGGAAGGTAACAGCATTCTGTGAGCCTTTGATGTTTAGTTATGCCGGCCACATGACCACAGAGATATCTTTGGACAGAGATGGCACTTCGCTTTTGAAACAGAGATGAGCACCGTCCCCTAGAGTCGGAAATGACTAGCACATATGTGTGAGGGGAACCTTTACTATTACCTTTACAGGTAATTAGTTTATGAAACATGACTAAAAATTTCAGTCTGAGTTACATAACAGTGTGTATGTATTGCACATAGATGCAATCAACGTTTTTATGCATATGTTTGAAGTACTGCACAGAAGAGACAAATAAAACTTTTCTCTTAGTTGCTTGCCATTCAAAATGATGGCTGATTAAAAAAAAAAGAGGGTCCAATGTTACATAGATTTTGTGCCCCAATTAGCAGTGCTAATTAGGGCACACAAGTAAATTGTACACTGCCCTGTAGAGATTGTTAGTCAGTCATCCAAACCAGTGAATCACCCCAAAGCATGACTCTAAGTTACCATTTAATCAGGTGCAAAGAATTAAAGACCCCTCCAGGAAGGACACAGGACACAGCCATGGTTAGCAATGGGGAAATCAGCTGCCAGCACTTGGATCTTCCATCTCACTCGAAAGGACACAATGTTAAATCAGCCAATAAACCATAAAGGAAGAATTGTAAGAAGAAGAAAAAACCACAAACACCTCAAAGGTAGGTTGTGGTTTTCTTTGGCTTCTGATATGTTAGCTTATCTTTTTATTTCTCTATGTGGTTATTTAAAAGTTTACAACTTAATAGATAATAAAATATCCACTGAAAATAAAACACAAACAGGAAGGAAAATCTCTCTCTCTCTCATTTATCTATCTATCTATCTATCTATCTATCTATCTATCTATCTATCTATCTATCTATCTAATCTAATTAATCTAATCTCTCTATTCTCTCTATCTCTCTATCTCTCTATCTCTATCTATCATCCCTCTCTCTATCTATTCACTGCCATCTGTGCCTGCCTGCCTGCCCGCCTGCCTGTCCGTCCGTCCGTCCATCCGTCCATCCATCCATCCATCCATCCATCCATCCATCCATCCATCCATCTCTCATCTCTTTTCTCTCTCTCTCTCCATACATTTTTTTCTCTCTCTCTCTCCCTCCCTCCCTCCCTCCCTCCCTCTCTCTTCCTCTCTCTCTCTTACGTGTGTGTGTGTGTGTGTGTGTGTGTATGTAGGACTAAGGCCATAGATCAGTTTCCATCCATCCATCCACATCTACATACTATGGATTCAAAGAAAACTTTATTTAAAGCATAAGAGGTGGCTAGTTTTTGGAGGGGGGGAACCACTGGATTAGAAATAATTGGGCATTGTGGGAAATATTGATGGCAAACATTAAGGCAATTTACTGTTAGATAACTCATGCAAAGTATGCTTCCTTTGAGGTCCAAATTCTTGACAATGCAGTATTAGGAGAAATGCTCAAGCATGTAATAGAGGAAAAACTGGACTACAACTATCTGTGAGTATTCCATTCTCTGAGATTTCTTGCATATTTGGTGTCATTTCAAGAATTTAGTATTAGGAAAAATAGAGTTTAGTATTTAGTATTAACATAACCATTTTTGTTCATTATGTTATTAAACTAGTATTAAAAGTAGGAGTGTGGTTGGGCTTTAAAAAGGTATGGTTTATAGTAAGGGTAGCATGGCAAAGAAATCAATGATATTAGTTCTCTCTTCTGATTTCTAAATGTAACCTCTAGTTGTACTACAAATTTGACTTCAGCTGCTTGTTGGATTATTAATAATATTAACTTGCATGTGTTAAAAACAACAACAACAACAACAACAATAATTACCCAGATGGAGTTGGACAATTTGGACAGAAAAACAAGGAAGTTTCTGACAATGAATCATGCTTTGCACCCTAAAAGTGATGTTGACCGATTATATCTACCAAGAGCAGAGGGTGGTCGAGGACTCCTACAAGTAAAACAGACTGTGGAAGAAGAAAAACACAGCTTGAATGATTACATCCGGAAAAGTGAAGAACCAATGATTAAGGAAGTAAATAAAGGAGGCCTTTTAAAGACGACTAAGTCAAAAGCTGAATATAAAAAATAAGTAATTGGGAAGCGAGCTGAAAATTGGAAAAACAAAGCTATGCATAGCCGATACTTGAAAAGTATTCAAGGCAAAGCTGACCAAAAGCTAATTTGGAACTGGTTAAGATCAGGAGCACTGAAAAAAGAAACAGAAGGCTTTATTTTGGCAGCTCAAGAACAAGCCTTAGCCACAAACTGCATGAAGGCAAACATTCAACATATTACCACCAACAGCAAATGTCCCCTCTGTAGTGAGAAAGATGAGACAGTCGACCACTTGATCAGTGGATACAGCAAAACTTCACAAACTAACTACCTACAATGCCATGACAATGCTAAGACCATTCACTGGAAATTGTGCCAAAAGTTTGGATTTGAGTACAGCAAAAACCACTGGGAACATCAGATTCAGAAGGTTTTAGAGAATGAGAGTGTCAAGATCTTGTGGGACTTCAGAATTCAGACTGACAGGCGCTTGACCCACAACACACCTGACATAACAATAGTTGAAAAGAAAAAAGTATGGTTCATTGACATTGCAATACATGAAGATGCACGAATTGAAGATAAACAGCAAGAAAAAATCACAAAGTACCTGGACTTCCAAATTGAACTTGAACGTCTGTGGAAAAAGAAATTGTGTGTTGTTCCAATTGTAATTGGAGCCCTTGGAGCAATACGTAAAGGGCTCCCTCGCTATTTGGAAATTTTAAATTTATCAGACTTGAACATTCTGATTCTACAAAAAAACACCCTACTTGGAACAGTTTATATCCTCCGACGTTACCTTAACAGTTCCTAGGTCCTTGGTTAGGACTCGAGCTGTTGAGCTACCAACCAGCCCCAAAGGCTGTGAATCTCACCAAAGATTGACCACATATAATAATAGCAACAATCACCACCATCAATAATAGTATCCTATTTCTTCACTACTGGTTCGGTAGCAGGAGCACTGAACAAGCGCAGCGTCTTAGTCATTGAATCACTCAGAGGGTGAACTATGATATGTAAAATACATGAGACAAAGTGAAATGACCATTAGCACCACTTAAAATTAGCTTTTCTTCAGAAAAGATGTATTTTTAAATTTGGTACCTTTCAACGGTCACTTTATTCTGAAAAGTTAATTTCTGAGGCCAAATGAAGATGACAAAATTTGAAGAAATGCAAAACCTGAAGGAAAATATTCATAAATGTCTGTAATAATAAGAATCGGCTGCTGTGTTAGAAATATGAATAAAATGAGCATTTTAACACGAGACCTATTGAAATAAATATCAGCCTATAAGAACTCAGGTGAAGTTGGATTGTTGTGGCCTTTGTTGTAGGAATGTGTATATGTGTGTAAACCATGTATATAGTTTGGTACTCATACAAGACGCTGTATATCAAGCCAAGTTCAGATTGCCAATCATGAAACTACATAATTAGGGATTTCATATTCAGATGAATAGATGGATACTGTGATTTTTGTTATTAATTTTTCAGTTATTCTAAAATGTACATTTTGCCCATTTTAATTTTCATGAATGGTTTATATTATTTTATTCATGCTTGTGCGAGCTTTGCCGAAGCCGAAGGCACCAGCCTGAAGATGGCGAGCGGGACCTTGTCGAAACGTCGCCAAGATACTCTCAATCTTACACGGGAAAAGACCCGAATACAACAAGACCAGCATACCTACACCCGTGAAAATCTATGAAAACAAATTATATATATAATTTCAAAGCTTCTTCTAGTCTTGCACCCATATTAATTTACCGAGAGGATGCTAAATACATATTCATGTGAAAAGCTATCACTCTGTTGCATCTGTTTGTATAATTTGTTATTTATGTCGGATAACTCCTCTATTGAGACAATTTAGTATCCACTTAATTTGTAACAGCCCACCTCTCAGTCTGTGCCAGGTTCATTAAGTGGAAGGGAGTTGTGTTGGAGGAAGTACTTTGAGGAATGGGCTGTAAATGTATTTTAAATTTCATACTGTACAAGCTGTGAAAGATAATTATATTGTTCTGTTGATTAGAGACATGTAATCAAAAGTATCATTAATCTAGAAATTTTCACAATTTGGTCCAGAAGGAATGTTAAGCAGATCAAGGCTTTGCATCAAGTAGAGATGGGGGAGAAATTTGTTTGGTTTATATTTTGATACAAACCACCCCAGTTCACACTTTTCAAAATAATCTAGGAACTGCTGCACAATTATATGTTAGTTTTTATTTTCACACTTCCTGAATTTGGCAATGCCATGCTCTGATCAAAGAATTTGTTAGTGTTAACAATGTGAATGGAAAAGAAAGTGTCAGTTGAAAAGTAAATATTAAAGAAAGTGGACTTTAACAAGTATATGAGATAATACTTTTTTTTAACTGGGGTTAACTTTTTTTTTATAAGGGTCTTAACAAGAATTGAAATTTTACTTTTAAGAACAAATTTGTGATTGATAAAATATCAACATCAGAAGAAGAAAAAAAACCTAGACAGGCAGATTTTCATCTGTTCAGCCTGAAAATATATTTTGGTGGTTATATTATTTTCATTGATTAAATTCTTTAGACATCAGGGTTGCAAATCTCTGAATCCCAAATTCAGAGTAAATGGCATTGGACTTATTTCTGAGTCAATAGACATGGCTAGTGCCCTGTTGTACAAAATCCTCTCACAATAAATGCCATTTCTACTTCCACAATGACTTGTTATCGAGAGTTGTCTACTTGTGAAAGCAATGTAATGACAGAGCCATGAATTCATGCAACATCTTTCTTCTGTTTCTATTAACTGGAAAATGCTGTTTCCTCATGAGCTCATGGTTCCAGAGTTAAGTACTTATTCACTGATACGGTTGGATTCACCCATGAAAGGAAAATATGGGCTCTGCCAGCAACACCAGTGTTGGAGGAAAAAATGAGGGGAAACTAAATTGCAGTATGCTTTCAGCAGTGAAAAATACACAGAAGGCATTAAAAGACAAACAAGATCTATTAATCTGTGGCTTGAAAGTAGTATACTAACATACTGAAATGCAGTCGGCTTCCACATAATAATTTGCTTGAAAAGTTTGTGGTATTTGTAAAGGATGGATGGCCACCAAATGCAATCTTCCTTGCTCTCAATTTCTCCCCACACTTCTCCCCATAACTAAAATTCTGCATATCTGTGGATTACTAATATCATTTCAAGCAGGGTGGGTTGCTGCCTGTTTTACTATCAGTTCGCAACCTGGGTGCAACCCGTGCATGCGCTTGCTTTGCTTGTTCAATGTAAATTGTTCGTCATGCATGTTGTTTACAGTGAACTGTGCACACGCAGTCACTAAAAACCAAAATGGTGGTGGCCCAGCAGTGGCGAGGGAACCGATTCAGGGGGATGGCAGACCTGGGTTGCTGTCGGTTCTGCGAACCAGGCTTGAATTCCACTACCGGTTCAGCTGAACTGGGCCGAACCGGGAGCAACCGACTTTTGATTTCAAGGAAGCGATCAACCAATGCTATGGTTGATACTAGTTGTCAGGATGAAGAGGAGGAAGATTGGCCATAACAGTTACATATTTTTAAATGATAAGGTTGGAAAAAGAGGACAATACAGTGGTATATCCTTCTCTCCTTTGGTTTCTTTTCTCTTGAATTATTTACATCCCAAATGATCTCAAAACAATCCCAAATGAAGTTAGAACAGTCAACCAGCATGCCTTCACAGGTTGTGGGTGCTCCATCACCAGAAAATTTTAAGAAGAGATTGGACAACCACTTGTCTGAAATGGTATAGGGTCTCCTGCTTTAGCAGGGGTTGGAGTAGAAGACCTCCAGGGTAACTTCCAACTCTATTTTTCTGAATTCTTCATGAACATCATGACAAACTAATATATTACCTTAATCCTAAAAATATGATAGATAGATAGGCAGGCAGGCAGGCAGATATAAAGACAGATAGATAAAAAGAAAGACAGATATTCAGACACTCCTTAATCTTTCTGTTTGAGATGGCCAACACTCCTTGCCCTGTTATTTTTCAATTTCTTTCTTTTCCAAGAATTTAATCTTATTTATTCCTGTTCTGTCTCTCTTTCTCCACTAGATGGTAGTAAAGACCACAAGCTAGATGTCTTGAGATTAAATAAATATATAAAAATAACAGGAGTCATCCTGAAAAATCTACCTTTTTAAAGAAATAAACCTACACTAATGTAAGATTAAACTTTACATTCATGCAACATTTGAAAACAAATAAGATCAGTGTTGTTGTCATTGAAGCAATATTTTCACTCCGAGCAGTACCCGAAGTGGTTTGTCAGAATAAATATGGAGTGAAATGATTATGAATCATTGTGGCAAGTTTTAATACCGATCAGAAAGTAAATTAATCGTGCTCTGTCTGACTCCTCATGCCATTCCCCCGCCCCTCAGAAACAAATGAATGGTAAACAACATTTTGGCAATTTTTAGGTTAATCATGTAGAACTGATTACTCAAGAAGAATGCTATTAACATTTACTCAATTTACACCCTACAATGTGACAAATTAAAATTAATGCTGCTGTTTTTGGGATATCAAATGGATCATGATTTTACAAAGAAGAAGAAGAAAAAAGATTGCCCTTAAGGGTAACTGATAATGATGGTTATAGTCTAGGGAACTCTAAGCATGTTCTTAGCAATATTCATAACTTTCCAAAATAAATTGTCTAGAAAAACAAATAAGGTAAATGCCCGATGAATATAGAAAGTTCTGCTATAGTTTTGCTATCATAAAGATGAAGGCAAAGTTGTCATGTGCCAAATGGAATGTTTAGCATTTTTCTTGCTAACAACTATTGTCATTCTAAATAATTTGAACATTATATTATATTTACATTACATTATATTATATTTAATATAATTACAAGGAAAGATTGAAGACAAATGAGGTCCAGGCATAAGAAGAACACAATGGCTTCAAAATCTGGTTTGGACAAAACTCAACAGTACTTTTTCATGCGGCTGTTGATAAAAATAGGATCGCCAACATGAGCCAATGTCTAATGATAGATATGGTGCAAGAAGAAGAGAAATAATTTTGGCCTCCTTTATAGAGCTGATGTAAGTATCAAGATTTTGGTGATTCTCACAGATAAAGGGATAGTCAATGCTGAAATCATGTAAATATCAGATTTGTCTTATAGCTTTATTTCAACATGCTGGCTTCATTATTGTGCATTTTAAAAATAAATTATTTTTCCACATACTGGCAAATCCCATGTTGTAGTTAAACATTTTAGGTGACATCTAGTTCTTCTGAAATCAATTGGAAATTTGACATTTAAGCCAATGAAACCAAATTGGCTTTCTTTGGTTATGATGGAGAACAAAAAATTAAATATGCTTATTCAGAAGAAAATGTCACTGAGTTATGAGACTTATTCCCAGGTAAATATTTTTGGGAGTATAGGTGCATAAAAATTGAATTTTAAAATACAGTATTAACCGATAAAATACAGTAAGAAAAAAATATGACATTTATAGACAAGGAATTTTATAGCAATTGGAACTGGGAAGCTGGTAATGAGCTTTGTCAAACTGGAAACCACTAAATAATTGAAAATAGGTCAAACCCCTGTGAAGTTTTAATTCAGCTCATGATGTTATAACACAAATACCACAGTGAATGTACTAGCATTAAACATCATGATAGAAGTAGACAACAGCGGTATCTGCATGGCGATAGCATCATGTATGTGAAGTCATGGTTTTTTATGGTCACCATTGCTGGCATCATTATGCCTGTCACTAGATAGATGTTTCGTAGTTTATTTTCACTTGTCACTAAGGATGGTCTATGGTTGCAGAGAGTTTATGATGGTAATGAATGCCTCCTATTTAATGATACCATCAAATGGCTTTGGAAACCCTGCATCTGATGAGACATGGATGGTCTTCTCTTTTATGGCTGCTGCCCTCTATCACCCAGTGGTTTGAGTCAGAGGTGGTATTCAGCAGGCTCTGGCCAGTTCTAGAGAACTGGTAGCAGAAATTTTGAATAGTTTGGAGAACCGGTAAATACCACCTCTGACTGGCCCCGCCCCCATCTATTCTCTGCCTCCCGAGTCCCAGCTGATCAGGAGGAAATGGAGATTTTGCAGGAACCTTCCCCTGCCGTGCCACGCCCACCAAGCCATACCCTCAGAACCAGTAGTAAAAATAAATAAATCCCACCACTGGTTTGAATCTCTTTCACGCTGTACAAACATATTAGTATTTGTTATTGTTGGTATTTTAATCTTTCAATTAGAACTTGTTTGTTGGTAGTCTGTGGTAAGAAGCATCAGATTCATTCTAGCATCAGTGGATACTTATCTAACAAAGCGTTGCTGCAAAATCAAGCCTTTTGTCATGGCTGCATGCTTTCTACTAACAGTTTTTGGTGGCATTTTTCTGTTCCACACAGGAAAGTTGGGAACAAAGAAGTGCTGGGAGGGGAGGCATATCCTATAAATATTTAGAGAACTGATGAGGAAAGTAATATTAATAATGAGATCATGATAAAGGACAATGTTGAGATGAGCTTGGAAAGTTTGATTATAACAAGTGATGTTCAGGCATTTTGGTCAGAAGTGGACAAGGTCCAATATCCTGGCTGAATCTGTTGGTGCCTCCTTAAAGAAACCAAGCTAGTTGTGTCCCAGAGAAATATGTGTCTAGATATTATTGTTAATAGAAGTTGTCACAACCTGCTGTGAGTTCCTTAGGATCCCCTGTATTCTTTGTGTCAATTTGGAGATGTCCTCCTTATTGGGGGGGATGCAAGCAGGGGACCTTTCTTTGGTAAGTTCCAAAACACCTTGAAGGCTCCCTAGTTGTATTTCCACTCTTCATTACAAGCTGACATAAATTGGAAGACTGAGATAGAAGTATACAATTGTGCCTCACCCAGTTTCCCCCTCTCTCTTCAGGATCAAGCTCTTCTTGGGAAGGCACATGCTTGCTTTATTAATGCATTTCAATTTTATTAATACTTTTACTTTTAATTGCCTTGGTTGGATTAGTATCTTAAAAAGCAGAATATTAATAGTACTAACATTTAGCAGGATTAACATACACAGTAGAATCCAGAGCAGAGCTGCGTAAGCCAAGAGCAAAACTTATTTTTGCTCAATAAAGCATTGCTTTTCGTTGGATATTTGCCCCAATGAAGAACAGGGAGAAACAAGTAAATTTGATCGAGAGAAAAAACAGAATTTGAGTATTTGAGTATTTGAATATTTGAAAATTTATTTATAGGCCGCCCTTTTCCCTGGGGGGACTCAGGGCGGCTTACAACTCAAAGGGAGGGGGATACAAACAATAACACATAAGGACAATACATAATTAAAAATAGAACACAACATTCATACCATTCGGGTGGGGGTTTCATTTATCCACCAAAACCCCAAGTTTGAGATGGTTTAATTAGTTACTTGATCATTCCTACTTACTCTATCCCCATGATGGTGAATCTATGGCACGCATGCCACAGGTGACACTCAGAACCATATTTGCCGGCATGGCAGCCCTCAGCTCCAGCAGGCATGTGCATCCTGGCCAAATGATTTTTGGCCTTCCAGAGGGCTGGGGGAGGCCATTTTCACCCTCCCCATGCTTCAGGAAAACCTCCGGAGCCTAGAGAGGGTGAAAATCCCCCGGCAGTGTCCAGGTGTCGCTCAGGAATGTGCGGGGGGTGGGGGTGGGGATATCGCTCTGACATGCACATGTGGGTGGGCACACACAGGCATGTGATAGCGTGAATGCACAGTTTTGGTACAGCTTTAGAAAAAGGTTAGTCATCACTGCTCTATCCATATCACTATTTAAACTTTATTTAACTATTTTCATTCAGTGGGCTAGGTAGACTTAATAGTCTTTTAAAACTTACCTTGAATTCAATAACAGCCATATTCAAGAATACAGAACTACTGGAGATCACAATATGTTATCATTGGACTGCTGTTATAGGACTGGAGCCAAATATGATCTCAGTAATATCCTGATACCACTGAAGATAGTGATGAAGGGGACGGAGTTTTCAAGTTTCTCCATTCATTTCTCACTGCTGGACCACCATCATATATGTTCCACACAATTGGGGTTGGAAGGGGGACCAAAAGCTTTGAAGCATAGTGACAGGTGAAGAAAGAGCTACCATGAACTCTGGCACCTACCTAGTGCCGCAGTGATGAATATGGACTTCAACTTCTTACATTGTCATGAACAACACTTCATGAGGCACCTCATGCTTTTCATTTACCCATAGCCACAGTTCCACATTACCACACTCCATGCTATTTCAAAATGGTGGGAGATCTTCAGGAACAGCATTGGCAAATCAAACTAAGCCTGCAGAAGGAAAATAACTGGAGAATTTAGACCCGTACATCCATTTTCCAAAAGGGTCATTGGTGTATTCTGGTTCCTCAGGGGATACTTGATTCACCGAGGAGTAAATCACATGCAGTATGCATTCTAAAAGTATATCTAAACCCCTTGTCAAGTCATCAAATTCTGATATGATCAAGAGACAAAATTCTGCACTTCAAAATGTTACGGCATTTGTATACTGCAATCACAAAACACACACAGTTTTACTTGGCCAGCTAAACCAACTGGCACATGTGCTTTAATTCACACTGAATTGCTTGGAGAGAAAAGGAAGAAAGTTTCTTTTTTTAAAAAAAAATCTTAATTTCAATCAAGATCATATTACTATTTTTTCCCTTAGAAACAGACATTTTAATATGTCACTTTTCAGTTCCAGCTCAATAAGCAACCGTTTATTTAGAATTTTAAAGCAATCTTCGCTTTAGTCAGGTAAGAATTATTTCAAAAGTATACACTTTCATTTCCCATCACTGCCAAAAATGAAAAGAACATGAGTTATGAGTCTTGCTATGTTGTCTTAAGTTGATTACTATGGAATGATTAAAAAACTAGCTGTGCTGTCATAACAGAAGAGCACATTATAAGTGTAATAACAGCTTAGGGATACAATCCATCAATGCCGTACTTGGAAGCTGGAAAAAAAGTTGATCTATTTCTTTGGTCATCATTTTCAGCATATTAGATGACAAATAATTGTACATTCATCAATAACAATAGATTAAAGTTGAAATGATTTATTGCTATTACACTGCTGTTATGTTGGAGCACCAGGTTACTCAAGCATTGATGAGGTCTGTATTTAATTTTCACGGGTCTCTTGGCAGAAATAATAGACAGAGGGGAAACCACCTGAAACTAGGTAGATCAAAGTTCTTGACAAGTGATTTGTAGGCTGGTTCTTCATGAGTGGTAAACTCAGAGGTGAAAGTAACTTTTTTTTTAAAGATCTGTGAACCACTAAATCAAAGAGACCTCCATATACGTTGTTGTTCTACCAGCCAGCTAGAATTTGAGATGAAATATGAATATCAGACAAATTGATGGTTGGGAAGACAGTTTACATAAACTTCTGAGAGAGCTACATAATCACCATAAATATTTTGCAAATGCATGTTAAATTATTGTTTCTTTGCACTTCAGTAAAATGGGAGCACAATTCTGAAATGTTGTCCAGTAGTGGGATTCTCATGCAGAACTGCTCTATAATTTTGTAGTCAGAATGATTTGTCTTAAAGAGAAACAACAGGTATTAATTCTTATTTATGGAAATCATGAAGCACCACTTTTTTTAAGTTTGCGAGTTAGGTGGACACATAAATTGCATTCATGAATGAATGAGCAAACAAATAATTACTAGGCAGATTTTCATCAACAATGCAAGCTCCCTTCCCCGGATTACAATAATAAGTGCAACAATTAGATTTATTTATGCCTAAAATAATAGGTGCAGCAATTATATTAGTTATGTCTACATAATAGCAACCTGGTGCCCTCCAGGGTTGTTGATTCTCCACTTTCCCATTCTCAAGGATCATGTGCATAGGAAGTAATAAAGCACATTTGAAAAATAAGAAGAGTAGAAAGCTGCTATGTAGAGTTAGTAGTTTATAGTGTAAGCCTAGCTGTGTATATATGGTTTTTATACATAACTAGCTGATAACCTGGTGTTACCCAGGTATTTATTTATCCTAATCCATACAATTGTCCTCAAAAATAATCCCGATCTAAACATAATTTCTAATGTTAGATTTTCCCTCTTACCAGAGGGAGCTCCCTTGTGGAGTACTGTGAAACTGCTACCATGGCAACTCCACTGTGCTGTACAGTAGAAGCCATTTTAAGGAACAACAGGCAGTATTGTTACAAAACACACACCACAAAGGGTGTTAGGGGTGTTTTACCCCCTACAGTATTTGTTTCCAGAGAGTAAGTCATCTGTGTACCAAATTTGGTTGAAATTGCTCAAAGCGTTCCAGAGTTAGGCTGGAACCCCCCCCCACACACACACATATGGAAAACTATGGAAAGAACTCCTGTAATTTTAGAAATGGGAAGATCTAGAAAAAGATGAACTCTGTAACAGTTGCAACATTGCAGTTACAACTGGAACTCTGTAACAGTTACAACATTACAAGAAAGCATCATGAAGTTTCGGTTACTTCAAGAAGTAACTTCTTACTTCAAAAAGCTTGTAGATGTAAGGGTGTCCATAGAAAATGTAAGCTTGTGCAAAGCTTTCAAAGGAGAAGTCTGCTAAATATGTTGACATAACAATATAGCCGCTTTTCAATGGGGTTTAGCATGGACATTTTGGAAGCTCGGAATAGCTGCTCAGGGAACCTTCTGAAGTCCTATCTGCCCATATGTGCATGTACACAGATCCCTTTTCTGCTGTTTCTGCAAGTGACATGAAGGAGTTCTGCATGCATTCACATGTAGAGATGACCTGGCTAGTGAAGGTCATTGAAACAGCTGCTCCAGTGTCTCAGGAAGAGGCAATTTGGGTACAGAAAAACTCTTCATGTGGAATCCCTTCAAATGGCTTGACAATCGAATGCCCTTAATGGATCAGCAAAAAAAGATGAAAAGTTCAAGGGTATAATTAATTATTGGAATAACAAGAAAATTATATATGACAAAAGGACAAAACTGATGATGAGGAAATCTATTGCAATTATTTGCTGAGATATTAACACATTGGCATGTTTAAATGCAATAAGGGTGTGGTGCTTTGCAGTTAAAGATGCTGAGCTTATCAGCTGGAAAGCTGACAGTCCACAAACATGAGTAGAATGATAGATACCACTTTGGTCAGAAGGTAGCAGCATTCCATGTGCATGTGTGTGTGTGCATGCACGCACCCCCTCTCAAACTGATTGGTAGAAAGTTTTGTTCTATGCATTGCTTTGTTCATATAGATTTTGAATATGTTGTGGTGAAGACCGTTGGCTTCGATTAATTCATGACAAATGGACAGTTCATGGGTATTTAAAATAGTAATGCAGAGGATAACAAAAGAAAATATGCAAAAAGGATAGCAATAGCCCTTAGACTTATATGCCACTTCATAGTGCTTCTACAGCCCTCTCTAAGCAGTTTACATAGCATACTGCCAATTACCTCCACGCGACCTATTAGATCTCATCGATTAGGCCTCCTCCGAGTTCCATCTGCCGGTCAATGCCGACTGGCAACTATGCGGAGGAGAGCCTTCTCGGTGGCAGCTCCGATCCTATGGAACGATCTCCTCATGGAGATTCGTACCCTCACCACCCTCCAGACCTTCCGCACAGCCCTCAGAATCTGGCTATCCCGTCAGGCCTGGGGCTAAGACTGTAACCCGCCCGAATGGTATGAATGTTGTGTTTTTTAATTATGTATTGTCTTATATGTTAAAAGTTTGTCTCCCCCTCCCCCTTGGGTTGTGAGCCACCCTGAGTCCCCCCAGGGAAAAGGGCGGCATATAAATAAACTTCAAACTCAAACTCAAACTCAAACTCCTTATTTTACCAACCCCGGAAGGATGGAAGGCTGAGTCAACCTTGACTCAATGAGAATTGAACTGCTGGCAGACAGCAGAATGCAATACTACATTCTAACCACTGTGCCAACATGTTTAGAGGCAGGATGCTACAGTAGCATGAAAGCTAGAGGCAAACAACAACAAAAAGTTGTCACCTTCTTTACAGCCTACTGGTGACTTCACCAAGCCCCTGGAGGGCAACTGTTGGAAAAATGACCCTGGAATAGATGGCCTTTTGCTGGATCTAGCAAGATTAAACAAACTCAGTCTAGGACGTGCAGTAAGTACTGTATGACACTGTGAGACATCCAAAAATGAGATTGGAATCATTTTGTTGAACAACCTGTCAATAAGTACCAAAAGCAAGGGATATGAATAACGGGGAGGCGAAGGAGGGGGGGGGGAGACAAATCTTTAATTTTCTGTCCAATCAAATCTTAGAGTATCACATTCAATTTTCTTTCATCTGTAATCTAAATAATTTCCCACCTTGCCCATGATGAATGTCTTGCCAGTTCCTACTCAATCTCTCCACTTTACATGACCTAATTAAAGAAAACATTCCATGATTGCCTATTTTTCCTCATGCATGACAACCTATTATTATTTTTTCTACTACCTGATTAGAGCTTTATTATCCTTGGATTTAGATTGATTTGCTGGGCACTTTAATAAAACACTACTTAGTTTGATTTAAAGGGCTACAGGTTTTCTTCATTCACACAATTACCCTTATAACTAGTTCCCAGACTAACTGTGGCGGAGTTCCTACCAAAAGGGATTTTCGATTGCCACAGTAAAAGGTTAAAAAACAAAAGAATCACAGGTGACATTCCTGTTGAATTCCTTCATGCCTTTTCTTCTGCGGGCAGTCAAGAGGAGACATTTTGCAATATAATTTGTCAAGAGTGATAAATCTGTTTCATCATATCTGTCAGGAATGGCTCCTGTGTATTAAAGCTACTATAAATATTTGCCCAAGATAGAACCAAACTTTCATATGATTAAATAATAATACATTTATGAAGACAAATTGCATTTTGTGATTGTTATCAACTCTGTGAGCCTAAAGTAGGTAGCTTGAGTTCAAATGGATGATGAATCAGTTTTGATTTCAGAATGCAGGAATATTATTAAAGAAATAGGATTTACATTATGTTTTGTTAGACGCGGATAGTCTTTCCTTTGAGAAATTCTGTTCACAAATTCATTTTAGGCATGCATAGAAATAAGTGACTCTTTTTGAAACATACTTCCTGATAAAAGTATATAGGATCACAGTCAAATATATAATCCTATACTTATTTATTTTGGAATAATGCCCACTTGCATTTGAGGACAGAATTGAATTGTGAATGCTTTAAATACAATCAGATCTAGGTTTCACTGAAATTGTATATCTGGGTTTTATATTGTATCAGTTCAGATTCACACAAATGAATGATATTCCCTATTGGCCTTTAGAAAGTTATTAAAATCAGAATTATTTTAGGAATCACTTTTAATATTTTGCTGACCTTATTTGTGCATTATTTTTATTATGTCCTCCCCCTTTATGTACTGCCATTTGTTTTGGCATTTCTGCGTAGCTGTTTAAATTATTATTTGATTGTATTCATTGAAAACCACTTGATTGATTATGACAGAGTAGGAATCCAACAAACAAAGAAACCAATGCTATGTATTTAGTATATGTAAATTAGAGAATTCTCCTTCTTTCCCGGATTTTTGTTGGAATATTAATAGGAAACATAAGACCTAAACTAAAATGATCTGATGTACGTTGATCAAGTGAAAAACAGAATAAAATTAGTAACTTTTTTAAACAATTGACTGTTTTCACCAGAACGTCAGTGAATCATAACTGCAAAATTACATGGAAGATACAGCTGATTTCCAAAATACTGTTAGGAAAAAATGGATTACATCAAAAATATACACTAAATATCAGGATTAATTTCTCCTTCTCCTTATCTCTTTAGGGCAGCGACCCCCAAACGTTTGTGAACCAGAGACTGGTTCTGTGGTGAGAGATTTTTTCATGGACCAGAGAGGGTGTGGTTTGCATGCTGCCTGCATTCCGCAGATAGGACTTTGCTTGTTCGTATGGTCCACTTTCTGGCATGCCATGGCCTGGTGCTGGTCCACAGACCGGGAGTTGAGGACCCTTGCTCTAGGGTTGTGATGTAAAGGCTTGAGCAATATTCCGAAGGTGCAGCATGAAGAACAAGAGGAAATGTCCTATTTTCTGAGTCGGGGATGGATCACAGTCCTCCCCCCAATTAGCAATTGTTGTTCTTTGTGCAGTTATTGAAATTGTCCATGGAGTTCTTTCCATGCCCCTTTCTACTGGGAGCAGCAATGACATCACTCATCTTTTGAATGGCTTCCCTCCAGCATCCTCTGAGCAACATAATATACATTTTTGCAATGATTGCCTCTGCAAAGATTGACCTCATGACCTCATGAACTATCACTTAAGTGACCATTCTCTTCAGAGAACATCATGTCTGGATGTTCATGGAGCAGCTGCTGATCGTCTTCAGGATGCCCTGTCCATCCTACTTTAATCTTATTTGAATCAGTTGGCATCTTTTAGCATATAAATTTGAGGTTGGAACCTCCTTCTGAGTTTAGAGAACTTTTGGAAGACTTTCTCTATGACTCTCCTAACAAGTCTCTGAAAGGCTTTGATAACTTCTTTCCTGAGGGTTTGGTCCTTTTGGCTTCTCTTCCCTTCTTGGCAGTTTCCAAGGTTTATTCTGATATCCAGTTTGTTTTCTTGTTTCTTTATTTAAGCAATCTCTTTTAACATTCTTGCTTAACAACCTCTTTAAATTCATTCCATAGCTCCTCTAGGTCTCTATAAATGAGGTCCATGGATTCAAAGCAAATTTTCCTTGCCAATGGTGGATATATGCTCAATATCATATTGTAGAAACTGGTTGATTTTCTTCTTCTTTAGCTTAACCTGGATCTTGCAGTGCAAGATCAGTTCCATAGTCAACACTTGGGCATGTCTTTGATGTTATACCAATCTAATTCAGAAGACTGATTTCAGGACCGATTGTTAAACAGTGGATTACATCCCACTAAGACTGTTCATCTGTGAACTGAACATAGCTAGCAGAATGGATTCCCCCAAACATTCTGTGTTTTCCCTTCAATCTACCAAGAAACTCTCTAGAGCAGATTGGGTGGGCTTCAGAAGATAAAAAGGAAGGGAAATTTTTATAACAATATCAATGGCCTTTGTTTGTGACATGAGAATATATACATGAACCAGCAGAGACCCAGGCCTGCCATGCCCCTGAACCAGTTTTCATATGGTGGTGCCATCTTGATTTTTGGTTCTATGCATGCACAGAACAATTTTCATTGCACATGTTTTAATTTTTTAATGTTTTGTGCATGCACAGACCTATTTATGTGCAAATGCGCAGACGTGCAGAATGTGCATGCACAACATTTTTGCATGCACCAAACTAGCAGTAATGCCAGCAGCAACCCACTCCTGCTTTGAAATAAACATGGAAGTGCTGATTAGGAAAGGATTAGAGACTACCCCCTTTCTTATGTCAAAGTGTGGCACAGGCCATTTATACAAATATGTATTGCTCACATTTTTCACCTTCATCCCCTTGGAAGAAAGACATAGAATCTAAGGATGTTCTTTATTTGGAGCATGGAAACCCCCCACCTCCCCAGGGAGAAAATGCTTCCCATCGCTACTGTGGATTCTTTGGCTGCAAGCCAAGTAGATATTTTGACCATTGAAATGTGCAGAAGCTGCCAGTCATGCATCCTGAAGATGTCCAAATGATAAATAGGGAGTGATGCCATTTGTGAGGGAGAAGAACTTTGCATTTAATGCCACAGTCATACAGAATGTCCAGAAAAAAGAGAAAGAAATCAGTTTTGAAGACTAAGCTTAAAAGAGTTGTTTTAGAATAGAATGAGCTGGAAGGGACCTTGGAGGTCTTCTAATGCATCCCTTTGCTCAAGCAGGAAAACCTATATCAGTGATGGCAAATCTTTTGTGGCTTGCATGCCAAAAGTGAGGGGAGTGCAGGGGGGTCGTGCGCAGGTGTGCTACACCCATAATGCTTTGTACATGACCCCAGTGAACATGCATGCATGACCAGCGCTCCCCCCATTTTTGGCGTGCTTTATAGAGGCTTTATAGGAGCCTGGGGAGGGAAAAAACAGCCCCCGCTTGGAGGCCCTCCAGAGGCGTCAGGAGCCTCCCTGAAGCCTCTGGAGTGCAAAAAACTGGCCCTACGGGCAAACCAGAAATTCAGGAATGGACTTCCAGTTTGCTCGTGGGGCCGATTTAGCCCTCCAGAGCCTTCAGGAGCCCTCAGGAGGCTTCCCTGAAGGCTCTGGGGGACAAAAACTGACCCTACGAGCAAACCGGAAGTCACTTCCGCATTGCTTGTAGGGCCAGTTTTAGCCCTCCGGAGCATTTAGGAGCCCCCAGGAGCTTCCCTGAAGGCTTTGGAGGGCAAAAAACGACACTATGAGTCAACCGGAAGTCACTCGTAGTGCCAGTTTTTGCCCTCCAAAGCCTTCAGAGAAACCTCCTGAACACTCTGAAGGGCTAAAGCCAGCCCTATGAGCAAACCGGAAGTCAGTTCCTGAACTTTCGGTTGGCCCGTAGGGCCAGTTTTTTACGCTCCAGAGGCTTCAGGGAAGTTCCTGAAGCCTCCGGAGGACGAAAAATGGCCTCAAAAGAAGGCCGAAGTCAGCACGTGCATGCACACTGGCCAGATGACAGGGCAAGCCTCGCGTGCCCTGACAAATGGCTCCGCGTGCCACCTGTGGCACACCTGCCATAGGTTCACCATCATAGACCTATATCTTTTCAGATAAGTGGCTATCCAGTCTCTTCTTAAAGACCTCCAGTGATGAAGCATCCACAACCTCTGAAGGGAAGCTGTTCCACTGGTTTATTGTCCTCACTGTTAGGAAGTTTCTCCTTAATTCCAGGCTGCTTCCCTCCTTGATTAGTTTCCATCCATCGTTTCTTGTCTTGCCTTCTGGTGCTTTGGAGAATAATTTGACCCCCTTTTCTTTGTGGCAGCCCCTCAAATACTGAAATACTGCTATCATATCACCCCTAATCCTTCTTTTATTTAGACTCGTCCTGAGAGCCCCACTCCAATCAAAGTGGGCATTATTTAGTTAGTGGAGAAATCACCAGACCTTCTGAAAAACAATTCAAAATGTTTCTGAATTAGGATCCTGGATCATTTGAGAAATCCAAACTACTTTCTTCTACTTATTGAACAAATACTTACGTATTAAGCATACATGAAAGTTGGCAAATGGAGGAAAATTAATCCATTAATCTGTTTTCATGTCAGGTCCAGGAAAGTGTGGGAGAACCTTGAACTACCCATCACTGTATTTCTGGGACTTTTTGGTTTTTTGGAATGTGTGTGTATGTGTGTTCTTGCTGTTGTTGTTATTGCTGCTGCACAAATGGGTTGTTCTAGGATGCAATAACACTGCCATGTTGACAAATAAAAAAGCTAATATAAAAGCGAAGTTATGCTGCTCTAGATACTCAATATCTGACAGTTTATAGAGATTTGCTTTGAATGCTCAAATGTTTACAGAACAGAAGAATAAATGTTGTTAAGCTTCTTTAATATTGACCACAAAACATCACATACTAAGATAATTTACCACTTTAACCTGTACACATGGAGAAACCAGAACTGGAAAGAAGAAGAATGAATCCCATTACTCTTGCTGTACTGGTAAAGCTGACTATTGTGGTATCATTTCTCATGTAGTTTGAGATCTTAAGACAATTTATCAAGCCATTCCTAAAGGGACTCATTTACAATATTAAAATGTGTGAGTGTGAGATGATCTAGACTAGGGTTGTCAAGCAGGCCGGACGCATCAAGTGCAGACCAGACTCTGTTAAGGGAAAAAATGTCACGATGCATCACATGACGGCAACGTGACATCATGAGTTTGACACCTGTAATCTAGACAATGTGATTTTGATAGAGAAATATGTTATACAGTATGTCAAGGTGCATTTGGTGAGATTAAAAGTCATCCTGAAATGCTGTTGAAGTTGTTTCCATCATTCCGCCACTACCACTATATGGGTTCAAAAATGCAGAGTAGACTTGTCACTCATTTCTACAAGATTGAAAGGCAATTGTGAAGCAGGATAGTCTGAGCTGTGATGCTTTTATGACTGAAGAGAACTTTCTGAATGGAGGACAATGGCTTTACAATGGAAACATCTCATGGAAGGCAGGCAGGCAGGAAGGAAGAAAGGAAGTTAAAGCATCGGAGCTTAAGTGAATAATTTAAGAAGGTAAAATGAATATTGTGTGCAAATACTATAAAAGACAAATAGTCACCCTGCTTTTTCTATTTGCAGTATTTCTCATCCAATTAGATAATGATGTTTTAGACTCAGAAGAAGATGTTCTTGGGAGCCCCGATTTTGATTATGCAAATATAGTTGCGGAAATCTGGTCCAGCTTTTCAAGCAACCATAGAAGATTTTTAAACCTGATCAGTTCCTTCTCCATCATTGGCTTTGAACATGTTTTCCCCTCATGGCATTATCTGACAAACACATGCTACTTAATCTGGATTCTTGCCTTGAAAATGGATGGCCTAAATAGCCCTTTACAACTCTTTAATTTTTGAGCAATGTCTTAAATGGCTAGAAAGATATCATGTCTGGGGATCAGATGGAATGGAATAATAGAATCCATAATCTTTATGATCTCTCCCTAAATCCCACCGATCTGATCTCTAATTCTATTTATCTGGACAAAACAATGTCTCTATTTTCAGAGGGCCTGATGTCTCTGGTGTCAGACCTGGAAGGCATCTTTTACATTTGGGCTTTCAGGCCTGCCACTTTTTCTACTGTGGGAAAATGGGAGGGGGGTTATATAGAATGTGGGTGATATCTAGTCAAAATAACATTCTTTCTCAGAAAGTCAAGGCCATCTTGCCCTGCAGCTGCAATGAGGTGCCTGGGAGGCGTCTCCAGTTTTGGATGGTGCCTGATTGGGCTTTGTGACGGGCATGTGGGTGCTGGGCAGGGACTTGAACTTTCACTTGGGTGGGGAAAACCTGGAAGCTGTCAGATTCGAGGTTTCCCAGATGTGCCAATATGACATCTCTAATAAAATGGAACTTTGAGGAAACTCAAGTCTTCTTTCGTTGGGGGTGTTGCTTGGAACCCTGACATCTGGAATGCTATTCTGGAGGCCTTAGGGGTTTAATCCTGATTTAATATTGTAACATTTTTGATGTTTATTATTTAGTTTCCTGTGGCATTTTCCTCATTCTTTCTTTCATTTATGTTTTCCTTTACTTTTTCCTTTTGAGATTTGATATTTCAGGATTGTAGTGGGAGATGACTAAGGATCTGTGCATAAATGATTGCAGCGCTCAAGTTTAGAACTACTGGAAATAGAAGGAGCAATAATCTTATACGGCTGTCTAGGCAAAATAGCAACAGAAAATTCTGTACACAGCGTCCCTGCTCATCTGATCAGTGAAGGATACAAAACTAGAATTTTGATAATCAGAAGAGTTGGATAATTGAGGTTCATATAATGGAGTTTCTACCTACAACACTTTTCTCATTACTCTTTCTGGTAATCTCACAAAAGAGTTATAGCTGTTTTCCTACTACTGAAATTGCTTTCACATCAAGCAGGCTTTGAATAGTGGCTGCCTGCAAGTATTCGACTGTTGTTACTGGGTTTTTTTCTTTCCCCGGAGTATGTATTGTAGAAGCAATTTTTGCTCCGGTAATCATTCATCTGCTTGTGCAGTCTTTGTCATCTTAACTTCTTTTCCACTTTAGTCTAGTTTGCTCAGAACTTCAGGGAAGCCTTTTCCTCTGAAGTTTCCTAAAAACATCCCTTGTTGCAAATGTTGAAAAGCAAGGCTTTTGTGGATCCTCAGTGCAGCATCCTCTATCACTTTGGCACTTAGTTCTATGCAGTATCTTGTGTAAGCCTGATGCTAAAAAGCAATTTTGGTGTAGTGTCATTAAAGTACCAAGGGAAAACCGGAAGACCATGAATTCTCATCTAACTTTACGTACAAAGCCAACTGGATGACCTTGGGCCAGTCACTCTCTCTCAGCCCTAGGAAGCAGCCAATGGCAAACCACTTCTGAAATCTGGCCAAAAGACACCTGTAGGAATTAATCCAAGCACTTATGAAGAGTCGACACTGATTCAACACCCACCTCCAGAAAAAAAACCTCATTAGTGCTTTTTCCTCTATATCAGGATTTTTCATGATTGCCAGAAATCTCCACCACCACCCAGGCAGGAAGTGAGCATGAAAAACATTGTCTATTTAGTTCATTCTACTTTAGCCTTCCCCAGATTGGTGTCCTCCAAATGCACTGAGTCTGTATTCCAAAAATACACCATCCACTCAATGTTGGGGTGATCTGAGGCTACTCATCTTGAGATATCTGGAGGACATCAGGTTGGGACATGATGATATGCATTGTTTGCTAAGTAACATATTCTATCCTTATGATGAATGGTAATTTCCAGTTGTGGTACAACCAATATGAAGCAGGTCCCCTTCGGAACGGTTCTTATCTTCTCAGAACTGTGACATCCTTAGAAAGTCTTCTTCTCTCACAATAGAAATGTGAAAGAGCTTGGAAAGTTAGTTTACTGTGCAGTCATTTTCATTGAAGAATTTTTTACAGGTATAAAAATAGGTGGTCCCACCTGTATCTCTTTTCTTTATTTGTCTTTGTGCATTTATGGGCACACAGTCTTTTTCTGGGGGAAAATCTGTAGGCAAGCTCTCTGAATATACTTCAGAATTTGCAGCTACTATTTCATGATTTCCTTAATTATGTATCCCTGCTGCAGTACCCCTTCCTAAAAAGTGGAAATTCATTTTGCTCTCCAATATTTTGTTATTAGGGACAATCAGCCGAGCAGCAACAGTAGCATCACACAAACCCTTAAATATGTTTGAAATTGTTGTTCATTGTTATAAGCTCCCAATTTCAATTGCTTTTGTGTAGATAAGCATAGAAAAAGCCATTTCCTGCTTTTGGCAGAGGTGGAAGAAGGTGCTATATCAGTGTAATAGCACAGAATGATATGCTCCAGTAATATTTTGATGAATTACATGATTATAGTTAAAATGAACAATTTCATCATGCTTGAATTAATAGTCGGGGTATGCTTTGGCAAGGGCTCCTGCCTCATTCTCCAACTCATCACTTCAGAAGACAGTCCTTCTATAAACTGCCCCACCCTTGGAAAAAAAGGAAAAGCAATCTATAATTAAAAACAAAATTGGTGACAAGTCAATTCTAAGAGAGAGAGAGAGAGGGAGGGAGGGAGGGAGGGAGGGAGGAGGTGGAGGAGGAGGAGGAAGAAATAATGTAATATTTTATTATCTTTCTTAATTACAAGTGCAAATGCGATTGTGTCTTCCAAGTTTCAGAAATAACAGAAACTAAAGTTAAGCCAGGTCCAGAATTTACATCAGTTTACAGATGAGGTTGCTCATGTTACTGTATATGCCTCTTACAAAGGAATCCCTGTGGATTTTACTCCACTAGTCTTTGCTGATTATGGGGAAGGGGGAAGGGAAGAGGAGCGGTGCTCATCTCAGGCCATTGAGCCACCGCTGTCTGAAGATATTTCCATGGTCATGTGGCCAGCATGATGTCATGGAGTGCTGTGACCTTGTCACCAAAGTGGTACCTATTTATCTACTTGCATTTGCATGCTTTTGAACTTCTAGCTTGGAGGACGGAGCCACCCTGTTGTGTGGCTCTTAAGTCTCGAACCTGGGCTGCTGGCCTTCCAGCCCACAAGCCCAGCATCTTAACCACTGAGCCACCATGCCACCTCATGCCTCTTTATAAGAAGCAGAAAAATCAGTACTCCTCCAGATGTGGCTCACGTATACATTCTAGTAGCCTCGGTCTCAAAGATTAGAGCATGCTCTGTTAATTTAAACTATAAATCAGCTGAACTCAGAATTGACTTCTTAAGATGAAGAGAGGATGAAGCCTATGCTGGATCAACTCTTAGGTCTATTTAGTAGGCAGCTCCAAAGTTGCTATTTGATTTGGATTTGATTTAATCAAATTATCTCTTTCAAAAACTTTAAATTGAATTTGTGCATTGATTGGAGGTACTGAGTTAAATAAAATGCATGAATATTTTCATGGCCATTTGGAGATTTGATATATTTTTTTACTCTGTAGAATGATGCTTTGCAACCTTTACCCAAACCCTTGGAAAAATGTTTGATTAATGTTCACAACCCCAACAAAACTAATTGTGACTTGTGACTAAGGAACATAAACCACTCTTTGTTGAACCCTTTGAAATTCCATCTCACCCTGCAGGAATCCCAGGTTGGGGATCCATGTTGTAGAAGCTCAAATATTCCTCAGCTTTTTTTTTTTCATAAGTAGACAAAGTAGATTGGAAGTACTGAATGACGTGATAAGCTCTTTGATAATGGGATAGCTAGCTGATATGTGTGATCATCTCTGCAAACCATATCTGTCTTGAGCACTTGGGAGTATTGCTCTATTATCGGTTTAATTCAATAAAGTGTGCAGCAACAGAGAAGACAAAATTCAGATTTATTTTGCTTCACTTTTTAAAATTATACTGTTTTTTAAAGCAAAAATGGTTGTCCCTTTGTTGTATGATTCTCTTTCTCCACATCTCTGTTCTATTAAGTCTCCTCTAGATTAATATCTTTCCTTAGCTCTCCATCTATTTGTCTTGCCTGGAGCCTAATTTTTGTTAATCCAACTTGGTGATTCCTATTAATTTTAATTATTCCACACTGATCAGTACCCAGTCATGAACTCACTAATAATTTTGTTAACTATTTGAATAAAGAGAGGAACAGAATGTTTGTCAAAATTGCAGCTAATGCATACTTGGGAAGGATGACTAATAATCTGGAACACAGAAATAAAATTCAAATTTATTTGATAGAGTAAAGAATGAAAACAGCACGAAATTTAGCATGAAAGAAACAGCATGAAATTTAACAGAAACAGTGAAAAGTTCTTAAGAAACAAAAGTCAAGGACCCAGATAGAAGATGAGCATTACCGGTGTTGGTAATGAGATTTACAAAACTGATGTGAAATAATAATTTATCTCATGAAATATGTACCAACAGTGTGATGTAACAGCAAGAAGGTAGATGGGAACTATGAACAGAGATTGAAGGAGTTAGGTATATTTAGTTGTGAAATTAACTGAGAGGGGATATAAAAATATTCTTCAAACAACTGAAAGTATTAGAAGAAGATCTAAAAACAGAAGAAAGCCAAGCTCAGATAAGAAACTCATTTAGTTGTAGCTGTAAGTGGCAACCATGGAAAGTGATGGAAGCAGACAATTGCTTAATATTTTGCATGACAGCAAGAAAAATACTAATGCAAGAACTGGTATTATGGGTTCTATCCTCCATACATAGTACAGAGACTACTCTACCAGTACATGTGAAACAGTTTTCTCTTTTTTATAGCAGAATATAGACAAATGAGCATTTTCAGTTTCACGGAGGTACTGATTTGTCTACTTTGTAATCAGTCTCAGCTCACAACCATAGCTACAGATGATAAAAGTAGAAAACAGTGCAGAAGTAGCAAGGTAACAAAAGGAAGACATCAGAGCCATCCAATTTTTCCAATGAAGAGTAGTCATTGTTTCTTAAACGAAATATTAACCACCCATGCCAATGTCTGTAAAATAAAATATCTGTTCTGTGATTTTGATAGTATGGAAATGTATTAAATTGTAGTTATGGAGTTGAACTATCCTTAGGAAGTATTGCTCTGTGAATAACATTTCCCCCCTGTATGTTTACTGGAGGGTAAGCATGTGGCCTGCTCATTGGGAGCCAGGAGACGCTTCATGAGCTGGCACTAATGTGAAGATAGAAAATAAGACCCTCAAGGTGTTTTTTTCTATAACATGGTTGACAGCTGCAAACAGGGCAGTGGAAATGCCTTGACTGCTGTTAACCTTCATAAAGTTAAACTCCAGATAACAAATGGAAGCTCTGAAGCTCTGGATTTGTCCATCAAATCCTTGCTCACCCCCCCCTTTTTCCCCCTCTAATGGGAAGAAATTTTACTTGTGAAGTAATACTATTCACTCTGTTAGAGATAATGATTCTAACTGCTGAGGGCTATTGTGCACAATGTATTTTCACAATAGTCCAGGACATTTTTAACAGATGTTTCTCAAGTTATGATGCACTTGGTGATGGTGCTGTGATCAACCCCATCAGTCTATCTTTTGTGCTACAAATATGAGTTCATGCCCTGAACCTGTAGAAGGAACCACATTGAGTAGAAGATTGGCTGCTTTGAATGTCTCATATCTCCCCAGAGTCACTTTAACATGTTTTCCTCTAGTCTGTGATGTGGCACAAAAATTAGGCTGGTGTGATTTGTCCTGTCTCAACACCAGAGTATAATCTGTCTGAAAAAGAAAACCAGCAGGTGTTGCTGGCCTCACAGTTTTAATGAAGGCCAAATTAAGGAAAGTGGTTTGGTGGGTTTCCTGCTGGCAGAGATGAACATAGATCAAACTCTTTAATGGGATTTGGGGAAGGAGGTGCATTTTGACAGATGCTCAGAACAAGGGGTTTAGCTGTTGGTCAAGCCCTGATCTTTGTGTGTGTGTGTGTGTGTGTGTGTGTGTGTGTGTGTGTAGGGCGAGCAGCTTAGGCAGCTTTCTTTTCCTGCTTTAGAGGACAACACCTCTTTTCTCCAAGATTGCCTTCAGACCATAGTGTACGAGAGTTGCTTTGCTGGGAAGCTTCCAGATAAGGGAATGAAGAATGTAGATGAGTACCTCACTTCAGAGGTGGTATTCAGCCGGTTCGGGTTGGTTTGTGTGAACCGGTAGCAGAAATTTTGAGTAGTTCAGAGAAACAGCAAATACCCCTCTGCCACCCCCGTTGTTCCCTGTCCTATATTCCCTTGTTTTTTAGCTCAGCGGATTCATGCAGCAGAGAGGATTGCTGCGCTTCAGCTGAGCTAAAACACAGCTCGGCTTACCAAGGGTGGTCTTTGAATGCTGCGCACATGCATGAATCATTCTCTCATAGAACCAGTAGGAAAAGATTTTGAATCTCACCACTGCCTCACTTCCCCAATTTGTCCTTCTTCTCATTCTTCTCTTGTTACTTCTCCAAAGCAGAGAGAAATGGCAAGAGGAACAGGAAAGAAGGAAAACATGGAAGAAGAGCTGGAAACTAATGTGGAAGCTAATCCACTCCTTCTCCTGCCAGCTTGGAAAGAAATAACATTGCAAATGGAGTGGTGAAGTTTGAAACAGGAAGGAGTTTTCCCATTCCTTCCTTCTTCAGCTAGGGTCCCTCCATTAGGTCAGCCAGGGCAGGGTTGTTAGGTTGACCAATATGTAGTGGCCTTGCTCCAGGCTGCTATGTCCATGTGGATAAGGGGCCCACATAATGCCTAATTAACACTTTGCAAAATGCTATCCGGTGTCTGGCACCTGATTTCATTTGCTGCTCAAGCCAAAATGGCTCAAGTGGCAGAAAGTGGGTGTGTCTGCAGAGCTGAAATCAGCTAGTGCATGCTAGGTATATCCAAGCCCTGTTGCATCATCACCATGATCACCACTGAAGCTCCAGAAATTGTACATGTGTCAACAGACGATAGAAAAACCACTTTGGCGTCAAATCAGATAAATATGTAGTTAGTCACAATTATGGTCTAGGGGCAAGATGAAGATGGTTTTCATGTCCTCATTGTACAATAAAGTCAGATTGTATTACAAGGACACAAAAAGAATTGCACAGAACCTTTGAACCATATTGTAGATGACCTCTACATATTTCATTGCCATCATGTTGCCAATTATCAGGCAATATATGAAATGGCAATAAAGGTTGCCATTGGTAAGGCTGCAACTCACAAATGTAAAAATAAAAATTATTCTGCAGCGAAGCATCCACTAATAAGACTGCAGATGAACAGACACATTTGGAAATGAAATCATGTATGCCCCTCTCTTGACTATGGGCTAATTTTTGCCCTTGCTCTTTAATTCTTGAGCAATGACAATTGCTCTGTTCATTTTAAATTCATAGGCATGCATATTATACAAAATAAACTATTACTGGTTCCATGAGTTTCACTATTATGATCCTTACAGTAAAGATATTCATTGCATTATGTGCAATCAGAACATTTAATTTAAGTAGAGAATATGGGGAAGGTATGATAGGTTATAATGATTACTTAATATTCAGGCTTATTAGTTTAGCAGAGCAGCTAAGTTGGGATTATGTAAATTTACCCCACTTTAGCGTGTGTGACATACTTTGTCCCATAGTGCTTCTTCAAGAGTGGTCTTCTTTTTGTCCACGTGGCAATTTTACTTGAATAAAAAATCCTGGATCCAAGATCGGTCACACAGATAAGGAAAACAGGGAAAAAATATTTCCTCCTCCTCCTCCTCCTCCTCCTCCTCCTCCTCCTCCTCCTCCTCCTCCACCACCACCACCACCACCACCACCACCACCACCACCACCACCACCACCACCACTTTTGTTTGTCATTTGTTTTGAGTATTTTTTGAAATTAGTTTTTCCTGCTTTTTTCACTTTTTGTGTACTTTAATTTAAAAGAAAAATAAGTTTGTACATCCAGTGATCTCTGGTGTGAAAAAATATATCTCATGCACTACATTAGAGCAAACAACTTATATCTTTAACTGAACTGCTATAATATCTCCTGGAAAGGTTTAGTAATAGAACTTTGGTTGATGTTGATAAAAAGTTGATAAAATAGCAAGAAAAATATGATTAAAAAAAATCAGTTGATAAGTTACGTTGATAAAAGGGCAAGACAAATAAGACTTCTATTCACCAAATTGTTTTACAGACTTTAGATTCTAGAAGATAGCTGTCATTTGTGACTTAGAATTTCTGACAGTTGTGGTATGTTTTAGATTAAATGCAGCCATGCAGGTAGAAAGACAAGGAGGTCAGATAAGGAGGTTTTAGTCTGAGCTTAAGAAAATGTATGTTTAAATAAAAAATCCAAAAGATGTTTTAAATGCTGCCAGTTGTTTATGGCCAAAGATTGTCATAATATTAGAAGAGATTGGGGGGGGGGGGTTTGATGTGAGGGGGATCTGGCTGCAATAGCTGTCACCCCATTGATCACCAAAGTTGGTGATCTGGCTGGCTAAGTGGGTGTTCCCTTCCTCTCTCACTGCTCCATACCTTCTGAAGCTGCATGCTTGGGGGAAAAGGATGACCATCCCAGATAGAAGAAGTGTACTGATCTTCAATAGCAATAGCACTTAGACTTATATACCACTTCACAGTGCTTTACAGCGCTCTCTAAGTAGTTGACAGAGTCAGCATATTGCCCCCAACAATCTGAGTCTTCATTTTACCCACTTCAGAAGGAAGGAAGGCTGAGTCAACCTTGAGCCTTGTGAGACTCAAACTGCAAAACTGTAGGCAGCTGGCAATCAGCAGAAGTAGCCAGCAGTACTGCATTCTAACCACTGTGCCACCACGGTTCATGATATGATAAATAAAGATCAATCAAGGGTATATAATACCTGTGCTCCCTTACTAGAACCTCTAAACAAACTTGCATTTTCTTAAAAGTTATACTGAGAAAAGTGTTTTAGTTTCCAATCAATTTTCAGACAAAACTTACAGAAGGCTTGAGAAAATCATCAACATGATGATGATAATTTTGTGCAAATAACTGTTTTAAGTATCATCATAAGCTTTCATCTGGTATCTTATCTTATCTCCACCCGAAGTAGCCAGACCATGGATATCCTGCTATGGAAATCTGGCCCTTGATACATTTACAGAATGAAATGGATTCATTACTTTTTTAGTTTCAGATCTGCCTACAGCTAGGAGTTTGACTCTGACTGACTCAAGGTTGACCCATCCTTCCATCTTTCCAAGGTCAGAAAAATGAGGAGCCACATTGTTAGGGGCAATATGTTGACTTTTGTAAATTACTCGGAGAGTGCTATAAAACACTATGGAGAAATATATAAGTCTACAGTATGTTCTATTGCTATGCTCTCTGGTGGCTTTTTCTATCAAAAAAAAAAAAATCAAAACGAGGGCACCTTCAAGAGAGATCTATCCAGATGTTATAACTTCTTGGACAGGTCAAAATGGGCAACATTGAATTTTTCTTTGCTTAGCTTTCAGATTTTGAAAATTTAAACACATTTACATGCAATTGGCGCAATCATGTACATTTCTTCAGTTGCATATATTTGAATATTCACTGAAATTATTCCATAATAATTTATTTTAATCAGCTGCATTCAATATCCATTTTCCTTTAAACATGCTCATCTTGGTATGCACCTTCCTCTACTACTCTCTCCATTTTTTTTTTGTTATGTGTAGCATTACAGAATTTTGGTATGTGTATGCAAGTAGATCAGAATTCTCCAATTGGTTCAGGAAGTGTGAAATTGGTAAAGTCAGATAAAATTTAGATGGAATGCATTTTTCATCCATCCTTGGATGATTATCAAGCCTAATATTGTCTATTGGCCCAAACAGCTGTGATTTTCCAGGATCTCAGGAAGATATATTTCAAAGACTAACCCTTTCCTCTGAAAACTACTGGTTTTTTTTGGAGTATAAGACACACCTTCCACCCCATAAAGAGCATGGAAATGTTGGTGCATCTTATACACTGAATACAGCCATTTTTGGTCTCCTGAAGCCCCGCCTTTGCATCCAATTTTTGCAAAAAATGGCCCATTTTTTTCCTTTCCCCATCTCCCAGGAGCACTATGCAGGCTTCAGCAGGGCTGGGGGAAGGCAAAAATGTCCCCATTTTTGCTAAAAATGGCTTGTTTTCTGCCTGTTTTTCACAAAAAAACTCCAGCCCTGATGAAGCCTGCAGAGTGCTCCTGGGAGCCGGGGAGGACAAAAACTTTTTTTTCTTAGTTACCTCTTCGAAATCTTGGTGCGTTTTATACACAGGTGCATCTTACAGTCCATATGGTATTTGGTCTACCTTTGTAACACTGTTCATTCTCTGACAAACACAGCTTTCTTATTGCTATTTTATGAGCCACTAAGAGTTACCGTATTTTTCGGATGCACTTTTTCCCCTCGAAAAAGAGGCTGAAAATCAGGGTGCATCCTATACACTGAATACAGCATTTTTCCCTCCTGAAGCCCTGCCCCTTCACCAAAATGGCCGTGTATAGCCTTATGGAGGCTTTTAGAGAGTTCCTGGGGGCTAGGGAGGGCAGAAATGAGCAAAACACGGTCCATTTTTTGCTCAATTTTGCCCCCCCCCCCCAGTCCCCAGGAGCACTCTATAAGCCTCCATAAAGCTATGCATGTCCTTATTTTGGGCAAAAAACGGCCCGTTTTCGCAAAAAAAAGGACCAATTTTTTGTTCGTTTTTGCACTTCCCACCTTCCCAGGAGCACTCTACAATCTTCTTAAAGGCTATCCATGCCCTTTAAAAAAAAAACAGGCCCATTTTCGTGAAAAATGGGTCCATTTTGGGAGGTTTGCAAAGTGGAAAAACCTTTTTTTTATTTGCCTCTTCAAAACCTTGGTGCGTCTTATACTCCAGTGCATCTTATACGCTGAAAAATATGGTAACTAATTTAGCAAAGTCTCATTCAAGACTTCAGCAAAAATGTGGGTGAATATCATAATATGTATAATTAACATAAAATGTTTTGGAAATAAATAAAACCAGGTGTAGGTACCTGATTACATTTATATGTTAATTATACATAATACTATGTTATTCACCCAAGACTGAAAACCAAGGTGTGTGAGTTTATTAATGATTGACAAAAGTCTGGCTTTATGAATTCCTGAATTTGACCCAAAACATAAATAATTGGGCATACAATAATTTTTTTTTATTAAAAAAGCCATCCTTCTTCCAGGAAGTTGACGTAATTATGCATTATTCAAACACTCTTTTAACCATGAAAAACCCCAGAGGTGGAAGTTAGCTTGTGAGGAAAAAAGTAATTTTTAGACCATTTGTGAATTGAATTTTGGCCTGCATTGCTAAGTCCATCACTATCAGGATTCTGTGACAGTCATAAGGCAGCAAAAGTAATAGATCTTTTTATCTCATATAGGTATCCTCCAAGTACTATATGACTAAGTGTGTGTGTGTGTGTGTGTGTGTGTGTGTGTGTGTGTAAGACTGCATTAACTCCTAATTTCTGCATCTTATACTTAAATATTAATAGGGAGATCTCAAGGAATCCCAGGTGGGTGGAGAATCTAGCAGTATGGTGGTATTTGCACTCAATATACATTTTAGCTTATTTATTTATACTTCCTAACCAGAAGTTAAACCATATGCGTGGAAGACTTGCTTAATAACAACCCCGCTTGCTCAAAAACCTACTTTTTATGTTAAGTGCTCATCCTAGGGATATATATGGAGTAGGCTATCCTAGAGAAAACTGAGTTCATTTTTGTTGGGAAACTACTTCACTAGAAGACTTCTTAGGAGAAGGAATAAGAACAGGAAATGCACGTTGGCCAAACCTTTGATTCCGTCATAAAATCAATTGGACCTCTATGCATTTTTACAATTAACTCAACTGTCTACAAGAAGAAATTCTACACATAAAAAGTATGTATATAAAGGTCTTCTTTCTGCAGACCACAAGAATAGTTTGTGTGTGTGTGTGTGTGTGTGTGTGTGTATGACCAAGTAGATTAGGGGGCCATTCATGTTTTATGGGGCATAGATTTAATGCATGGTAAAAGATATAGATCATATAAGTAATAATGCTTAAAAGCACTTCTGTATTTTACAGATAATTTTCTACTTCTTAAGTATAGGGTATCTTGTTAATACCCCGGCTGACTTTTTCTTCTGGCTTTGAAAATGATACCAACAAAATGATTGACTTCCTTTACTATATATTTATGAAATGGTGTATAACACAGTCAACTAGAGTAAATTAAATATGATTCCCATTAGATCAGTAAAATTTTATTTATTTACCCTGTATGGCTACAAAGTCACTTATCATTAAGATGCATTTTGAGTAGGTTTTTCCATTTAGGTTTTAAACATTTTATTGGTTATTTTATTGATTACAGTATTGTTCCAGGGTAGATTTCAAGTCCAAAGCTACAATATATATTATCCAGGATAGTGATACTGAAATGGACTTTTGAAAACAATTGCCTACTGAAAAAAATCATGCAAATTCTCCTTCATCCGCCTCCTTCCTTCCTTCCTTCCTTCCTTCCTCCCTCCCTCCCTCCCTCCCTCCCTCCCTCCCTTCCTACCTATCTTCCTTCCTTCCTACCTTCCTTCCTTCCTTCCTCCTGTCCTCCCTCCCTCCCTTTTGACTCTTAAAATATTCTTACAGACACTTAGTTGACTATATAGGATCATAAGTTCTTAGACCTAGATAGTTATCTTTTTCTCTGTGTAAATGTGACAAAATCATATTTGGAAAGTCATAATTCAGAAATGTTTTTCATTGTTTTTCTGTCATGAAGTAGTCTTAAGAGAGCAATGTATGTTATTATTTTCTAGAATATCTGGTGCCTGTTTTAATCACACACTACTTATAAACTTGTCTAGTGTTTTCTCAGAAGAACAGGAATATTGTACTAAATTCTGAAAAAGGAACGAAAGAAAGAGAGGTTGTCTGCTGCTGTCATTGCTAAAAACATTCCATAATTTTGATTGTCCCGGTTAAAAGCTGTACCATATTTTAACATTGTAGGTTTGCTGCTCCCTTATTTGCTGAAGGAAGAATCCAGTTTTTAATGATTTTCTTAAAGTATTGCTAACCTCTGTCAAAGCAAAATGAATGTGTTGCCCTTTTAAAGTTTTGTTTTAATACTAAAACCTCCAATTTTACTTGTGATGCTGGTGCTTATAAGGAAGATTGAGAGCCAGATGGTCTGCCTTTTCCCTGTTGGTTTGGTAGCCACCAAGAAGCCATCAGATCTCATCATTTCTTTGAATCCAATGCAATGATTTGTCCTATTCACTCCATACCTTGAATATCCTTGGCTGCATACATTACATATTTGAGCTTTCTAACTTTTGTCCCACTTACATGGAGGTAGCTGTAGAACAGGGGTGAGCAACTATGGCCCCTTACAATCTGTGCACTTCAACTCCCAGAATTACTGAGTCAGAACAAAACCATTGAGGAATTTTGGGAGTTGAAGTCCACAGGTTAAAAAGAGCCTATATTTGCCCACCCCTGCTGCAGAATTATGCAGTCTATAGACAGCCAAGGAGTGAGGGAACATGGCAAAGGTGGTATCCAGCAGGTTCTGATCAGTTCTGGAGAACCGGTAATGGAAATTTTGAATAGTTTGAAGAACCGGTAAATACCACCTCTGACTGGCCCTGCCCCATCTATTCTCTGCCCCATGAGTCCCAGCTGATCAGGGGGGAATGGAGATTTTACAGTATCCTTCCCCTGCCATGCCCACCAAGCCACGGCCACAGAACGGGTGGTGAAAATTTTTGAATCCCAACACTGTAGAATGGGAGTTGAGGCTAAAAGTAGTCATTGACTTATGATCACAATTTAGGCCCAAATATTTGTTGTTAAATGAGTTTTGCCCCATTTTATGACCTATCTTGCCACAGTTAAATCATCTGGCTTCCCCATTGACTTTGCTTATCAAAAGGTCGCAAAAGGGGATAATCTGTGACAAAGAAACAATCATAAGTAAGAACCAATTGCTTTGTAAACCATAAAAAACAATCAAAAATCCCTTTTTTCATTGACTTTGAACAATCACTAAATGAACTATTATAAGTTGAAGACTACGTGTATATCAGTGGTGGGATTCAATTTTTTTTACTACTGGTTCTGTGGGCATGGCTTTGTGGGTGTAGCTTTGTGGGCGTGGCAGGGGGAAGGATACTGCAAAATCCCCATTCCCTCCCCACCCCACTAACCTGCTTTCCAGCTCCGTTCTCCTGTTCAGGACAACAAAAGAAGATCAGCTGGGAGGCAGTGAGGGCTCGGCCATCCTATTTGCCGGTTTTCTGAACTATTCAAAATTTACATTACCGGTTCTCCAGAACGTGTTAGAACTAGCTGAATGCCACCTCTGCTGTATATAGAAAAGTGTGTTTTCTTTTTTTAAAAAAAGAAAAATGTATAAATGATCAGATATTTCTTCTAGTGAAATATCCAAAGCTTTTTTTTTTAGTATTCCTCCAAATGGTTATGAAGTGCAAGATATTCTGATATTCTCGCCCGAACCACCCAAGTTTTGATTTTCACCCATTGCTAATAATTAACATGCAAATGCTGCAAGTGCTGCTAATTAGATCTTTAAAGTGTATCATTGTTCAAATAAATGTGAATTCTGTGGGACATTAAAACTACTTTCAGACAAGAATGTATGCTGTTTAAAATCAAATGTATGTGTGTGTGGGTTTAGGATAAACATCAGTGGTAACTCCTGATACTGTTCAACTCAGTGGTGGTATTAAAAAAAATACTACCAGTTCTGTGGGCATGGCTTTGGTGGGTGTGGCTTTGTGGGTGTGGCATTGGAAGGATATTGCAAAATCCCCAATCCCTCCCAATCAGCTGGGACTCAGGAGGCAGAGAAAAGATGGGGTGGGGCCAGTCAGAGGTGGTATTTACCGGTTCTCCAAACTACTCAAAATTCTCACTACTAGTTCTCCAGAACTGGTCAGAACCTGCTGAATACCACCTCTGGTTCAACTAGTTTCAAATCCATTACTTCCTGCTTTGTACCAAGTTGGATAAAAGTGTCAAGGTGCATTCTGGGAAGAGGATTTTTCAAACAGAAAGTGTGTGTAAAATTGTTTTATTCACCTCTTTCCTCTCTCCCTATGTTTTATACACACTCCCATTTTACTTGCCAACCTTTGATAATAGAATTATTTTATGCTTTTTGCATGATCGTCAGGTCGTAGCTGAGTGCACAAAGCCACCGGCAAGAAAAATAAGATGGCTGTAAAAAACAACAACAACAACACCACAATGACAATTGAGAAGGAGGGGGAGCATATATATAAATATATACAATAAAAGGTACATCCAATAACTTGCCTTTAAATTTAAAAGGGAACTAAATGAGGAACTTCTGGACAATTTATCTTGCTGTTTACAGATAACAAGTCACTTTGTTTTTATGTGCTCAGTCTAGTATTCCATAATTTATTTGAAAGAAGATGAGAAATAATGTAGATAAATGATGAAGTGTCAGGGTCTGACGCTCTTAAATGAAGCTATTATGGTCAAAGAGAAAACGTAAAACCTGCGGCTCATTATGAGAGTGTTCTACTTGTCAGTTAAGTGAAAAGGCCTGGAATGATTTCCAGTTTATTTGTCATTGCAGTTATTAAAGCTGTCTTTTTGGTGCCATGAAAATGAATTGAAGACTTTATTCCAAGTAAATTTGTACTAAAGCTTTCAGATGGAGCTTATGTGAGCTCATTGAGGCAAGAAAACAGCTTAAAAGCAGAAATATTATAAGGCGACGGACTGCTGAAGTTTGAAATATATCTATGAAAATTAAGAAAAGTTTCACCAGGGAAGGCAGGAGGTTACCTCTTGGGAAAGAAGGGAACTGTGCACTTTAGTACAAAGGTTAGTACACTTTAGAATTACATGGGTTGACTCTCATGAAAAAGTGCCAATCTGCCCCTCTCCACACAGCCACCTTGTGAAGATTTGCATATCATGATAGTGTAAAGTTTCCTTTGTTTTTCCTTTCTGCTGAGGCACTTAATTAAACATGCACATGCTTTTCTCTCTCTCATACGCACACATGCTCAAATGCAGTTTGCACTAAACTTGAGACAGAAGTTGGTTTGGATGATATTAATGATTTATTAATTGGACAAGATAGCAGATTCTCTTGCTTGAAGTTTTAACAATCTTTTTATAATTGCATCAAGTTATCCATCCTTCCTTCCTTCCTTCCTTCCTTCCTTCCAAAAACAGTCCCAAAGTCATAGTTAGAGAGGTAAACTAAGATCAGAAGAATCATATTCAAATATAACTTCAACCATGAAAATTCATTGACCGACCTGGCCAATTACATTGTCTGCATCCCACAGTGACCTGCCTCATTAAATTGTTGTTCTGGGGCTAAAATCAAGGGGGTTCCTTGGGTAAGTCATCTTGATTTCCGAAAAGCATACTGATGAGTAGATTGCAGGAACTGAGAGGTTTCTCTCTCTCTCTCTCTCTCTTTTTTTGTGTGGTCAACATGCGAGTGAAACAGCTGGAAGTTGAGAAATTTTAGCAAAATTCAGACCTGTTTATGTAGCCCATATGGACATAAGATTTGTTCAGCCTCGTTTCTTAATCACTTTTGAAAATAGCTTCTTATTTGCTTTTTGGTTATTTGGAATCTTTGAATCAATAGGTTTTATAGCACCGTGTGAGTTTCCTTCAATCCTTAATGAAATAAGTCTTAAATGCAAGTTTAAGGACTTTTTTAAAAAATAAACAGTAACAGTGGGATTACGGTAGAACATTGATTTTGGAAAGTTACAAATGGACCAAGGATCTAAAAGTATCTGAAATAAGATTTTGAATTAATTAGAAAAATCCTCCCTATGGGAAAATGCTGTTGTTTTTAAAATTCATCTATAGAATGCATCCCATTCTGATCAATGTAGTTTTCTCTCAGATAAATGAGTTTAGATTGCAAGTTAAGATTGTAATCCTGTATACATTTTCTGTGGGACAAATTTCACTGAGAGATTAACTTCCAGAGAAACATTCCTAGTATTGCTCTGACTAAATACTACTTTTAGGTACAGGGAATTAATGTGACTGATTTTTAAAAAACTCTTATATATACTTAAAGTGTCTAAAAATATCTTGTGTGCTGGGAGACGAGAATACCTTTACATTGAAGTAAATGCAAGTTACACAAAGCCTTTACAGCTATATCTTGTTTGTTCTTTCATCTTGTAAATTTCCTTTGAGTTTGCATTGTTTCAGCATTACAGAACTGTCTGTGCATTAGAACAATTCCTTTAAAATACTTTCCAGTTTTTTAAAATAATATATACCCATGGATGATCTTTAGCAACTGCCATTATAAATCAGAAAATGGCACCAATCCAAGGACTATCCAAAAAGAAATTGCAGTCTTTTTTTTATTTTCAGAATTGAAAATGATAGAAGCACTGAATGGAGTGCTTTAACTTCCAGCCCTAGCAATCTCGGAGCATCATAGCTGACATTTTATTGCAAATAATACAAATGTTATGACATGTCCCCAGGGTCAGGTTGAAAACAAAACAAGTCCTTCCCATCCTCATCAGAAATAATCTGTCAGTTTTGTCCTCAGGTACACCATCCTTACCAGCTGGGTCACAGTTAAAGATTTAATCGTGCTTGGCAGGACTGATTTTCAGAGTTTTAGAATCATTGTCATCATCATCATCATCATCATCACCATTATCATCCTCCTCTTCCTCCTCCTCCTCCCCCTCCTTCTCCTCCTCCTCCCCCCCTTCCATTAGGGCAAATGCTTGTCATTCATAACCTTTCTTTTTTAAAATTAAAAAGAGGGAGAAGATGGAATCAATGAGGGCTTCCAGAAATAAGAACATCTCTCTCCCCCCCTCTCATCTCTCTCTCTCTCTCTCTCATATCTATCTATCTGTCTGTCTGTCTGTCTGTCTATCTCATCTAACTGTGATTGCACACAAACAGACACACACACACAGTGTGTCTCTCACACATAATTCCCTATTCTACACTTAAAATAGCTTTCCATCTTTGAAGCTGGGCCAGATGTGGAAGAATTTAAGGACTCAGCTCACTTTCTATCTAGAAGGGACAATTCAAAAGTAAAAGACTCTGAAGGAGAGAGGTGCCTGCTAGACAAGTGCTTTTGACTCATTGCTTGCATAAGTGTTGAGCCTTTGATGAGACGTGTAATTAGCAAGCCATTTTGAAAGCTCTTGGTCTCCCCTTTAGGGGACTCCAGGCAGAAGGGAATTAGAAAAGCTGAGACACAAATCAGAAGCTCGGGATACAGGTTTCTGCTTGCCTGAATCCTGCTGATATGGTCCCTGCAGGAATGGGTCTGAAACATGCATAACCTTCCCTGGAGCTTCCACCATGATTTTTGCAGGAACCCTAGCATCAATTTCCAAGATTGCCAGTCAGGACTTTATTATTTTATTGTCTGGATCTTTTGTAAGAGTCAGTGACAGCTTCTTTTCTCCATTTCTGTGCTGAACTGATAGATCAGAAATGGCTTGCATAAAGCACCAGCACTGCTCTCCTAGCTTGACTGTGGAGCAGCTTGTACATTTGCAGTGGTGGCAGGATGCTGCCCCGAGGCTGTGCTTCTTCTCTTGGTACTGTAGACAATTGTGTGCTCAGTTGCCATTTGGTGACAGAAGGGAAGTAAAATGCAATAGAAAGCTCTTCTGAATGAAGAATGCTTTATGTATTATTTGGTAAATGGAAGCCATAGAGATTGAGATGAAGCCTATAGTACTGCCTCCAATAGCAACTTTAGCCCCGGATGTTAATCCATTTGGTACAAAAAAAAATGTCCAAGCTCATCATGAGGATAACTTATTTATAAACTTACTAAGATGAAAATATGTGCACACTATAGCTCATCATAAGATAGCTAAGTAGGTGTGTCTGTCTCTTTAACTTTTTCACACACAGACAGGTGGAGATGCTTACAAACCTACAGTAAAATTAAACACAATCCTAAACAATATTTAAGAGGAATAGATGTGCAAAAAAGTGCTGGCTACCTTAAAATGCTTGGACAAAGAGAAAAGATTTGACAGGTACCGACTGTAGTTTCTGCAAAAAACCACAATCACATCAAAATGATGACACATGTATGAGACATGGAAATGCATACTTGGGCCAACACAACTTTGGACCTAAATATGCATTTGCATATGGCAATGGAAAATTCTTAGTCATCTAGGTCATGGTTGTTCCAAAGGTGCTTTATTTTTTTTTTAAATGGCAATTCGACTTTCTTGATTTTTCTTGAAGATGTTTCACTTCCCATCCAAAAAGCTGTTTGTTTATAGTTTCAAACAAACAGAGAGCACTTTTTGCAATTTTAGATACTTCACAAAGGAGATAGAAATTAACTGACTCACTTGCATGGCACAAAATATAACAGAAATTATTCTGGAAAAGTAGCAAAGACCCTGGGGTGCAAATACCTGTTAGAAGAAGAACATTGCACAAATTCTTATAGCCATACTGTTTGATGCCTGTACGATAGAATTGATAGCAAGTGACAAGAAGACCATCTACATCAAATGTGGTAATCTTGAGCTGTAGATGGCAACTTTGTTTACAATATATATATATAATAATAATAAATATATTTATTTATTCCATTAGCATAGTGGAACATATTAGTCTTCCTCATTATGAAATTCAAATAAGTTCAACAATGGTGGTCAAAATTTAATAATAATAATAATAATAATAATAATAATAATAATAATAATAATAATAATAAAAAACCGTAAAAAAACCCCGGCCAACCCATACAATATGGTGAAAAAAACAAATAAGAATTCCATACCGCATCGGTCATCACGCGGGTTAACAAGGGCCACGGTGGATGTTGGGGTCCCTGGACATCCGTCGACAAGTGGGCTACAAGTGGACCAGCCAACAAAACGACAAAAATATAGTGCAGATGAAAACCGTGCCATAATGGCCTGTTACTACAACTCAGAGCCAGAAAAAAGAGGCTATTTAAAGCAAATGTATGAATTATGGAAACAACAATATCCAGATTCAAATGTTAGTGAACAATGACTAGCAGATCAAAGGCGATTTATTATACGGAATAAAGTGTTTAGTGAAGTTGAACATGAGGAAATTCAGGCAAATTGCAAAACCCAAAAAACAATATCACAAGCGGAAATAACTGATATTCAAGACACAACTAAAGACATTATAGTAGAACTCCCAGAAGAAGCTCTCGGGGAGGAAATAACATCACCACCACTAGAACCAGTTATCACTGAACCAACTGATGAAGTAACTCAAAAACAAAAAGAATTGAAGGATAAGATCATGGAGCATTTTCTGCTTAATGAGGAAAGACAACGTTTACCATCACTAAAAACTGTGCCTAAGAAAATTTTGGCCCCTATCATGAAAATGGTTAATGCAGTGTTTTCAACAATTGAACCGGGATCCATCTTGGAAACAAACCAGTTAATGTACAGCGCAGCTGTAATAGTCACTAATGAACTAGGCATTAAAATTAAAGTACCTAGTCACACAACAGAAAAAGCATCAAAGCCAAAGTGGAAAATCCGTTTAGAACAAAAAATCAAAAAATTAAGGGCAGATGCTAGTAACTTAAAGAACATGCATGAGCAACGGCTTAAAAACAACAAAATCATAGATCGGCTAATCAGACGATATAGATTGGATACAAGAAACATCAATGAAGCTGTAGAGATTGTAAAACAGCAGATAACAGCAACAGCTAGAAAAATTGAAAGATATGAGGCACGAATCATCCAATATAAACAAAATCTGCAATTTCGATCAGACCAACGGCGTTTTTATCAAAGTCTTAATGTAAATGGTGACACCAAAAGTGAAAAACCAGAAAAACAGGCCACAGTTGAATTCTGGAAAGAATTGTGGGAAAATGCAAAGGACTACAACAAGGAAGCAAAGTGGATACATGACTTTGAGAAAAGCATTGGCAACAAGCAAATGCAAGTATTAGAAATAACAACTGAGATGGTCAAAAATCGAGTTAAAAAGGTAAAGAATTGGACATCACCTGGAAAGGACCAATTACATGGTTTCTGGCTCAAATATCTGACCAGTTTACATGCAATATTGGCCAGGCAACTGAATGAAATTTTACAAAAGGGCCAAATTGATGAATGGTTGACAACTGGAAAAACATACTTGATTCAGAAAGATGCAACTAAAGGAACAACACCTGAAAACTACAGACCAATAACATGCTTGCCAACAACCTTCAAATTACTCACAGGCATTATTGCAGATAACATGATGGATTATTTGGAAACAAACAACATCTTGCCAGTAGAGCAAAAAGGCAACAAAAGAAGGAGCAGGGGCACCAAAGATCAGCTTCTAATTGATAAAATGATATTAGAAAATTGTAAGAACAGAAAAATGAACTTGAATATGGTCTGGATTGATTACAAAAAGGCATTTGACTCACTGCCACATAGTTGGATCATAAAATGCTTAGAAACAACTGGCATTAGCAAAAATATTACATCCTTTACTGAAAAGGCGATGAAACAATGGAGAACTGAGTTGGCAGTAGGGAATGAGATCTACGGAATAGTTAATATCAAGCGAGGAATTTTCCAGGGTGATTCACTTTCACCTCTTCTCTTCATCATCGCAATGATCCCACTATCAATAATCTTAAAAAAAATGAAATTAGGCTACCAAACAGCCAAAGAAGCTGAAAAAAATTCACATTTACTATATATGGATGATTTGAAACTCTATGGAAAGTCAGAAATAGAAATCCAATCATTGACAAATACAGTCCGAGTATTCAGCACCGATATTTCAATGCAGTTTGGCATGGAAAAATGCGCCACTGTATCCATAAAAAGGGGCAAAATCACTGCATCTGAGGGAATTGAAATGCCCAATGGCCAACTAATTAAATGCAAAGAAAATGAAGCCTACAAATACTTAGGCATTCTGCAGTTGGATAACATCAAGCATGGAGAAGTAAAAACTATTGTCAGACGAGAGTACACCAACAGAGTTAGGAAAATTTTGAAATCTAAATTGAATGGTGGAAATACAATCAAGGCCATAAATACCTGGGCAATACCAGTTATAAGATACACAGCTGGCATAGTTAACTGGACACAAGCTGATTTGGACCTTTTGGACCGAAAAACCAGGAAACTAATGACAATGCACTACAGTTTACATCCACGTGGTGATACTGATAGACTATATCTGCCACGAAAATCAGGTGGCAGAGGATTATTACAAGTGAAGCAAACAGTTGAAGAAGAAAAACATGCACTGGCTGATTATTTAAAAGAAAGTCAAGAACATCTATTAATCAAAGTAAAGAACAAAAATCTACTGAAGGCCCAACAGACAAAACAAGAATACAGAAAAGATGTGATAAAATCAAGAATGGAGAGTTGGCAGAACAAAGCACTGCATGGTCAATTTCTGGAAAAAATAAAAGATAAAGTGGACAGGGAACAAACTTGTTTATGGTTAAAAACAGGTACATTAAAGAAAGAAACAGAGTCACTAATCCTGGCTGCGCAAGAACAAGCTTTCCGCACAAATGCCATTAAGGCCAAATTCGAAAAATCCTCTGATGATGCCAAATGCAGACTTTGCAAAGAAGCTGACGAAACTGTTGATCACATACTCAGCTGCTGTAAAAAAATCGTTCAGACTGATTATAAATTGCGGCACAATTCAGTAGCACAAATGATCCATTGGAATTTGTGCAAAAATTATAATATTAAAACAGCAACAAACTGGTGGGAACATCAGCCTGAAAGAGTCACAGAAAATCAGATGGTCAAGATCTTGTGGGATTTCCGTATACAAACCGACAAAATACTGGCGCATAATACACCAGACATCACACTGGTTGAGAAAAATAGAGTCACAATCATAGACATCGCAATACCAGGTGATAGCAGGGTCGCCAAGAAGGAACATGAAAAAATCGCAAGATACCAGGACTTAAAAATCGAAATTCAACGACTATGGCACAAAGCAGCAGTGGTAATTCCAGTGGTAATTGGCACACTGGGTGCTATTCCAAAAGCACTGGAATTACATTTAAAACAGTTAAAAATTGACAAAATCACCATCAGTCAAATGCAAAAAGCCGCACTGCTTGGATCTGCACGCATATTACGAAAATACGTTACGACGTCCTAGGCCCCTGGGTGGGGCCCGACTAGTAACCAATGCCAAATCCGGCGAAACAACTGGCCGCTGTGATACAATTGTATAATAATAATAATAATAATAATAATAATAATAATAATAATAATAATAATGATGCTGCTACTGATGAGATGGGATCAATATCTGGCATCAATTTTCCATTGCTTTCATTCTCTTTTTCTTTATTTCCACCTTCACATCCACTGTGATGGAGCAAGTAAAATGGAAATAATATGTAGAACAGTTAATCATGCAGGTTATGCTACACAACTGTTGTAAGCAATAACTAAACATCCTCATTTGATGTTCCAGTCACAGAATGGGACAATCTACACTTTACAAGGAAGAACTGCAGGCATATGCATCCTCTTTTTGTGATTGTGTTATTGCTTTGAAAAATGCAACCTAATTAATACAAATTGTCTGAGAATAAATAGTTTATTTGTGTCTATTTAACTGCTAGCCAAGATATACGTACTGTATATTAGCAAGCCAAAATATGTTAATTATATAGGTGAAGGCCTTGGATATTCCTAACTAAAATATTCCTAGAGTGCTTCTGGGATTCATTACAACTAAAAATATTAATAACAATAAAGAGGTATAATCTTTCTAAGAAATACTATAGTATAATAGCAAAGTTAATTTTTTTAAAATGCATGAAATAGGTATTATGAATGATTGAATCATAATGATAGGAATGATCAATAGATCATTATTTGTATACAAATGCATCTAAAATACAACAATTCATTTTGGATTCTCCATCATTGCATAGATATCCTTATTTTATGTCAAAATAAAACACTGTAAAACAATCTTCTGGCAATTTTTACATTAGTTCCATAATAAAATTAATTGTGTTTTATATTCCTCAATAACCTAGAAGATCAACTAATCATTGCTTTGCTATTTTCCACTACTTCATTACTATACATTGCAAGCTATGAATCCATACTGTTTTTCTAGCTTGCCTGCCCAAAGATTTACATGAAACTGATGTATCTTAGAATTGAATTTCAAGATGCAGAAACAGATCATCTAGTGGGTGATACCGTTTGCACTAGTAATATTGTATCATCTTCAAAATGTTTTGTTTTTGTACAATGCTTGGCAATGTAGTTGGCATATGTACACATCTTCAGGCACAAAAACATAATACGCTACTGTTGGAAACTTCATTTTGGGTGTCATTTATCTGTCTAGTGACTATTATCTGTTATTAATGATTGTGTCTTCAAAGCAACTCCATTTAAAATGCGCTTTACCCATAAATGGAAAAAACAGGAAGTTTAAAATAAGAGCATCCATTGATTTTGATCTCAGTAAGTTTACATACTCCAATATGCTCAGGAATAAATTCTGCCCATATTTTACTTATCTGTGCAGTTATAAATGGCTACCTTGTCCTGCTGTTGTTCCTTTAAAATGTAGAGATATTTTAAGAAGAACATATATTTATGCATCATTATTGAGACCCTGGAGAAAAATGAAAAAAAAAAGTATCATATTATTGTTAGCATGTGTTCCTTTCTATATAAAGTCAGCAGTGAATAAAATAATTACCTGACTTGAACATTCTGACTCTACAAAAAACCATCCTACTTGGAACAGCTTATATCCTAACCCAGTTCCTAGGTCCTTGGTTAGGACTCGAGATGTTGAGATACCAACCAACCCCAAAGGCTGTGAATCTCACCAAAGATTAACATAATAATAATAATAATAATAATAATAATAATAATAATAACAACAACAACAACAACAACAACACAACAACAATAACTCCGCCGTTGCCGGTCCCAAGCCCGGATGAGAAAGGAGGAGGGTTGGGGTCAGATTGGCAACTGGCCCCATAAAAAAAAACCTGCCAACCCATACAATATGGTGAAAAAAACAAATAAGAATTCCATACCGCATCGGTCGTCGCGCGGATTAACAAGAGCCGCGGCGGATATTGGGATCCCTGGACCTCCGTCGACAAGTGGGCTACAAGTGGATCAGCCAACAAAATGACAAAAATATAGTGCAGATGAAAACCGTGCCATAATGGCCTGTTACTACAACTTAGAGCCAGAAAAAAGAGGTTATTAAAAGCGAATGTATGAATTATGGAAACAACAATATACAGATTCAAATGTTAGTGAACAATGACTAGCAGATCAAAGGCGATTTATTATACGGAATAAAGTGTTTAGTGAAGTTAAACTTCAGGAAATTCAGGCAAATTGCAAAACCCAAAAAACAATATCACAAGCGGAAATAACTGATATTCAAGACACAACTAAAGACATTATAGTAGAACTCCCAGAAGAAGCTCTCGGGGAGGAAATAACACCACCACCACTAGAACCAGTTATCACTGAACTAACTGATGAACTAACTCAAAAACAAAAAGAATTGAAGGATAAGATCATGGAGCATTTTCTGCTTAATGAGGAAAGGCAACGTTTACCATCACTAAAAACTGTGCCTAAGAAAATTTTGGCCCCTATCATGAAAATGGTTAATGCAGTGTTTTCAACAATTGAATCGGGATCCATCTTGGAAACGAACCAGTTAATGTACAGCACAGCTGTAATAGTCACTAATGAACTAGGCATTAAAATCAAAGTACCTAGTCACACAACAGAAAAAGCATCAAAGCCAAAGTGGAAAATCCGATTAGAACAAAAAGTCAAAAAATTAAGGGCAGATGTTAGTAACTTAAAGAACATGCATGAGCAACGGCTTAAAAACAACAAAATCATAGATCGGCTAATCAGAAGATATAGATTGGATACAAGAAACATCAATGAAGCTGTAGAGATTGTAAAACAGCAGATAACAGCAACAGCTAGAAAAATTGAAAGAGATGAGGCACGAATCATCCAATATAAACAAAATCAGCAATTTTGATCAGACCAACGACGTTTTTAATCAAAGTCTTAATATGAATTGTGACACCAAAAGTGAAAAAACAGAAAAGCAGGCCACAGTTGAATTCTGGAAAGAATTGTGGGAAAATGCAAAGGACTACAATAAGGAAGCAAAGTGGATACATGACTTTGAGAAAAGCATTGGCAACAAACAAATGCAAGTATTAGAAATAACAACTGAGATGGTCAAAAATCGAGTAAAAAAAGGTAAAGAATTGGACATCACCTGGAAAGGACCAATTACATGGTTTCTGGCTCAAATATCTGACCAGTTTACATGCAATATTGGCCAGGCAACTGAATGAAATTTTACAAAAGGGCCAAATTGATGAATGGTTGACAACTGGAAAAACATACTTGATTCAGAAAGATGCAACTAAAGGAACAACACCTGAAAACTACAGACCAATAACATGTTTGCCAACAACCTTCAAATTACTCACAGGCATTATTGCAGATAACATGATGGATTATTTGGAAACAAACAACATCTTGCCAGTAGAGCAAAAAGGCAACAAAAGAAGGAGCAGGGGCACCAAAGATCAGCTTCTAATTGATAAAATGATATTAGAAAATTGTAAGAACAGAAAAACGAACTTGAATATGGTCTGGATTGATTACAAAAAGGCATTTGACTCACTGCCATATAGTTGGATCATAAAATGCTTAGAAACAACTGGCATTAGCAAAAATATTACATCCTTTACTGAAAAGGCGACGAAACAATGGAGAACTGAGTTGGCAGTAGGGAATGAGATCTACGGAATGGTTAATATCAAGCGAGGAATTTTCCAGGGTGATTCACTTTCACCTCTTCTCTTGCAATGATCCCACTATCAGTAATCTTAAAAAAAATGAAATTAGGCTACCAAACAGCCAAAGAAGCTGAAAAAACTTCGCATTTACTATATATGGATGATTTGAAACTCTATGGAAAGTCAGAAATAGAAATCCAATCATTGACAAACACAGTCCGAGTATTCAGCACCGATATTTCAATGCAGTTTGGCATGGAAAAATGTGGCACTGTATCCATTAAAAGAGGCAAAATCACTGCATGTGAGGGAATTGAAATGCCCAATGGCCAACTAATTAAATGAAACGAAAATGAAGCCTACAAATACTTAGGCATTCTGCAGTTGGATAACATCAAGCATGGAGAAGTAGAAACTATTGTCAGGCGAGAGTACACCAACAGAGTTAGGAAAAATTTGAAATCTAAATTGAATGGTGGAAATACAATCAAGGCCATAAATACTTGGGCAATACCAGTTATAAGATACACAGCTGGTATAGTTAACTGGACACAAGCTGATTTGGACATTTTGGATCGAAAAACCAGGAAACTAATGACAATGCACTACAGTTTACATCCACGTGGTGATACTGCTAGACTATACCTGCCTCGAAAATCAGGTAGCAGAGGATTATTACAAGTGTAAAAAATAAGAGATAAAGTGGACAGTGAACAAACTTGGTTATGGTTAACAACAGGTACATTAAAGAAAGAAACAGAGTAACTAATCCTGGCTGCACAAGAACAAGCTATCCACACAAATGCCATTAAGGCCAAAATCGAAAAATCCTCTGAAGATGCCAAATGCAGACTTTGCAAAGAAGCTGATGAAACTGTTGATCACATACTCAGCTGCTGTAAAAAAATCGCGCAGACTGATTATAAACTGAGGCACAATTCAGTAGCACAAATGATCCATTGGAATTTGTGCAAAAATTATAATATTAAAACAGCAACAAACTGTGGGAACATCAGCCTGAAAAAGTCATCGAAAATGAGATGGTCAAGATCTTGTGGGATTTTCGCATACAAACAGACAAAATACTGGCGCATAATACACCAGACATCACACTGGTTGAGAAAAATAAGGTCACAATCATAGACATCGCAATACCAGGTGATAGCAGAGTCGCTGAGAAGGAACATGAAAAAATCACAAAATACCAGGACTTAAAAATTGAAATTCAACGACTATGGCACAAACCAGCAGTGGTAATTCCAGTGGTAATTGGCACACTGGGTGCTATTCCAAAAGCACTGGAATTACATTTAAAACAGTTAAAAATTGACAAAATCACCATCAGTCAAATGCAAAAAGCCGCACTGCTTGGATCTGCACGCATAATTAAGAAAATACGTTACGACGTCCTAGGCCCCTGGGTGGGGCCCGACTAGTAACCAATGCCAAATCCGGTGAAACAACTGGCCACTGTGATACAATTGTGTAATAATAATAATGTGGAATACTTTCCCTTCCCCCTTTCTAAGTTCTCTCTGTTTTGAATGGCTTACCTAAACTAAATTCCAGACACTGAGGGCACAAAGTATTTGTTAAAGCTGTAAGTTGACAAGTACAGAGTGTTGGCCATTATTTTTATTTGGGAGTCAGAGGTTTTAGCTATTCATTTTGTGCTCCGACACTCTGCTTGGCAATTCCTTAAATTCCCCGAGCTTTTCAGACGGCTTCCTCAAGGACAGCTATCATGTCTTAGTTGCTTCAGTGACAGATGGGCTACAACGTGTCATGTGATGGATAACGTTGGAGCCACAGTACTTAATCCTTTTAATACTAATAGCTGCATTATCATAGAGATTTATGAGAATGTCAGCTCCAAGTTCCCAGTTCCATTCATAGTTTTTTTCTAAAAAAAAAAAAAAAAAACTTCAGCTGCAAAAAATATGCATCCATCCCATTAATTCTAATTATCATGGTTCATCTTCTCAGCAGTTTTGCACTCCCGGAACCTTTCAGTGCAAATTAACGTACCAAAAAAAAGTGTATTAATTAATATTTGTAGCTTTTAATTTCTGCACGAGTGTTGTCTGGAAGCAGCTGGCAGTACAGGGCTGCTGCTATTGAATCTTTGCCAAACAAGTGCAGATGTAATTTTGTTATCTCTTGCTTAGTCATTTACGCAAATTAATTTGAACAATTAGCCTTTTACTGGTCCTTCATGAATCATGCAAAAAGGGGTCTGCCAAAAAAAAAATTGCCGGTTGATAGAAAAGAATTGGTTAACATTGTAAGCCCGATGACAAGGTAACATGCACTTCTGGGGAATTACATTTTTCACTCTGTCTGAAAAGGTGTCTTGAACATTTTTCTTTGATAACGGCCTCTCTCTCTCTCTCTTTCTCTCCCACTCTGTAACTCTGCCCGTACGTTTTCAGATGAGACTATCTCACTTATTTATTTTATTTTTTATTTATTTATCTAGTTTGTCACTCAAGTACAAGATAACAGGAATAAGAATAAACATGAATAAGAACACAGGAAATGGGGACAAATAAATGGGGACAATAGGACAGGGATGTTAGGCGCGCTGGTGCGTGTGAGACATCATCTCACTTCCAAAGGATTTTTGTTTTTGTTTTGCTAAGAAGGAATAAAATGAAGCATTTCTGATTAGAACACTCAGAAGGAAATATTTAGAGAAGAGCATGAGCTACCCTGTTTTATTTCCTGTTTTATTTAATTACGGAAATCAAATCAGAGGATCTCCTATGACAGTATCTATTGCTCTCATTTGGCATCCCTATCTGGCGTCTTCATCTCTTTTCCCGGTGGAAAAGGAAGTGTTTTGCACACCCTTTTTCTGATGCGAGCCATTCAATGTGCCAGTTGCAACACTAGACCGGGGCAGAAAAAAAGCCGCTCTCCCATTCATAAACTTCCCAGCAGTCAATCTAAGGGCTTTCACTTTCCTAATGAGAGTTTTCTCATTGCTCGGTTGTAACTCCTTAGAGGGCTGGACAGCATGCTGTACAGCAAAACGAGGGGAAGAAAAACACCAATAAAACAAACTAGCATTGACTTATTTTTACTGAGTAAAACGTTGTGTTCCTCCAGGTGGCAATCCAGCCTCAGGTGGAGCATAGAAAATGTGCACCAGCCCCGCATAAATCATCTGCTTGGAGAAATATGTTGAATACTGCAGAGATTCCTGTATGCTGGCACACTGCACTGACACTGATCCCTGTGCTTCAGCTGCTAAAGCCATCGAATCTTCTAATAACATTTTTGTTCGTTTATTTTTCTTTCTCTGTTTTACAAAGTAGAAATCATAATTTAGACCCAGCCATTTCAACAGAGTGAGAAAAAAAGAGAGAAAGAAACAGCTTTACTACTTTTTCAGATACACAACACAAATGTTTAGATGTAAGTAAAACTCTAGATAGGATTTACTTTCTCTCCCTGTCTGTCTCTCTGTATATCTCTCTTTCTCTCTGTGTTTCTTTCTGTTGTTCTCTTTCTCTCTGTGTGTGTGTCTCCCTCTCTTCTTTCTCTCTCTTTCTCTTTCTCTCTGTCTCTCTTTCTTTTGCGCTCTCTCTCTTTCTCTCTCTGCCTCTCACTCTCTTCTTTCTCTCTCTGTCTCTTTCTCTGTCTCTCTGTCATTCTCTCTCTCTCCCTCACAACACAAACACACACACACTTTCTCTTTCTGTCTCTCTCTTGTTTTCTCTCTCTTTCTCTCTCTCTCACTTTCTTCTTTCTCTCTCTGTCTCTCTTTTTCTTCTTTCTCTGTCTCTGTCTTTCTCTTCTCTCTCACACTCACTTTCTCTCTCTCTCTCTCTCTCTCTCTCTCTCTCACACACACACACACACACACACACATACACACAATGATACCCCAATATTTCTATATAATATTCCTGTTCCAAAATGTTTTACTCTTCCTCTTTGCAATAGGTGTGTTCACATACATTTCTGATGAAGGGAAATATTTTTTGTATGATATTATGGAGAACAAAGAAGTTAGTCCTTCAGTAATTTAAAATATCTGTTGTAAACTAGACTGGTGCTTGATTAATAGTATATTAAAATCATATTCTTTGTGGTGAGTGCTGGATAAGGAGTTTTGGGCAAATTACTTGGTTACTTGTGAGCCTTTAAATTTTAATCATGGAGACACTTCAGCATCATTAAACTCCCGAAAAGACAATGGTGCACTGCAAAGAAGTTATGTGCACTGATGCACTTTGCCATTTCTTTCTGAGGAGAGATTGAGATCAGAGTACGGGCTGCAATTGAGGGTCCTTTCACTCCCTATGCCTTTGATTGCTGTTGTTACAAATTAATATTAGACATTTTCCTATGATCATAGAAATGAGATGAGTGAATTACCCTTCCTCCTCCCAAAAAAGAACTAAAGTTTTAGAATGGATTGTGTAAAAATTAGGTTATATTGTAGTTGAACGAATCATGAATAACTGTTCTAAGGAAGTTTTGGAGAATATTTATCACTATTTGTAATCTACACCTAGCATTTCTTTAGCTATATAGAAAAAGATATACATTAGGAGGATAATTGTGGGGATATCTATAGTATGCAATATCAGAAAAAGGCTTTCCTTTTTTTAATTTTCATGTGACTATTGTTGGAAAAGATCTGACTTAAACAGAACTGCAGTCAGCTCTTTACTATGGACTGGTAAAGTTCTAAGATGGCAAAATGTAAATTGTCCAACTTCCATGGAAGACAGATTTTCAATCGTTAAGTTCAGTTTAGCTATGCCGCAGGTGGGAAAAAAGATCACAATGACTCAAGAGCCAAGTGACTCAAGCAGTTAATAAGCCTGAGAAGGCAATAAAAGCAAACAAGCATGATAACTATGTTAGATAACAAAATAAAGATCTTTGGTATTGAATCCAAAAACTGTAGTAAAGTTGTCTTTGTCGTTGTCTTTATTGAGTATCCTTTATTGCCATTTATTTATCTTTTATCCTTCTATTTATCCTAATTATTCATTTCTGTCTTAAATTATAATCTTTTTGTAGTATTCTAAGCCAGCAAAGAAACAACTCAACATCCAATAAAATGATCATCAATAAACACCTGAAAGCCTCAAAGCTGTATAAATTTTGTTGTATTTAAGTACAATGACAAAGGTTATACTTATAAATAAGGCTTCATATCAAAGACAAATGGTGAGCACATGGATGGAAAATCCTATGCGTGCATCGACATCCTTGGATTCTGTCATTGGGAAGTATCATAGATGAAATATAAGTATGTACCAAGAATATATAAATTATAATTAATGTCTGTTAAAATATATTTTGCAACACAAAACACAAAATATGTTGTATCTATTTACATCTACAACATCTCCCCCCCTCTCTCCCTCCCTCCCTCTCTCTCCCTCCTATCAAATATCTATCTCTATCTAATCTCACATCCCATAATGAAAGCCAGGGCTTTGTGAGTGAAACACACTTACAGTAATAGAACTTGCTCCTTCCTATAGCTATCATAGTTGTTCCACATAGAAAGTAAGAGAGAAGGGGTTCCTATATTTAAGAAGTCTCTTACAAACATTTTAGAATTCTGGGATTTTTCAAGATTCTATCATCTTTAATAAGCACATTTCTCCTTTGTAGGCAATTCTCATGAATAGGAAGAAAGAATCTAACTGGCCTTGTTCCCGTTGCCTGTTTTGGTGTGCTTTTTTCATATGTAAAGCAGATCTTGGCAGGCAAAGCATCCTTTGAGTCTACCTATGCTCATTCCTTTCCATTCCAAAGGGAGTAGATTCATAGCAGGTGTCACCATGGGGATGTTCAAGATCAGTTCCTGAAAAGGGCATAGCAGACCATTAATGCCCCCAAATTGAGCAATGAGCAATATGTGTGGCGATGGACATATATGCATAGACTAGAAATCCCAATGTTTGTGCACGAGGGTTAGCAATACTATTAAGTTAGAAAGGATTTCTTTAACTTTCCAATAGCTGAAGTTAGTTTGCCTAGATAAGCTAGGTATTACTTTTAAGGAATATCCTACCTTCTTTAGACACCCAATTGAAATCTTGGCCCTTGAAAGAGGGATTAATGAGACTGTAAACATTTCAGACCATGAGACATTTATTTTAAAAAAAATAGAACCACAAACTGGATATAGCTCATATACCAATAATTATATATATTGTAATACTCCAAGTTATTTTTTTCGGCACGTTTTGGCTACATAGATGGGAACATGTGCATGTGTACCTATATCTGCATAATTGATAAACATACAGGTTTCTTTGGATAGAGCAAGGTAAAGTGATATTGTAGCTCAGGGGTCCCCAAATTTGACAACTTTAAGACTGTCGACTTCAGTTCCCAGCTGGCTGGAGAATTCTGGGACTTGAAGTCCATAAGTCTTAAAATTGCCAAGCTTGAAGACCTCTGTTGTAGCTGGACGGAGATACATTAACATCATTTCCCACAGGCAGTAAAAGACAGCTAAATTGTGCAGCTATTTCAGTGAGATTTTGATATACAACAAGCTTCAATAAGTTGTAAAAAATTAAATAATTTATTTAATGGGATTTGGCTTTGTGGCCTTTACCCAGCTATACTTCTAGTGGAGAGCAGAGAAAGGAACTGGCTCTCATAGTGTTCATGCACCCAGAAATCAACAGTTATGAAGAAATAATATGTTTTTTCCCCATAGCAGACAGCAAGGTAAACAATTCTGTCAACTGTTTCATGCAAATATAGATGAAGGGCAGGACCTATTTTTAAAAAATATACAATGGGAAGATGAATTTCTAACCTGAATTTTCAGCAAAGATGTAGATTTATCTACTGATGGTTTGTGCCCCTAATGATCATGTACCAAAACCATGCCTACTTTATACCTGCATGTATGGAAATATAAGTATGCAAGTTGAGCACCCTGACTTTGAGAATATTGAAAGGCAGTGTTCCCATCTGCTGTTCTTCAAGGCTGGCTTAATCAGGTAATATATTCCACTTAAGTATACCTTTATGAAATAAAATCAGAATAATAACAGATCAGATTTACATTAATGGAGGTATGATTTTTTTTATTCACAAGGAAAATAGTTACCTCCATTTATTCATTCATTACTTACCCCTTCCTACAAGAAATGTACATGCTCCTTTCAAGCATAAGCTAAGCAATTTCAACCAAGCTTGAAGGTAATTACTTACCCTCTAGAAACAAATACTGGGGGGTGGGGGTAAGACACTCTTGATGTATGTGTGTTTTCCAGCATAACTCTGGAATGCCTGGGCCATTAAGGAGAGCGAGCATGGCGTCCTAGAGTGGCAAATGTTTGTGATGTCAGTTTCTTCATAGCTTCCTCTGGAAAGCCAGCTGTGATGTTCACTCTCCAGTGGATCAGTGAGGAAGCACCTGATGGATTTGGGGCAAAGTGTCAGGATTGTAGACAGGCAGGAGAGAGGAGCGCATGGGAGAGGGTAGGGAACGGGCAGGGATGATGGGCATGGGAGTAGGGGACAGGAAGGCCCCTCTCAATGGCTCCCTGTCAGACAAACACTTTGGGGCAAAGTGCCAGAATTGTAGACAGAGAGGGAAATACCCGGGCAATGCTAGGTTATCAGCTAGTATACTAATAAAATAGTATTTTATACTCAGCATATAGTCATGTCATCAAGTTTTCTAAATATTCTTCTATTCAAAAATGTTGAAGCACTTAAGACTGCTGTCTCATATCTACATATAAGAAGATGTAGAAAGAGAGATAAATTCTAAGAAAGAATGGTTAGTTTTAGCTGGATATTATTCTGTATTTTTGGCAAATAATATTTATTTTGAAATTTCTGAACATAACCAGATTACACACATTTCTTACTCCTATCAGCTGCCTTAGGGACCTTCCACATTCATCCCAGCTTCTCCAAAAAAAGAATTGCCTTAAGTTCATTATAGAACAATGTCTCTCAAACTTGGGAACTTTAAACATGTTTGCTGTGAAATTCTGGGAGTTGAAATCCATGCAGTTTAAAGTTCCCGAGGTTGAAGAAACATTATTTTGTAGTTTAGTCTAGATGATAAGTGCAAACTGAAAAGGATTTATTATTGCACCCAAATTGCTAATATAAAAGGAGGGAGGGCTCAATCCTCATACCCTTCAGTTATAAGCCTTGTTAAATAAATTTGGTAGGAAACTATATATTGGAAGAATTTGATGTGGAGTTAATTTGGGACTGGGCCTGCTTACTACCATTATTGTAGTATAATTTTTGGTACCAGTTTCTGTTTTGTTTGCTTTTAATGGTTTGTTGTTTTTCCTGTACACCAACCAGAGCCAGTTTAGAATGAAGCAGGACAGATATCTTGGTAATAAAGAAGTAAGAAGTACACAGAAATTTTAGACAGTATGCAATTTTACATGCCAAAAACGTAGAAGTTTATCAAATTGTTTAGGGACTGAAGAAGTTGCATCAGCCCAGCAGCAAATCAGCCACCAGTGCAGGACTTTCAATACTGATTCTATTTTAGAAGAGCTATCTATGCATTACTATGCAAATGCTTGGCATTCTTTTGCTTGTCTCTGTTAAGTGAGTTAAATTCGGGGGCAAATTGTTTGGAGTATGCATTATATAGAATAGATTTCAGATTTGTATCTGAAAAAGTTTGCAGTGGAAAGGCAACAGAGGTGGTATTCAACAGGTTCTGACCAGTTCTGGAGAACCGGTAGTGGAACTTTTAAGTAGTTCAGAGAACTTACCACCTCTGACTGGTGCTAACCCATTTATTCTCTGCCTCCCAAGTCCCAGCTGATTGGGAAGAAATGGGGATTTTGCAGTAATCTTCCCCTGGAGAGGGGACGGAATGGAGATTTTACAGTATCCTTCCCCTGCCACGCGCACCCTGCCACACCCACCAAGCCATGCCATGCCCACCAAGCCACGCCCACAGAACTGATAGTAAAAAAATTGAATCCCACCACTGGAAAATACATATTAGATTTGTTTCTAATCATCTGGCAACTTTGCAAACAAAATTATTCTCTTACTAGAGAATAATTGTACAGTAAGAACAATTGTTAATTTACCTTAAAGTACATATGTACACATTGTATTGCAATAAACAGTTTTAAAAGGGAAGATTGTACTCAAGAATCCCTTTTTGTATTTTGGTTCTTTTATGTCCAAAGCTCAGGTGGGTTAATTTAAATCCTGCTAAATTCAGGGGGATTAGCCTACAAGAAAGTTTGCATAGAATATAAGACTCAGTAAGATTTCTTAATGCAAGAGAAATAAAATAAATAAGCAGAGCAATTCTATCAGAGAAAGACAGAGAAACCTAGATGAAACAACCATCTTTTTGAAACCCATGACTGCAATTTTTTTTGGTTGCCCGTTTTTGTCTGATCACTTCCACCATTCTTTCCCCTACCAACGTATGATCAAGATATCCTGATATTTTTTGTCAGCAAATTTAGCAATGGCATTGTAACTAAGTTTGGGTGCCAGGTGCAATGTGGAGTGAAGTTGAACAAATATGAGTAAAACAACATGGTTGTAAAGGATCTTCAGATATTTTCATTTGTGAAAAAAACATGTCTTTCAATTCAATTCTTAATACCAGATTAATACATTATTTTTATGGAAAAGGCACTAGCAGAAGACCATTACAAAGTTATAGCCTAACTTGCAGACAATTGTTTGGTTTCACCAGGTTTACCCATCAGGTGTAAGCAAAGTTCCTCTGGTGAAGGACCTAATTATCTGGGAGGTGAGCTGTGAGGTTGTCGAACTTTCAATGAGTAGAATAGAATAGAATAGAATAGAATTATTTATTGGCCAAGTGTGATTGGACACCCAAGGAATTTGTCTTTGGTGCGTATGCTCTCAGTGTACATAAAAGAAAAGATATTTGTCACGAATCATAAGGTACAACACTTAATGATAGTCATAGGGTACAAATAAGCAATCAAATCATACCAGGAAACAATATAAATCATAAGGATACAAGCAACAAAGTTACAGTCATACAGTCATAAGTGGGAGGAGATGGGTGATAGGACCGATGAGAAGATTAATAGTAATAGTAATGCAGACTTAGTAAATAGTTTGACAGTGTTGAGGGAATTATTTGTTTAGCAGAGTGGTGGAGTTCAGGAAAAAACTATTCTTGTGTCCAGTTGTTCTGGTGTGCAGTGCTCTATAGCATCATTTTGAGGGTAGGAGTTGAAACAATTTATATACACGATGTGAGGAGTCTGTAGACATTTTCACAGCCCTCTTTTTGACTCATGCAGTATACAGGTCCTCAATGGAAGGCAGGTTGGTAGTAATTGTTTTTTTCTGCAGTTCTGATTATCCTCTGAAGTCTATGTCTGTCTTGTTAGGTTGCAGAACCAAACCAGAAGTATGGAGGTGCAGCAAATAAATAAATAAATAAATAAATAAATAAGTAAGTAAGTAAGTAAACAAACAAACAAACAAATAATAGGAAGGAACTACAAATGTACACAAATCTACACAGATAGTTGGAATTACAACGGCACTGAAAAAAGTGACTTACCACTTTTTCATACTTATAACCATTGCAGCATCCCTGTGGTCACGTGGTCTAAAGTGGGATGCTTGGCAACTGGCATGTATTTATGATGGTTGCAGTGTCCCAGGTTCATGTGATCACTTTTTGTGCCCTTATGACAAGCAATGGAGAAGTCAGGTTCCCTTAACAACTGTGTTACTAACTTAACAACTGCAGTGATTCATTTAACTAGTGTGGCAAGAAAGGTCATAAAATGGGATAAAGCTCACTGAACAGCTGTATTGCTTAGCCGCAGAAATTTTGGGCTCAGGGGTGGTCATAAGTCAAGGACTACCTGCATGCCTTTGTAGATCAGCCATGGTTTAAGAGTGTTGCTTCCTATTGGCTGCCATCTCTGCTACTCCAGAAGCGTCTAATCTCACCCTACTTGTTTTTATATTCTTGGAAATATCTGTGCATGTGGACATCTGATTGTCTCAGCATAGTGCTAAAGAATAGCTATACTATTTTGAGTGACCAGTCAAGGTTATTTCATAACCGTCCCTGGATTAAAAGTAGAAGGAATAATAATGAATAGTTGCAATTTACTGAAATGAGTTAGTCATGCAAAATCATAACAAATTTGTATCTAGGATATGTGCATATATTAATATATAAATGTTTGCATTAAGAATACATAAATAAATAGATATATCCTGTTCTACTTGAGTATAATGGAATCTCTTTTGTCCTGACATAACTGAACCTTTGCAACAAGTATATATGCATTTTGTGTAGATAAGTGTTTGAGTGTTTACACATATAAAGTTGCCTTAATACCAGGGCAGACCATGTATCTTTTTAACCTATTAATGTTTATTTTAATTAATTGGGACCCTGACCATCACAAGTAGACTTATTCTTTGATAGCTTTTATTCTAATGCTAGGGGCTCTGCTTTCTGCTTCCCACAAAAAACATAAAGCTCCTTGGTTTACATGGCAAGAAGAAATGTAAAAGTAAGAAAAGAAGGCATTATTTATTTCAGCTAAGTGTATTTAATAAAGTCCTGGCTGTTTTTATCCAAAATCACACATCCATAGCTTTATAGCAACTCTAATGAGTTGTATACTATAAATATATTATTTATTTTAAAAATACAATTTTTCATGTCATGGTTCTTTTGCACTGGTTTATTTTTAATTTATTTTTAGTTTATCGCTTTAATTCTTTTTATTTTTATTCTACCATACCCTTATATCAGGATTGTAAATTATTCAAAATAAACCCATGGAGGACTCTTCTGAATGTTTATTTATTTAAGATCAGTGATCGAAGCAGTGGTGTATTAACCATTAAGCAGACTAAGCACATGTTTAGGGCTCCAGGCCCAAAGGGGGCACTACAAAGTTGAGAAAGAAAAAAAAAACAAATAAAGATTTGTTCAGTATGTATATAGGAGGGGAGCACCAAGATTTGTCAGTTTTTAGGGCACCAGTGAGCCTTAATTCACCGCTGGATGGAACCACTTTGTGAACATACAACAGACATGTCTGTTAATGAAATAAATAACATCTTCATCCATGTTATGAACATGATACCATAAATATAACATCCTTACTTCCTTGTTATTCACTGAAAGAAGATGCAGAGACTAACAGGTGGAGAGAAGTCAGCCTGCCTTCTGCATCAGTCCTTCTTCAGGAATCCTTCAAGAAATTCAGAACAGCGATTTAAACGAGAAAAATATTGATGATATTTGGAAGAGGAAAAAGGACAATCATGGACCATATTTTTCTATAGAATAGAATAGAATAGAATAGAATAGAATAGAATAGAATACTTTATTGGCCAAGTGTGATTGGACACACAAGGAATTTGTCTTTGGTGCATATGCTCTCAATGTACATAAAAGAAAAGATACATTCATCATGAATCATAAGGTACAACACTTAATGATAGTCATAGTGTACAAATAAGGGATCAAATCATACTCGAAAACAATCAAATTAAATCGTAAGGATACAAACCATGAATGAAGTAAATAAAGCAAAATATCTATTCTTGCAGTGTGTAAATTTGGAAAGCATTACTGAAGTGATTGATAGGCTGGTGTGCAATATTCTTCACCCATGGTGAGTCAATGGTGAGTCAATGGAACTCATTAATGTGAGATACAATTGTCACTATCATGAATAGAACTTGAAAATGATGCAATAGGGATATGTATGTTTGAGAATCAGAACAACAAACAATTTCAGATATAATATGCTTTGCACTATAAGATTCTGAGCATCTGCATGCGGAAATATCCCATCATAGCCTACTTATTTACTGAAGTATTGAAATACCCTCTTGAATTATCTGGATTGCCATTCTTGGATGGATAGTATTAAACGAGATCAATATACTGCGTGGCCTGACCCAGCTCAGCAATTCGCATGTTCTTATTTTAAAGGGCTTGCACAATTACAAATTCAATCTGTAGGATCAAATATAGACAATCAGTAGCTAAAGATTGATGCAAAATGTAACTGGCACCAGAAGATGTGTAATAGTCACTCCAGTCTTTGTATAGATGAGCTCATAAAGCAGAGTCCAGCTTGTACATAGCACAATAGATATTTAAACTAATTATAGAGGCTGTATAATAGAATGCTTGAAACTGCTTTGGCAGAGACATGATTCACTGGTAATTGATGAGGATTAATGATATCCTAAGTGACATTCTCATAATGGTACTTCTCATTTCCTTTGTATATATTCACAAAAGATCTCAACATTCTTAACAAACAGAGGTGATAAATTCTCAATTACCCTGTAATATAGGTGAGTTCCTTGTAATGTGGTAATCACTACCAGGTAGTGGGGATTTTTTGGGGGGCGGGGGGGAAATAACTGAAAATGACAGGATTAGCATTTAAACCTTTGGATATTGCTTCAAGATTACAGATTTCCTCCCTCTTTCCATCTTAGACAACACCCAGATCAGTACATTTAAAATGCCAAAGCTACTTTACAAGCAAAAGATGAAACATGATAGATTCGCTGCTGCTGCTGCTACTGCTACAAAAACACGAGATACTGAAAATGGCATGGCACAAAGGATAAGAAGCTACATCTTTTAGTCATTATACTGTACTGCATTGTGTCGGTGGTAAGTTAAACTAAATGTGACAGCACAGCAGCCAACCATATCCATCCATGCATCAAGGAGGGTGAGCAGAATGGATGAATGTCTAACGTAAAAAATGAAGCCGATATATAGGAGATTAATGAATCTCTTGACCAAAACTCACTTTTTCTCATTTGATTTTCTGAAGTGATTTTTCTTATACAGTAATCAGGCTAGGAAGCCTTTTAGGATTACTGCCATTTGTTCTAGTAATAATAGAAATGTATGCGCCTTTACCAATAAATTAAGGGGAACAGAGGATTTCACGTATATGAGAATAAACTATCAATTACAGTTCACACAACAGAACTGAATCAGGATATTTACACACTGTACAGCTGAAACACAATGAAAGAAAGATCAAACACAGCAGTGGTGGGTTCCAGATCCCATTGCAACTGATACAGTGAAACGGGGCTGGGCGCCCACCACATGAATGCGCGCAGTGCACACATGCTTACTTACCACCTATGACACTCCACAACGCCTCTGCGGAGCGCCGCACAGGCACCGTGCACTCCGTGCGCCTGCGCGGAACCCCCAAAAACTTCAAATACCAGTAAGGAGCGAGGGCAGGTGGGTGGTCCCTCCAGAGTACCATACCAGAACGGTACCTGGTGCACTCGGCAGGTACTGGTACGCCCGTACCAGGGCATACCAGTCGTAACCCACCACTGCAATGCAGCATAATGGTGATAGATTAGAACCCAGGATCCTCACTGGGTGACTTTGAGCCAATCACTATTTCTTAGCCTAACCCATTTTAAAGGAGTATGATGAAAAAAGATTGGATGAAAGACTGGTATGGATGCCACCTTAAATGTCTGGCGAAAAAGCAGGATACAAATCTAAAGAATGGAACTGAAAAACTCATCCTCATTTCAACAACTGCTGGAGATGTTACATGGATTTGGACAGATACAAAACATACTATTCTCAAACATGTAGGGGAAACATTGGTAAACACTTCTTAGCATCCTGCAACATATGGAATTACAATAATGTAGACGTTACCAGTGAACCTATAACTGATAATACCTAGTTGGGTAATGTAACATCTGTAAAAAATAACCAAGCTCAGAGAGCTCCTTAACCCCACAGTTCATCCTTAAGCTACCAATATTCTCTTTTATTAGTTTTTAATCTTTTCTTAAAATAGGTCAGGGTGACATTGGCAGAGGTCTCCATAAAACTAGTACCACCACTGAAAATGTCATATTCTTAGTTAATTCTGAGTATAAATCAGCATCCACAAAAAAAATTCTTATTAGAGGTTCATCAGGATTCTTGATTCAACACATACGGGGCAAGCAATTCCTTCAGTATGTAAAACCCAGACATGAAATGACTTACTTCTCAACGAATGCTTTTTCAATTGATTCAGAAAATGATAGGAAGTATATTTTTGTGAAAACAAGTGTCATGTGCTCCTTTGGGAACCACCCAACAGAAGCTTGGCTGCTGCATTTGAAACCTGATGCAATTTCTGAAATTCTTCAAGTGCAACTCCATGCAGAGCATGTTATGATAGTCATACTGGGTGGTAACCAGCATATGGATAATAGACCTCTTCAAGAACAGACATGGTTGACAAGTCATATGTTGCTGGAAGCAGATTGTGTTGCCTCGAAGAAAGGGCTGGGGAAAAAAGCCTAAACAACTAGCTAAAATATAATAGAATTACTATTGTGACTCCCTGTGCAACAATAATTTATTACCCAGTGAAGATTTAGTGGAATCTTATGTTTAACATCCCAATTTCTCTTATCCCTTTTCTTTTCTTTTTCCTTAAAAAAACTTGGTTGTATAATTGTATGTTTTAAAGTCAGACTGTTCATAGAAAAATCTATCAGGGTTCTCAAATTCAATAACCAAGGTTCAGAAAGTGGCATCCTTCCTCATAACTTCACTGGATCAGAGACAGTGGTGGGATTCAATTTTTTTACTACTGGTTCTGTGGGCATGGCTTGTAGGTATGGCATGCTTGGTGGGCATGCTTGGTGGGCATGGCAGGGGAAGGATACTGCAAAATTCCCATTCCCTGCCAATCAGCTGGGACTCGGGAGGCAAATAATAGATGGGGTGGAGCCAGTCAGATGTGGTATTTACCGGGTCTCCGAACTACTCAAAATTTCACTACCAGTTCTCCAGAACTGGTCAGAACCTGCTGAATACCACCTCTGATCAGAGAAGATCCTTAATGTTGCTCTCTATTCTGGAGGTCTTCCCAATCATCAGACTGTTCACAACACACAGGCAGGGCAAAGGGCTTCTTCAGTATCTAGATGTTTTGTACCTGTGTAACATCTCACTGTTCAGAAGCTTCTTTGAAAATGAGTATGTGAAAAATAATCTTAACTTTTTGTGACTCTTCACTCAGGCCTGCTTAATGAAACTACAAACACTGGATCTGAAAAATGGACACTGACAATATTATTTCAGTAGGGGAAGCCATGAACTGAAAACAGACAATACTGAAAGTGATGTTTTGCTTGGGACTTTATTTAAGGTCAATTAAGAAAACATTTTTTTAAAAGAAAATTTGTATATAATTTATCCCAAGACAATTTGGCCCCAGCCATATGCTCCTTGAAACTAAAAGGAGAGCTGAAATAATTACTTAAACAAGTAATTAAAATGACATGCAACTGAAATATATGGCATGCACTCCTACACAGAGGAGTTGTATTGGTAACATTGATCTAATTTAGTTTTGGAGTTATCTAGTTAAAGGAAATTCGTTCTGTTCTGGCCATATTTTGTCTCTGGAATTCATTCAGGCTAAATTTTTGAGGAGATATCAATTTTCCAAGAAAAGAAGTACATGAATATTTAAGTTTTCCTGAAATTTATCTATCTACAGACTGGCATCTGTCAATTGGAAAGACTTGAAAAAAAATATGAACAATCTATCGTTCATTGCCCACAATCAGAATAATCATTGAGACAGTCAATGGGCAGTCATTTTTTTAACCTGTAGAATTGTGAAGAGAATGTGACAATTCTGTGATGGGTGATACATTTTGGTATGTATGTTTTCATGAAAGAGTTTAGAGAAAGAATTCTGTTAGTGTGAGGTATGGAGAAAGCACATTATTATTATTTTTTCCACAACTTTACTTTCAAGGACAGAATTTGATGACCTTAAAGAAGATCAGGTATACGGCCTGGTTCAATTATGTACTGTAGAAAGACTCTTGCTAATTTTTCCTGAGGTAATCAGAGAAGAAATCCAAAATGTGGGCTTCTATACACAAAAAAGTGTGTCTTGGAAACCAAACCTGTGGTCTCATGGTCCTCCTCCAATGCTGATTGATTGGCAGCTCTGCCCTTGCATTAGCCATGGCACTACTAGCTGCTATCTATTGGCAAATTGATTCTGTATACTGCAGATAAGGTATCCCCATAGAATTAATAGCCATCTTTTCTTTATCTCCTAAATGACTCCAGCATTTTTAAATAATAATAATAATAATAATAATAATAATAATAATAATAATAATAAATGAAATAATAAATGAAACTGTTGATCACATACTCAGCTGCTGTAAAAAAATCGCGCAGACTGATTATAAATTGCGGCACAATTCAGTAGCATAAATGATCCATTGGAATTTGTGCAAAAATTATAATATTAAAACAGCAACAAACTGGTGGGAACATCAGCCTGAAAAAGTCACCGAAAATCAGATGGTCAAGATCTTGTGGGATTTCCGTATACAAATGGACAAAATACTGGCGCATAATACACCAGACATCACACTGGTTGAGAAAAATAAGGTCACAATCATAGACATCGCAATACCAGGTGATAGCAGGGTCGCTGAGAAGGAACATGAAAAAATCGCAAAATACCAGGACTTAAAAATTGAAATTCAACAACTATGGCACAAACCAGCAGTGGTAATTCCAGTGGTAATTGGCACACTGGGTGCTATTCCAAAAGCACTGGAATTACATTTAAAACAGTTAAAAATTGACAAAATCACCATCAGTCAAATGCAAAAAGCCACACTGCTTGGATCTGCACGCATATTACGAAAATACGTTATGACGTCCTAGGCCCCTGGGTGGGGCCCGACTAGTAACCAATGCCAAATCTGGTGAAACAACTGGCCACTGTGATACAATTGTATAATAATAATAATAAATGTAAATGTCATTTAATCAATCTATCCTAGTTGTATTTAGAGATTGTCCCTACCCAAAAATGGTGACTTATTCTGACTTATACTTTTCCTAATTAGATAGAATTTAAAAATAGCAATGCACATCTAAGGAAGTATTTTTCCTATTCCAGAGGCCAACTGTTTTCTGTGACATTCCCACAATCAGAACGAATTGTCCTTTCAGCAAATGTATTAGAGACGCTGAAGAAAATCTCGTACAGCTGAAAAGCTAAAATTAACATGCTGATGATATTTTAATGTTTCAGTATAATCAAAGGAGAATGGATTGTGCATCTTCCAATTCCAGTGTCATTCTCTTTTAATCTTTTACATATGCAAAAAAAAAAAAAAAAAAAAAAAAAAAAAGGAAAGGAAAGGGAGGGGTGGAGAGAAGGAATAAATTGAAAGAAGAAAAAAAGAACTTGATAATACTTTGCAAATGCTACTGAAATAATACAAGAAGCCTATTAGAAATTTCTCCTTTCAGCTTAAAGGCAATTGCTTGTATAACAGTCCAGGTACAGCCTAACAGATTTAGTAGCTCACTTGATAGAATTTCATTTAAATGTTTCGCCAGAAAAATAAACACATCTAAATGTGGGAAGCAGCTGTGAATCTATTCCTGAAGTTTATGGTGAACATGCAATATCCATTTTTTCAAGGTACAATTGATCAAATCTCGTTCATGTTACGCTATGTTCAGAGTGAATTTCAGAAGCCTTCTGGTTTTCTAGAATCTTGGTGGAATAGAATAATTTCATTTTCCCCACCCTCAGCCAAAATTCCATGGAATGAAATTGGGTTGCGTCCATCCTTTTATAGCCAGATTTGTCAAACTGCCATAGTTATTAATACTGCTTTCAAAAAATGTGCAGATATTGTATTGTGCCTTTGGCAATGAATCACACATGCATATTTGTAGAGGTGGTATGTTTGGCAAGGAATCAGAATTGTGAAAATATTTACACCCAATTTCCCAAACCTGATGCACTCCAGATGTGTTGGAATAAAATTCCTATCATCCTTTTGCCAGCACAATTATTGAAAAGATGGGCGTCATAATCTATATATTATAAAGGCTTATTTAAAATATATGTTCTGTGAAAGAAGAAGAGTTTTGATTTACTGCAACTGAATTTCACGCAATATTAATAAGGATTGGGAATCTTCATGGGAGCCAGCTTAGTACTACAGCATGTAGCTATATGTAATGAGCTAACAACAGAGAAGAAGAACTATGTTTATATTATGTCATAATATTTACTCATCTAACCCAGTCTTTCTACTCAGATAGCAGCAGGTCACCATAGGTGTTTCCCATTACCTGTAATAGCGTAATATGCTTATTTTTAAGTAGAGATGGCAGGTTTACAATCCAGGATATGTTATAGCCCATGAAAATCTTTACTTTATGCATTCTTTCTGTCCTGTAGAATTGCTAAAGAAGAAAAAAGCAGAGAATAAGTAAAGGGTCTGGAGCAGTGGTGGGATTCAAATAATTTAACAACCGGTTCTCTGCCCTAATGATTTCTTCCAACAACCAGTTCACCAAACTGCTCAGAAACTTAACAAAATGCTGAAGTATCCAGTTAAGGAATGTATTATTATTATACAATTGTATCACAGCGGCCAGTTGTTTCGCCGGATTTGGCATTGGTTACTAGTCGGGCCCCACCCAGGGGCCTAGGACGTTGTAACGTATTTTCGTAATATGCGTGCAGATCCAAGCAGTGCGGCTTTTTGCATTTGACTGATGGTGATTTTGTCAATTTTTAACTGTTTTAAATGTAATTCCAGTGCTTTTGGAATAGCACCCAGTGTGCCAATTACCACTGGAATTACCACTGCTGGTTTGTGCCATAGTTGTTGAATTTCAATTTTTAAGTCCTGGTATTTTGGATTTTTTCATGTTCCTTCTCAGCGACCCTGCTATCACCTGGTATTGCGATGTCTATGATTGTGACCTTATTTTTCTCAACCGATGTGATGTCTGGTGTATTATGCACCAGATTTTCGGTGACTTTTTCAGGCTGATGTTCCCACCAGTTTGTTGCTCTTTTAATATTATAATTTTTGCACAAATTCCAATGGATTATTTGTGCTACTGAATTGTGCCGCAATTTATAATCAGTCTGCGCGATTTTTTTACAGCAGCTGAGTATGTGATCAACAGTTTCATCAGCTTCTTTGCAAAGTCTGCATTTGGCATCATCAGAGGATTTTTCGATTTTGGCCTTAATGGCATTTGTGCGGATAGCTTGTTCTTGCGCAGCCAGGATTAGTGACTCTGTTTCTTTCTTTAATGTACCTGTTGTTAACCATAACCAAGTTTGTTCACTGTCCACTTTATCTTTTATTTTTTCCAGAAATTGGCCATGCAGTGCTTTGTTCTGCCAACTCTCCATTCTTGATTTTATCACATCTTTTCTGTATTCTTATTTCGTCTGTTGGGCCTTCAGTAGATTTTTGTTCTTTACTTCAATTAATAGATGTTCTTGACTTTCTTTTAAATAATCAGCCAGTGCATGTTTTTCTTCTTCAACTGTTTGCTTCACTTGTAATAATCCTCTGCCACCTGATTTTCGGGGCAGGTATACTCTATCAGTATCACCACGTGGATGTAAACTGTAGTGCATTGTCATTAGTTTCCTGGTTTTTCGGTCCAAAATGTCCAAATCAGCTTGTGTCCAGTTAACTATACCAGCTGTGTATCTTATAACTGGTATTGCCCAGGTATTTATGGCCTTGATTGTATTTCCACCATTCAATTTAGATTTCAAAATTTTCCTAACTCTGTTGGTGTACTCTCTCCTGACAATAGTTTTTACTTCTCCATGCTTGATGTTATCCAACTGCAGAATGCCTAAGTATTTGTAGGCTTCATTTTCATTGCATTTAATTAGTTGGCCATTGGGCATTTCAATTCCCTCAGATGCAGTGATTTTGCCCCTTTTTATGGATACAGTGGCACATTTTTCCATGCCAAACTGCATTGAAATATTGGTGCTGAATACTCGGACTGTGTTTGTCAATGATTGGATTTCTATTTCTGACTTTCCATAGAGTTTCAAATCATCCATATATAGTAAATGCGAAATTTTTTCAGCTTCTTTGGCTGTTTGGTAGCCTAATTTCATTTTTTTTAAGATTACTGATAGTGGGATCATTGCAAGAGAAGAGGTGAAAGTGAATCACCCTGGAAAATTCCTCGCTTGATATTAACTATTCCGTAGATCTCATTCCCTACTGCCAACTCAGTTCTCCATTGTTTCGTCGCCTTTTCAGTAAAGGATGTAATATTTTTGCTAATGCCAGTTGTTTCTAAGCATTTTATGATCCAACTATATGGCAGTGAGTCAAATGCCTTTTTGTAATCAATCCAGACCATATTCAAGTTCGTTTTTCTGTTCTTACAATTTTCTAATATCATTTTATCAATTAGGAGCTGATCTTTTGTGCCCCTGCTCCTTCTTTTGTTGCCTTTTTGCTCTACTGGCAAGATGTTGTTTGTTTCCAAATAATCCATCATGTTATCTGCAATAATGCCTGTGAGTAATTTGAAGGTTGTTGGCAAACATGTTATTGGTCTGTAGTTTTCAGGTGTTGTTCCTTTAGTTGCACCTTTCTGAATCAAGTATGTTTTTCCAGTTGTCAACCATTCATCAATTTGGCCCTTTTGTAAAATTTCATTCAGTTGCCTAGCCAATATTGCATGTAAACTGGTCAGATATTTGAGCCAGAAACCATCTAATTGGTCCTTTCCAGGTGATGTCCAATTCTTTACCTTTTTTACTCGATTTTTGACCATCTCAGTTGTTATTTCTAATACTTGCATTTGTTTGTTGCCAATGCTTTTCTCAAAGTCATGTATCCACTTTGCTTCCTTATTGTAGTCCTTTGCATTTTCCCACAATTCTTTCCAGAATTCAACTGTGGCCTGCTTTTCTGTTTTTTCACTTTTGGTGTTACCATTCACATTAAGACTTTGATAAAAATGCCGTTGGTCTGATCGAAATTGCTGATTTTGTTTATATTGGATGATTCGTGCCTCACATCTTTCAATTTTTCTAGCTGTTGCTGTTATCTGCTGTTTTACAATCTCTACACCTTCATTGATGTTTCTTTTTTTAAAAAAGTAATCTTTATTAGTTATACATTTTTTAAGAGTAAAGCATACAAATACAATTTTAAACATATAACCCCCCCTCCGCTCCCCCCCCCCCCCCGTGGTGACAGTCATTCACAGCCCAACTTTTTTCTTTCCTTCCTCATTGTTAGGTCTCTAAGCCATATCTTCTCATTACAAAATTCAGGGATCTATTACAATACCCATGTTCACTTTTAACTTTCCCCATTTTAAGTCCCTGCTGTTCTCCTTGTCGCCCACATATACCATAAGTTCCAGCTAAGGTAATGTTCCATTTCTCCTTTGTCCCTCAGCCAACCCGTCATTCTGTCCATTTCTGCACATTCATAGATCTTTTTAATTATAGCATCTTTCGACGGTATGGTAGTGGATTTCCAAAATTGTGCATAAGTTATTCTTGCGGCCACAATTATATGTAGACTCAAATGCCATATTGAACTGCTCATGTTTTCTGGTTTAATGCTTAGTAGAAGGTTCTCGGGTTTCCATTCCATGTTTGCCCCGGTAACCTCTTTTAGCCATTTTTTAATCCTTTTCCAATATTTCGTGGCCTCAGTACAGGACCACCAAATATGGTAGAATGTGCCATCCTTTCTTCCACATTTCCAACACAATGGAGATAACCCAGGGAACATCTTGGCTAACCTTGTTGGGGGGAAGTGCCACCTATAAACCATCTTGTATATGTTTTCTTTGAATGCTGTAGAAATTGTAAGTTTAATGGTCTTACTCTATAGATCCTACCATTTGCCCATTTCAATCTCATAGCCAAAGTTTCTCTCCCATGCTATTAGAAGGCTTTTATCCATCTCTTCATTAGCATCTTGGCAGGTCAAAAATTGATAAATCTTCGATAACATTTTCTTGTCTCCACCAAACAAAATCTTATCTAGCCCCTGAGGGTTTGGGTAGATCCCAAACCGTACCTTATCGCTTTTAAATCTGTTTCTAACCTGTAAATATTCCCACCATTCCAGATTCCTGCCCTGCTGCTCTAATTCCATCTTTGTTTTCATGTTGCCATCTTCTGTCATGATGTCTTTATATGTTATGTTTCTTGTCCAATTAAATACACTGGGATGCGTTAAGGCCTCTAATGGTGCCAACCAACAAGGAACCCTAAGATAGTATTTTTTCCTCATCTTTTCCCAGACCCCCATCAAAATCTTCCGAATATAATGTCCCATGAAGTACCTATGGGGGGTGTCTCTTTCTTGCCAGAGGGAGGCATGCCATCCCTGAGGGAGGTCATGTCCCTCTATAGCCAATAGGCGCCTTCTACTCAACATCACCCAATCTTTCACCCATGTCATAATTGCTGCATTATAATATGCTTCCTAGTTGGGTACTCCGAAGCCTCCCAGTTCTCTACGTTTTTGCAATATTTGGGCTTTAATTCGTGCTTTCTTGCCTTGCCATATAAATCGAGCCACTATTGTCTCCAAAGATTTAAGAAAATTTTTGTCCAATTTAGTTGGTGCCGTTTGAAACAGAAACAAAAATTTTGGTAATACATATGTCTTGACTGTCGCAATCCTGCCCATCAAAGACAGTTGTTTACCACTCCAATTAGTCATATCTTTAGATACCTGCTGTAGCAATTTCATATAGTTATCTACCTTGATAGAGGAACATCTCTCCATGAGCCAAATTCCCAAGTATTGTATTTTATGGGCCATGTTAATCCCTAACAGGCATTGTACTTCCCTTTTCTGGTTCAGAGTCATATTCTTAATTAACAGTTTTGTCTTCTCTTTGTTTATACGTAGCCCCGCTATCCTACCGTACTCTCTATTTTACGTAAAAGTTCTATCCTAGAAGCCATAGGATCCTCCAGGATAAAAACAAGGTCATCGGCGAAAGCCTGGACTTTAATTCCTGAGCTTTAGCTCGTAACCCTTTAATTTGTGTGTCACTCCTCACTATTCTAAGAAGGGGTTCTAATGTGAGGATAAACAGTAGGGGGGATAACGGGCATCCTTGTCTTGTGCCTTTACCAATCTCAATATCACCCGCCTCTTCTCCATTTACCAATAATGTCGCGGTTTGTCGTACATAAATTGCCCGAATTGCATTTAAGAAGTTTTCTCCAAACTTCATATTTTCTAATTGTGACAACATAAAGTTCCAATTTACCCGATCAAAAGCCTTTTGTGCGTCAAGAAACATAAAGGCCACTTGTTTATCCGGCCGAGCTTCATAATATTCTAAGGGATCCAAAATAATTCTAACATTATCTTTCAAATGCTTTGACGGCAGGAAGCTGTTCTGATCAGGGTATATAAATTTATTAAGGAAGAATTTAAGTCTATCTGCCAGTATAGCTGCAAAGATTTTATAATCCACATTCAAAAGTGAAATGGGCCTACTATAGTTTTTAATTTGGGTACGGTCAGCTCCAGCTTTAGGCAAAAGGGTTATATAGGCCTCAGCCCATGATTTCGGTGCGATAGAATCCGTCAAGACAGCTTCATTGATGTTTCTTGTATCCAATCTATATCTTCTGATTAGCCGATCTATGGTTTTGTTGTTTTTAAGCCGTTGCTCTTGCATGTTCTTTAAGTTACTAGCATCTGCCCTTAATTTTTTGACTTTTTGTTCTAATCGGATTTTCCACTTTGGCTTTGATGCTTTTTCTGTTGTGTGACTAGGTACTTTGATTTTAATGCCTAGTTCATTAGTGACTATTACAGCTGCGCTGTACATTAACTGGTTCATTTCCAAGATGGATCCTGATTCAATTGTTGAAAACACTGCATTAACCATTTTCATGATAGGGGCCAAAATCTTCTTAGGCATAATTATTATTATTAATATTCAATTAATGAATATGAATATTCATTATTATTATTATTATTCAATTGCCTGTCAGTCTGAATTCTGCAGTCCCACAAGATCTTGACTTTCAGTGGGTGCAGCAAAATTTCACAAACTGACTACCTACAACGCCATGACCACATTGCTAAGATCAATCACTGGAAATTGTGCCAAAAGTTTGGAACTGAGTACAGCAAAAACCACTGGGAACATCAGGTTCAGAAGGTTTTAGAGAATGAAAAAGTCAAGATCTTGTGGGACTGTGGGACTTCAGAATTCAGACTGACAGGCACTTGGCCCAAACACCTGACATAACAATAGTTGAAAAGAGAAAAGTATGGTTCATGTTGCAAAGGCAGTCAAGAAAAGTGAAGAGTTGGAGTGCACCTGGACCGGATGAGCTACATGCTTTCTGGCTAAAGGCACTTACAAGTATGCACGAAAGATTGGCAGCCCAAATGAACCAGATCTTAAAAACACCTGAAAATGATGAATGGGTGACAACTGGAAGGACATTTTTGATCCAAAAAGATGAAGAAAAAGGAAAGCACCGTGGAAACTATAGGCCAATCATCTGTTTGCCAACAACATACAAACTCTTTATTGCTATCATTGCAAACCAAATTTATGGATACTTTGAAAGAAATGACTTGCTTCCTGTAGAACAGAAAGGATGCTCCAAAAATTCAAGAGGAACAAAGGACCAAGTGCTGATTGAGAAGCTAATCCTAAAGAATTCAAAGAAAAGACGAACCAAGCTATTCATGGCTTGGATAGACTATAAGAAAGCGTTTGATTCAGTTCCCCACAGCTGGATCAAGAAATGCCTGAAAATCTTTGGCATCAGCAGGAAAAAAGTATGGTTCATTGACATTGCAATACCTCGTGATGCACGAATTGAAGATAAACAGCAAGAAAAAAATCACAAAATACCACAAATCATGTGTTGTCCCAATTGTAATTGGAGCCCTTGAAGCAATACCGAAAGGGCTACCTTGCTATTTGGAAATTCTAAATTTACCTGACTTGAACATTCTGACTCTACAAAAAACCACCCTACTTGGAACAGCTTATATCCTCCGATGTTACCTTAACAATTCCTAGGTCCTTGGTTAGGACTCGAGCTGTTGAGATACCAACCAGCCCCAAAGGCTGTGAATCTCACCAAAGATTAACCTCATAATAATAATAATAATAATAATAAAAAATCCCAGGTTGGAAAGCACAGATGTTTTTGGAGAGATTGTAGAAAATAATGTTAAGCATCATTTTTGCAAAATGGGTGGTTGGAAAAAATGTCTTTAAGAAAAAAAAGAGGATGTATAGAAAGTGGGAAAATATGATTATTGCTGTGTAGGGGTGATGACTTATTTGCTTTCAAGAATTCAAACTTGTCTGGTGAGAAAAAGAGAATACAGTTATGAACCATGAGGAAAGAAGTCCTACAAGCAACTAAAACTAGGCTTCCACTCAGCCAGAAACTTCCTTTCTTTTCTTGGATAAGGTGTGCAGCTCCACCCTATCCTGAATTGATCAGGGCAAAGCTTTTCCTTCATCTTTCCCATATAACAAGTAATCTGCCAAGAATCCCAGAGAGGGTCTTTCATAAGTTGCTTCCTTAATGCCTCAAAATTAAGGAAAAACATAGTTAACATATGTTAAAATGGCTTACACTCATTTAAAAATACAGAAATAATTATACCAGCAGTTAACTGAAATGTAGTGTCATTCGCCTAAGTAGGAAATTTGTATGATGGCTTTGGTTCAGACTCTTATGGGTTCTTTGCCTTCTTGTGCCAAAAAGGGGATGTGAAAGAAATAAGATACAGTATGAAGCTATTTGGGGGCACTTGAAGACCTGGAGCTTTTTGGGAGAACATAGAAGAACCTAGTGATGAAATTCAATTTTTTTAATTGTGGGCGTGGCTTGATGGCCGTGGCAGAGGAAGGATACTGCAAAATCCCCACTCCCACCGCTCTCTGGGGCCAGACAGAGGTGGTATTTGACGGTTCTCCAAACTACTCAAAATTTCCACTACTGGTTCTCCAAAACCTGCTGGATTTCACCCCTGGAAGAACCCCATACTACATACAACTAGCTGGCCATCTCTCCACTCTGTTATTATAATTAAATCTCAGTTCTAATATTAAGAGCCATAATGTTTGAGAACCAGATTTTACTGCACTTCTGCAAAAAAAACCTCTTGATGCCTTTTTCATAAAAAAACCCTATCTACAAAACAAGATATTTCATCTGCCAGGCACATGCCCAGTTGCTTTGTCATCACAGTAAGGAATATTTTAAAAATAAAATAAAATTGGGCCTTGTTCTTGCACGAAGCTGGCTATATCCCATGATAATAAATGCTGGGCATGTCTGAATAGGCATTCAGAAGAATATGTTTTCCAATGAATTTTATGCCAAGGTTTTGACACAACCATCAGTTATGCCAGATACAAATAATTTACTCTCCGTCAGTTCACATACACTGTCTTGTTTGGACTGTTGAAATCTATACTGGCACCAAAAACAATAAGCAATACTGCTGAACTGTAGAACTGAAAACAGAGAGATATGTGTAGGATTCCAGTAACTGAAAACTAGAAATATAATTAATGGAGGAAGAAAAATTGTCTAGCAACTTAATCTCAGAATTTCATTAAAAAAACAACAACCTGTCAAGTTTATACCTGACTTTCAAATTTTCCTACTCAACAATGATGCACTTTTTATGGTACCGTATTTTTCGGAGTATAAGACGCACCGGAATATAAGACGTACTAAGATTTTGAAGAGGCAAATTTTTTTTAAAAAGTTTTTGCACTCTGTAGACTCCCCCAAAATGGCCCCTTTTCATGAAAACGGGCCCATTTTTTTTCCAAAAAAGGGCAGGCATAGCTTTTAGGAGGCTTGTAGGGTGCTCCTGGGGGTGCCCCCCCCAAAATGAGCAAAAAAGGGTCAAAAAGGGCATGAATAGCCTTTAGGAGGCTTATAGAGTGCTGCTTGGGGCTGAGGGGGGGGGGCAAAATTGTGCAAACATTAGCCTGTTTTTTGCTCATTTCTGCCCTTCCCAGCCCCCAGGAGCACTTTGAAAGCTTCCTAGAGGCTCTGCACACCCATTTTGTATTTTAATAAAATAGGAATTATTTCATCATCATCATTTATCATTTCCTTATGCCGATGGCTCTTGCATACTATTTATGTGCCTCTAATTTTTATGTTTGAACTGTTGATATTTACAGCTGCTGATTTAATAGTTTCATCCTTATGAGTATTAAGGTATCTGTAAAAGTGTAGCATAGCACATAGGCATTTGGGACAAACCACGATGGTGAAAACATGACAAAATGTGTATCATGATATCACAGCACAGATCTCAGCCCTTTGTACACCTGCGATCCAATGTTTTGGAGTTTGTATTATATCTAAATTAATAGATAAAGAATAATTTGTCATTTTTAGAACACACCCCCTTTGTCCCCCTCCCCCGTATACCGATGGAATGGCCTGTATTTGAACTATAACACACCTTTCAGCAAGACATCTAAGTATGATTTAAAGACTAAGAAAGACTTTAAAAAGTCACTATTATCCCCTAGAAGATTCCTTTCAAATGATATAAAAGACTACGACTCCTAACATGAACAGAATAGGCTGGAGGCGATTTACAGATTGGCTTAATTTTCATGTCTCATAGCTGAGATAAGAAATAATCTTTTCCTTCTAGTAATTAGAAGAACAAGGAGAAAGGAGTATAAACTCTGTAATGTACTGTTTAAACTGAGCTCTTTAAAGGATCCTGCCAAAATAACCCATGATCTCCAAATCCATTATTAGAAAGCAGGCTGGTTAATTGTGCTAGGGCTGGTTTTTGAAGGCTGCTTATAGGCATACAGTAACAGCAGATATACAACCAACCTGATCAAATATGTGTCTTATAATTTAATTATGATAGCCAGGTTTGGTGGTGTAGTGATTAAGGTACCAGGTGTGGAGCCAGAGATTGTGAGTTCTAGTTCCAATTGAGGCATTAAGCCAGTGGGGTAACCTTGGACCAGACATTCATTCTCAGTCCTAAGAAGCTGGCATGGCAAGCCATTTCTGAAAAGTCACCAGGAATTAACATTGACCTGAAGGCATATATCTACATATCTCTGTAGGTATATGTGCTTATGTATATGTATAACAATAGCAATGGGACTTAGACTTATAAACCACTTTAAAGCCCTTTCTAAGCAGTTTACAGATTTAGCATATTGCCCCTCAACAATCTGGCTCCTCATTTTACCAACCTCGGAAGGCTGGAAGACTGAGTCGACTTTGAGCTCTATCAGATCCTCATGTATATGTATATGTTTCAGTGGTGGGTTCTGGATCCTGGTGTAACTGGTATGGTGCAATGGGGCTGGGCGCCCACCACATGAATGTGCATAGCATATGCGCAGCGCACGCATGCATACTTACCACCCGTGATACTCTTGTGATGCTCCAGCTGCTCAGCGGAGCATCACACAGGCGCTGTATGCTCTGTGCATGTGCGTGGAAGCCCTGTAAACTTCAAATACCGGTATTGAATTGAATTGAATTGAATTTATTGCATTTATATGCCGCCCTATTCCCGGAGGGATTCATGGTGGCTCACAATTCAAAGGGAGGGAAATACAGACAAGGGGAAAAAAACAGCACAACAAACAAGTACAGAAAGAATTTAAAAACAATCAACAACCACACAGTTCGAGCGGGGATAGGAACTCGTCAGCCCCAGGCCTGTCAGAACAGCCAGGTTTTAAGGGCTTTGCGGAAGGCCTGAAGGGTGATGAGGGTCCGAATCTCCCCGGGAGCTCGTTCCAGAGGGCCGGAGCAGCCACAGAGAAGGCCCTCCTCCGGGTGGTAGCCAGGTGACATTGGCCGGTAGATGGAATTCGGAGGAGGCCTACTCTGTGGGATCTAATAGGTCTATTGGAGGTAATTGGCAGCAGGCGGTCTCTCAAGTACCCAGGTCCAATACCATGAAGGGCTTTATAAGTGACGACTAGCACCTTGAAGCGTATCCGGAGACCAATTGGCAGCCAGTTCAGCTTGCGGAGGATAGGTGTAATGTGGGTGTACTGGGGTGCACCCAGAATCGCTCGCGCGGCTGCATTCTGGACAAACTGAAGTCTCCGAATGCTCTTCAGGGGCTGCCCCATGTAGAGCGCATTGCAGTAGTCCAGTCTTGAGGTCACAAGGGCATGAGTGACTGTTGCGAGTGCCTCCAGGTTCAGGTAGAGACGCAATTGGTGCACCAGGCGAACCTGGGCAAATGCCCCCCTGGTCACAGCCGACAAATGGTGTTCTAAAGTCAGCTGTGGATCCAGGAGGACTCCCAAATTGTGAACCCTGTCTGAGGGGCATACAATTTCACCCCTCAGCCTGAGAGATGGAATATCTAGCCAATTGTTGGGAGGAAAGCACACAAGCCGCTCGGTCTTGTCCGGATTGAATACAAGCTTGTTTACCCCCATCCAGACCTTAACAGCCTCCAGGCAGTGACACATCACATCAACCGCTTCACTGAGTTGGCACGGGGCGGACAGATACAACTGAGTATCGTCCGCATACTGGTGATATTTTATCACCACCATCATCATATGTATATGATGTATGTATATATACATACATACGTACATGCACACACACACACAAACATATACACATATAAATACACACAAACTTATAATTTAATTCAGTGACTCTCAGTATCTTATATTCCACTAATCACAGAAAACTGACACTATCAAAACTAAAGTAAAACAAAAAAGACACTGATAGAAGAAAATATTTGTAGGTCAGGATTGAACTACAAGGTCCTTGGTGCTCTCTGCGCTTGGTTGTTTTCTTGTAGACATGTACTGATGATGTTACCAAGTTTGGTAATGAAACATCTGCAAGAGAGCACCAAGAACCCCATCAAAAAAGGAAATTTTTCAGAAAACAGTATTGGAAGGTTTGTGGATATTAAGTTCACAGATATGGTATGATTAATGTATTTGTTGTGGCATGTAAGCTTATGGACAAAATATACTTTACAATACTTTTGACAATAATGTTTACTGCTTTAATTATCAGTAAAATCTGAGTTGTAAAACAAAATCCAATGAAACCAAAGCTAAAAACCAAACAATAACATAAAAGAATCCAAAAAATGAGAAGTCTAACTAGGGAAAAGTGGTATTACATTTTGGGCTCCTATGCTAAATATTTCAAATGTTCCTTCAAAAGAGCCGAGGTGGTGCAGTGGTTAGGGTGCAGTACTGCAGGCCACTTCAGCTGACTGTTATCTGCAGTTCAGCGGTTCAAATCTCACCGGCTCAAGGTTGACTCAGTCTTCCATCCTTCCGAGGTGGGTGAAATGAGGACCCAGACTGTGGGGGCAATATGCTGACTCTGTAAACTGCTTAGAGAGGATTGAAAGCCCTATGAAGTGGTATATAAGTCTATTGCTATTCAAACCAATTGTGGAAGCAACATGCAGCAGAAATGCTTGCCTCCCTTTGCTTGTTCGTTCTGTCCTTTTCTCCCTCTAATCTCTGATCTCTTTCTCATGGGCTTTTTCCCAATTAAGGGAAGAAAGTTGCATTCTACATACATTACTGTGTACCACAAATGGTATGGTTACCACTTGCTGATTTAAGAGTTCCTCTGTTGATCGCCAATCTGTTTTGCTCCATTCTTGCCTTTTACTAATTTCTATGTCTGAGCTTTCCATTGCAAAGCTCTAGCTGGCTATTAGGTGGCAGCAAGGAAATACAGAAATCTGGCTCTTAGGTGCCATCTATTGGTCACTGAAATTTTTACAGACAGGAAATGTAGCCCTAATTAATAAGGTGCCTTCCTCTATGCAATACAATAACTGTGGGAATTTCTATAGGATATAACTACAGAAATATCACTGAATACTCATTAGTTTGACTGACTGCCACAGTGGTGGGTTTCAAAAAATTTTGGAACCTACTCTGTGGGTGAGGCCTCCTTTGTGGGAGTGGCTTGCCAGCCATGTGGTTGGGTGGGAGTGGCTTGCCGGTCGGGTGACCAGATGGGAGTGGCCAGGACGATGTCACTGAATTCTTTGCCCAATGGATGATTTACAAAAAGAAGATATAAAAAAGGAAATTTATTATTTTATGCACTTACTACTTAAATAAGATTAAATAAGTACACAAAACAATAAAAGAGCTACTTACAGAAGGTAAGTAGCTTACTACTTACTACTTGTATTTCAAAGGGAATAAATATATATTTAATTTTACACATGTTAATAGCTGTTGGAATTGTGTTTGCATAACAGTGGAAAAAACAAAGACATGAAAATAAATAAATATTAGAATGTGCAGGAATGAATAAATTGACAATTAAAATCAAGAAGGCTTCAAATACTTTTTCACATGGGATTTGTTTTATCAATTGCTAACTAACAGAAACAGCAATTAGAAATCTAAAAGTATGAAAGAAAACACCAATTATGTAAGGAAAGGTCACTAAAATGTATAAAGAAATATTATTAGTACTCGATCATTATTAATGTGTAGATAACTGCCGGACATTACACACCCACACACACAAACTATGACGGTGCTAGGAAAACACCAAAAAATAACAATTTCCCCCCAAAAGACTGCAGATGAAACCAGTTTTTTTCCCTAACCCTAAGAACAGGAAAGATAAAGCCACTGGAATAAAAACCATCAAGGCATTGTGGGAAATTATAAAGGACAGTGCCAGGAAGCTCACAGAACCAGCAACCACCTCACAATTACCTAAACAACCAGGTATCATACAGAAACACACAAAATCTGGCAAAGCTGCCTTGCACCAACCTGGCCTGCCCATTGAAAAGCAGCCACCTTGAGACACATAAACCATGCACCAACCTGTACACTTAAAAGCAACATATTGCATCACAAATAAAACATTTGCAAAAAAGAATAACATTTCTTGTAACATTCTATAAACAATAAATAAATAAAAATTCCCTAAAAATAATTAAAAACCACCAAGTTCAGAAGACCCCACAGTCCTCTCCCTCCTTATCTTTTTCCTTTTTGTCCTATCTTTCTCCTCCTTCTCCCCCAACCCCACTCCCTTCTAGCACTGATGATGTTACCTAGTTTGGTAACGAAATGTCTGTAAGAAAACCACCAAGCTCAGGAAGCAGCAAGGATCCCACTATCCCTCACCTCCTCTTTCTCCCCCTCTTTCTCCTTTTTGCCCTTTCTCCTCCTTCCCATCCAACCCCACTCCCTTCCAGCACTGATAGGGAGTCGAAGGCAGCCCAGACCTAATAATTCCAGAAGTAGATGCTTCATGTAGCTAAAAAGATGCTTCCATTGGACAAGATTGATTTCAGCTTCCCTAAACCAAGAAAGACATGTAGTGAGTATTCTGAGCAAGTTTCTTTATTGTTCCATACTTATAGACAAAAATCTTGCCAAACTGAAGCAATCTAACAAGCATCTACTCTGAGAACTATTAGGGAGCAGCTGTCTTCATGCTCTTTCTCTCACACAAACTAGCTGAGCTGAGTTGATTCCTGCTCTTTTGATTTGCACCTCACCTTCCTGGGAATCCATACCACTACATTCCTTCATAATTATTTTACAACATGGTGGAAGTCCCTGTCATATAACAAAGAGACAGATGTTTATGTACTACTGGACAATTATGTAAGTGTTATCTACCTTGCTTGATTGGACTTCCTTTTCTTCCACACTAGTTTTCCTATAGTCTTAAGAAAAGCCTTGCTTTCATTACAAAGTGTCTTGCAGATGATGCTACAGTTTGAGTATCTGCAAATGAAAGAGAAAAAGCCAAGGTAAGAATAAAAATTATACACACCCAATGCCCAAATAATCAGATGCTGAAGCTCTTTTCTTCTACAGAATGGTCATATTCAAAGTGGGCATGCATTTGAGTGACATTCGGGGAGGGAAAGGGACTTATAAGAGCAGCTTTGGGTGATAACTAATCCTCCCAGTGGTAGGCTGCTACAGGTTCGCCCGGGTTTGGGAGAACCCGTAGTTGATGTTATGGCCATCAACTACGGGTTCACCACCACCTCCAAATCCCACCCCTGGTTGTCACCTTGCACCCCAACCCTCCCACCCTGCCCCTCCCAGGAGTCTCCACGCAGCCCGTTTTGGATGTGAGGTGAGTGCAGGGCCTGCATGAAAGCTTGGGGAGGGGGGAAAACAGGTCTCCCAGAAGTTCCCGAAGGCCGAAAACGGGGCCGTTTCCATTCTCTGGAGGGCCTCTGGAGCCTAGGGAAAGCAGTTTTCACCCTCCCAGGGGCTGGAGAAAAGCCTCCTGAGCCTGGGGAAAGCAAAAATGCCCCTCTGCCAAGGTGCAGGAGGCAAACTAGGCCACACCCACCATGGCCACACCCATCCACCTACCAGGGGGAGAACCTGTTGCTTAAATTTCTGAAGCCCACCTCTGTATCCTCCCATTCAGTATCTGAACCGAGTTCATTTGGTCAACACATCTAGGATGTCTAGTGCTTATGCTGAACAGGAAATACTAAACAGTATGCTAAGAATAACCGTCCACCACATCCACTGCGAACAAGACAAGAAAGGGTCAATTTAAACAATGCCTGGGCTTGTTTGCATACTGTCAACAATAATAGGAACATCAGAACATCTTTTATGTAGAATTGGACTTCAGTAGATCAAGTTAGGATCAAGGAGCAAGAAGTGAGATTTAAAATTTGGATCTTCAGCTTACTTTAGAATGCCCCACATTTCCAGGAACAAAACCACCGATGACAGTGACAGATAACTTTTTTTATTAAGCCTGATAACTGATGGATATGTGATCTTATAAATGCTTAGACAAACTAATGCACATAATTATATTTTCCATCTGAAGTCTATTGCAAGGCATTATAATACAATATCATTAGTTGAAATGGCCACAATGATCCAGCCTGGGCAGTTTGTCATGGTAATTACGGAATGATTATTTTTGACTGAAATAAAGATTTCAGTTTTAGTATGGAGGAAAGCATAATCACAAATTAGAAGCTGCCTTGGAGTTAAACAAAAATATTGGGAAGGTTTTAAGCATGGATTAGAGAAAAACGCTGGTACCATTTCTTTTTAAAGCAAAGTGATCACATTTAGTTAAACATTTCTCTCTGTTTCTCTCATTAGTTTTAAAGACATCCTCCACAAAGGAGTGACAATTATTTAATTAATAGTCCTGATGCTTAAAGGTTTTTAATCTATAGAGAAAAGTTAGGCATAGTAAGTAGGGTTGATGTCATAATTTACATAACTGTTAAAATAGGCTTTTTGGGGTTGGGAGGCAGAAATTGACATAAAAATAGATTGTTTGTCTTTGCTGTTTTCAGAATAGTTGATTAAAGTAGACAATGTCCTAACATTGAAAACTATATTAATCAATTGATTAATCGTGAGGCATTAATCAAAATCTTCCCTAAGTGTTTCAGTTTTGGAGCTGCTCTTTGTATTTTCTATCAGATTCCTTTTAAGGTTTCCATTATAAAGATTAAATTTGGGTGGTAAATATAGAAAGGGTTGAGGCTTGCATGCCTTTCCCCTTGAAGGTCACAGCCGCAGCTTATTAAGTGTTACTTTTAATGGGATAAGAAGCAAAAGTTTTTAATATGAGACTAAGACAATTAATCAAAGGGGCGAGTGGATTCTTCTTCCCGTAATTATATGTCTGCATGATATGTAAAGGGATATGCAATTTCTGTCAATGTTGGAATTGCTTGTGTGTGTATATATATATATATATTCATTCCTTCTTTTATTTAACAGGTGTTTTAGTAAAAAAAGATGCAATAAAAATGCAGGGTGTGCAGCGCAACAGAGTTATTGGTTGAGATAGATATTTATATCTAACAACTTATTGGAATCCTAAGGCAATGCTTAAATCAATCTCCTTCCCCTTGCAATTAATGTAAAGCTTTTGAATATTTGGAGTGATAAGCAGTCTTGCTTATTTGCTTGATTCAAGTCAAGCCAAAACTGCCTATGCCACCAAGCTGATTAAGCAGAATTCCAACATTTCTGCTTCATAGAATTGGTTCTGTTTTTCTCCACATTACACTTATTTTCCAGCCAGAAATATAAATCCTTACATGACATTGGATTCTGTGTGTGAAAGAGCATCAAATACAGCACCATGGGATTCTACTTAATTTTTCATATAAATGGAGACTGCTTGTTTAATGCACAACCATCTTTGTGTGTCATGGAGAATTTTGAATTCTTGAAGACTTTTGAATTCTCTTCGGTAACTGTAGGACACTTCAGAAGGAATGGGGCTAAGAGTTTGGTAAGTTTCTGTGGAGATCCAGGCTATAATTATCTGAAACATGCTTTTTTTCTTCTTCTTCAAAAAGCAACTGGGTTGTTGTTTTTTTCCTGAGGAGGAAGAAGAAAATATTTCGCTTCTCATCCCAGAACCTTCATCAGTTCTGATGGTGCAGGGAATGGAAGGATAGATTGTGATAGGATGGGGGGGTGGGAAATGGAAGGATTGTATTTATTTGCAGTCATCTGGTCATTAGCTCTCTCTTTGAGAGCTGTTGAGGTGACTTGGAGGTTCATCTGTGCTCTCAGAGTCAGTTGAATCATGGTGCAATTGGTTGTGGAATCTCTTTGGAACTTCTGCAAGGGCTGCGTTGTTGACTGGAGATAAATGGTGTCTTATTCCTCCCCTCTGTTGAGGGAAGAGTGTTCAATTCTACTATAGAAATATTCTTTTACTCCCCTTTCAAACCAATGGTCCTCTCTATCCAAAATGTGGACTTTGGTGAGTTGAAAGAATGAGTTGGGTAATGTTCCCCAATTCTGATTTGACTGACATTATAGTGATATATACATGTCATGTTTATTATGTTTGGTTCAGGGGTGGGTTTCAGCCGGTTTGCACTGGTACACTAGAACCCGTTTGTGAAATTTAGTGTACCTTTTGGAACCTGTTCGTCCGGGGGCACAGTACTGGAACACTTCCTCCCATCTGCCCCCCCCTCACTCGCTTGCCCCGCCCATGCACACCATGCTTTCCCTGACCGCCACTCACTGATTGGCTGGCTCATCAATCGCCCGCCTCTGAGAAGCAGTGGGGGAGGCTTTCTCACATGCCTTCTTTCTTTCTCTGAAGGCGTGCGAGAAAGGCCCACTCCCATTGCCCGAATGTGTGAAGGAAGGAAGTTGCAGGCTCCTTTGCCTTGGCTACGCGACCTCCTTTCATTCTCTGTCTGCATCCTTCACTCATTCATGGAGCAGACAATGAAAGAAGGTCACGTAGCAAGGGCAAAGGAGCCCGCAGCTTCCATCCTTCACACATTTGGGCAGTGGGGGGGGGGCTTTCTTACATGCCTTCTTTTTTCTCTGAAGGTGTGTCAGAAAGCCCCTGCCCATTGCCCGGCAGGAAAGCGAGCTCCGGGCTTCATCTCTGCCTCCTTCCTCGAGAGCTGGCTTCAGGGATAGCCAGCCTCTCCTGTCACTGCGCCCTTCACTTGTCTTCCACCTGGAGGCTCTGCCAGCGGGGCACCTCCCATTTCACCTCTCGAGAGAAGCTCGGGAGAGATGTGCAAACAGCTGCAACTTGAGGCTCCCAAGGTGGACGCTGGACACCAGGGGTGGCAATGGCACCCGCTGCTGCTGCTTCTGCTACTCCAGGTAATGCAGGCTTCTCAGAGAGCATTAAGTTGCAGGTGCACCGATTCCAGCAGCTGCGTTTTGCCTTGAAATTTGCTGTCCCAGCAACCCGAAGGGGACATTCTCCCAGCAGCATCTCAGGTGCTCCCACCCTTAGCCCGGAGGGAGTGAGGACTGCTGTGCATAGTTTGGGACCTCCCGGCTCCCATCACATCATCAGGGGGCCTCACGCACCTGCTCGCTCACGTGGCCTGCATGCTTCCAGTGGGAATGGGAAGCCCAGGGATCTTAATGTAGTAGGGCGGGGGAGGCTGGAGCGGGAGGTTCCCCGGTGCTCGTGGCCACAGCTGCTGCTTGGGAGAAAATCAGCTGGAATCTCGAGCGAGAGCTACGGGGTGAGACGCAAGTGAAGAAATGGGTCACCGTGGGCATAAAAAGTCCTATCAGATCACCTCTCATGGTCCAGGAACCAACCAACCAAATAAATAAAGTTGGCTTCACTTCTTTGTGCGGCAAGAGAGAAAGTTGTCTGAGACACCGCTGGGAGAATGTTCCCTTCGGGTTACCGGAACAGCAAGTTTCGAGGCAAAATGCAGCTTTCTTGCATGGCAAGAGAGAAAGTTGCCTGAGATGCAGCTGCATTTTGCCTTGAAACTTGCTGTTCTGGCAACCCGAAGGGGACATTCTCCCAGCGGCATCTCAGGCAACTTTCTCTCTTGCTGCGCAAGGAAGCGAAGCCAAATATGTTTATTTAACCTTCCGCTCCAGCTTCCCCCCCCCTACTACATTAAGCTCCCCATGCTTCACATTCCCACTGGAAGCATGCAGGCCATGGTAGCGAGCAGGCACGTGAAACCGCTTGATGATCTGAGGGGAGCCGGGAGGCACCAAACTGTGCCCAGCCATCCTCACTCCCTACTGGCTAAGGGTGGGAGTGTCTGAAATGCTGCTGGAATTGGTGTGCCACTGCACCTGGAACTTAATGCTCTCCAAGAAGCCTGCATTATTGGGAGCAGCAGAAGGAGTAGCAGAGGACACCATCGCCACCCCCGGTGTCCAGCATCCTCCTCGGGAGCCTCGAGATGCAGCCATTTGCACATCTCTCCCAAGCTTCTCTCAGGAGGTGAAATGGCAGGCACCCCACTGGCAGATCCTCTGGGTGAAAGGTGAGTGAAGGGTGCAGTGACGGGAGAGGCTGGCCGTCCCTGAAGCCAGCTCTTGAGGAAAGAGGCAGAGATGAGGCCCGGGGCTCACTTCCCTGCCTACTTCCTCTGAGAGGTGCAGGCGGCAGGGAAAACAAGGCTTCTTTGCCAGCTTCCCAGCTGGCAAAGGTATGTGTATGTGAGAGAGAGAGGGCGGGCGAGAGAGAGAGAGAGAAAGAGAAAGAGTAAGATAATAAAAGGAAAGAAGAGGAAAAGAGAGAAAAAAGAGAGAGAAAGAGAGAAAGAAAGAGAGAAAGAAAGAAAGAAGGAAAGAAAGAAAAAGAGAAAGAAGGAAAGAGAAAGTAAGTGGGGGGGAGAGAGACAAGAAAGAAAGAAGGAACAAAGGACTTAGAATAAACAAATGTTGTTTGATGATGTCACAAGACTTAAGCTGTTTCAAGTAAAGCTGTCTTTTGCAATTAATTGATGGAGATTTTATCAATGCTAATGGTGTTCCAGATCTTTTGGGACTGCACCCAAAATACCTATTACTATTTGTATTGCCCTTATTTTCTTTTGCCATGCTTGTTCAACAAATGTTTTTTATCCAGGTCTTTCACTTCTATTCTGTGGGCTCCAAGAATTGCCGCAGCAATACTTTTGTCTTTCTTATCAATATTTTCTAGGTCTGGGGTGTTATGTGGCAGGTGCTTGTCTGTTTGAATTTTAAAGTGTCAGAACACTTTAGCATCCTCATTTTCTATTCTTTTGCCTGTTTTTTGGTCCACTGGAACATATTGCCATTGGCACCCAAGAATAGAAGGATTTTTCTAATCTTGCATAAGGAGAGTTTTGTTTTGTTTTGATTGAATGACATCTAATGCCTGATATTTAATTAACGGCTATGATCAGGGTTAGAGGGGTCTACATAGATTCATTGCTTAATTCATGAATTCAGATGTATTGAGATCAGCAATTCTAATATTCAGAATAAGCTATGAACAAGAAAAAGCATCTAATCAGGTGCATTCAAAATATAATGAAGAGAAGAAATGCCCAAATTGGTCATTGAAGATTGCAAAAAGTAAATAATTAGGAAAATGTTGAAATATCAATCAGTTTATTTTTTTTCCCTAAGTTAATATTGACCTAGTCAAATGTCTTGATCTTCAGCAGTTGTGTCACTGGGAATTTCCAGGGTGGTCAGCTGTATCTTGATATGTACAGCAGATGGTAAAATAATTCATTTATTCATATTTTGAAAAGAATGCTGTGATTTTTAGAAGTCAGTTTGAAAGTATGAAGAACAAATTTCAATTTTCTGTTGCATCAACTTCATTACTCAATTGTTTCCATGATGTGGACATAATGTATCTTAATTCCAGTAACCCATGACACTTTATATGACATACTCATTAAAAATGAACACCAGCATCATTGCATCCTGTCCCATTCTCCTGCTTTTGCCAATCTCTTGAATACATTTCATTGTACCAGGAACAATTTGCAATAATTTTCAGTAAAAACTATTTCTATTTTGCCATTCTAAGCCATCATTACTACTGTCCCACGTTCTGTTCCACCTTTCCAGTCCTTGCCAAGAAATGTGATGCAAATATAAAGCATAGCAGTATATAACATCAATTCAAAATAATTAAGGCACTTTTCCATGCCTATTTTTATTGCAATAAAAATATTATTTTATAGATATATGTCCCAATCTGAAATAGTTTTTTTTTATTCGGTTCAAAGAAATATTTTTCAATAAATGTGAATATTTGTGTGAGCTTTTGATGTGCTTGAACTGGAGCTGAGCGTGGAACATGAAAACATTGGGAAATAAGTAAGTCAAAAAACTACATTTGCCTAAAGTAGAACTAAGAGCAGGAAAGATTTGAAAGGTCATGACGACGGAATAAGGTCTTCTCTCTCCCATAGCAAATAATGGCCTGGAGCTTTTTCATACAGGACAGTCAGTTCTAGCATGTATAATTTTAACATGCAGTAAAATAACCAGAGGGTCTATTTAGACAAAATAAACTTCCATTGTGTCACATCAAGCTTTAAAACCTCCACTACCAAGAAAACATTCAAAGCAGCTTCCCTAATATGATTATGGAGACCAGTTGCTAGCGGTTTGCATGACATAGTGATGGAGTTATAAAAAGCTCCTTTGATGTGTAGCAACTTGAGATGCTAAATCAAAGAAGTGGAGCTACTTCCTTTACTCTGTAAAGATGCTCTGGAAAATGTTCCTTTTTTTTTCAAAAGAACACTTGGCTTGTTTGTCATATGATCCTATGAGAAGGAAATCTGTTCTTAGAACCTTTGTACAATCAAGAGCATTGATTTGTAATTAGAACAACAAAAGGAGAAGCATCATCTATCGCTGGTCTTCCTCAGCAGTGTTCTGTTTTCAGTTTGCTATTGATGGTGAAGGTTCGTTGCCTTCAGCAGGGAAGGAAAGGCAATCTGCATAATTCCCACTAGCTCTTCATCACACAAATATGTACTGATAAGAATTCTGTAGTGGGTTAGTTTGGCAAATCATTTCTGTACTTAGCAGCAGATGCTGTGGCACTTATTGAAGGAGATATAATTCATTGTGGAAATTACAGTCACAAAATTCAGTTCCAAAATACCTGCTTGGCACTTCTTAAAAATAAAATTATATGTAATAATTTCATCGGTTCACCTCATGAAGGAATGAGTAGAGACAAATTGTCTGTTTTATTATGGGCAGGCTTTTCATATTTAAATGTACAGGAGTAGGAGAAAGGTTTGCAGGCAAATATTATGCAAGAAGATTTAAAAATAACCAAGAAATAGTTTTAAGATATTCACATGCTATGATCTTAAATGTTCTGCTTTAGATCAGAGGTGCATAACTTGAGGTTCAAAATACCTATGCAAGCCTTAGAAAAGGGCTCCTAAATAACCTCCAGCAATTGTTACCAAAATGTAATTCATGATATAAAAAATAGAGTATATTACTAAATACATGACTAGAGAGCAATTATAGAAACCATGGAAGAATACCAGTAAGAGCCTATGGCAATGAAGGAGATGAATGATTTCCTCCTTACATACAAGCAGACAGTAATATTCTTATACTATCATTTTGCTGGCTTCATATCTGGATGTTCATAATTTCAGTCAATGTGAAATTCCTACAGAGGCGTGATGGACTGGTTCTGTGGGGATCATAATAAAATTTTGCATGAATGGATGTGTGCCACATAACAACCTTTTTTTTACAACTCCTTAAGATGATAAGATGGGGATAGGCACCAAAGGGGTTGTTCGAGCTATTTCATGCAGATACCTTCTGCACTTGGAGAAACTGTGGATGATGTGATGCTTTTCTCTTGTCTTATACATGCTTTGATCAATATTTAGGCAGACCCACAATTTCCTCTAAAGTATTTTGGACACTCCTGTGATGCATTTCCTATTACCCCGCCTGCACCCTAGCTCTGTGTGTGTGTGTGTGTGTGTGTGTGTGTGTGTGTGTGTGTGTGTGTGTGTTCCAGCATAACTCTGGTACACCTCGAGCAATTTCAACCAAACTTGGTACATAGATGACTTACTCTCTGGAAACAAATACTGTGGGGGTAAGATATTCCTAACACCCCTCAGATTGTGTGTTCTGTTATGATACAGCCTGTGGTGCAATCAAATGGCTTCTACTGTACTGCTGTAAAATGGCTTCTACCATACAACACAGTGGAGTTGCCATTGTAATGGCTTCACAGTACTCCACAAGTGGGCTCCCTCTGGTAAGGTGGAAAATCCAACATTAGAAATTACATTTGGTCCAGGCATTTTTTCCCTATAAATAAATACCTGAACAATGCCTGGTTATCAACTAGTTCTTTATAAACAATTGTTTGATTCCTTCCTTAATAAAGCTCTTTGAAATCTCTTCACAATCGTAATCATTTCCCCCCTTGCTCCTTTTCCCAACAACAAGAAGAAAGACAAATTTGTGGCAGTTCTGGGATCAAATTAAGATTTGTGACACCGTAGTCATTGTTGTGGCCCACCAAAACTGCTTCTAATATTTTCAGTGCCAGATCTTATTAACATTAGAGTAATAAGGATCTTTCATGGTCACGCTTCATTCACTTAGATGAACTATTTGCTTATATGCCAACAATCAGTTGCCTCACACAAGAGGCTTTCCTAGACATAAAACACAGTGAAGTGAGCAGCTGCCGATTTCCCTGGAATTCACCTTATTTAAGTGGGAGGGGGGGGGAAAAAAACCCCAAATTACCCATTCTGAAACTGATGATTTCAAATGGGAAAATGAATGCTGTTGTCGTAATGGCACTTCAAATGTCATGACTATGATAGATGGCTTGCATTTGTTATCACTGCTCTTGACTGCCATTCTTTATTGGCATGTTCCTCAATTGTTAGAACAATACAACGGCAGAATACTGTTGTCATATTTTTGTTGTCGCCAAAAGCCTACATTTGACCCTCCTTTGTTAGTTGTGACACTACTCAAATCCGACTTCAGTTCCTGACAATATTACTAAACCCTTTGAGAGTTCACTAGTTAATTATTGCCAAGTGAATTTTTAATTTCTTCTTAAGATTACATGGGGAATGCAATCATTGCAAGGGAGTTTGTTTTTAAAAAGCAGCACTAGAGGGAGCTAAGTAATTGTGTCATTTGTGCCAAAGAAGAACATGAAGAAAAAGAAGAAGAAAAATGAGAACATTCATTTTAAAACTTGCTTTTTCCCTTCCTTTCTAAACCTGCTGATTTTACAAATATGGCAGCTATGCCTCAGCAAATTATAAGCAATAATTAATTGGTTAATTTTCTGTAGTGAAAACTGCTAAGCCAAGATTATTAAATTACCGTGTTTCTACTTAGAGAAAGTAGTTCCCCTTCAGTAAATTAGGATTTCTAGCACTCTTTGGGGAGATATGTGTGTGTGCACACATTCACTCTGTTATTCTTGTTTATCATTGTTTTGGTCGGAACAGAATTAAATTGCTAATTGTTATTCTCTTAAACTGTAAATTTGTTTCCAGAAGCAATATGTGAATAGTGAGCTCTGCAAAATATAGGAAGTAGCCTACATATTTGAAAAGCAGCTTAATAGAAAGCAGCCATATTTCACATTTTCTAATTATAATCCAGCTATACCTTCTTTCTTAAGTTTATCTTTCAACCAGTAGAGATTTCATGTCGGTGTTTAATAAACTGAGTTTTTCCTCCATATTTTTCATCATCTAAAGTCCTGGGCAATGATGACTCTTTAAAATTTAAACTTTATATTATTTTGTTTCCTAGTATGATTTGATCGCTTATTATTAGTAACCTATGGCTATCACTAAGGGTTGTATCTTATGATTCTTGATGAATGTGTTTTATTTTATTTTTATTTATGTACACTAAGAGCATATGCATTAAAGACAAATTCCTTGTGTGTCCAATCATGCTTGGTCAATAAAGAATTCTCTTCTCTTCTCTTCTCCAGATATAGCATATTCTGTATCTCATGTATCAACATGAAAGGGAGGGAGAGACTAACGATCTCTTGGAAAATGTCTATGAAGATTCTCAGTCATCCAGGTCATAGTTGTATCAAAAGTGGTTTAATTTTTGAAAAGACAACTCAACTGATTGTTTGAGGAAGAAGACATTTCACTTTCTATCTTGGGAGCTTAATCAGTTCTATGATGAACTCCCGCACCATCCAATACAACTGATAAAGCTTCTAGGATAGGAAGCAAATTTATTTTTCTTCTTCCTCAAAATATCAGCCTGGTTGTCTTTTCAAAAATAAAACCACTTGTGATCCCTGGGGGGAAAAGGGGATTCTAGAACCTTTTAAAGAATATTTTCCACCTATGTTTGGATTTATGCTGTACTAGCTGATAACCCAGCATTGCCTGAGTATTTGTTTAAAGGGGGAAATGTCCAGACCAAACGTAATTTTTAATGTTGAATTTTCCCCCTTACCAGAGGGTGCCCCCTTGTGGAGTAACATGAAGCCATTACCATGACAACTCTACTACGCTGCACAGTAGAATCCATTTTATGGCACGACATGCTGTATCTTGACAGAACATACATTCCAAGGGATTTTAGGGTTGTCTTACCCTCACAGTATATGTTTCCAGAGAGTAAGTCATCTGTGTACTAAGTTTAGTTGAAATTGCTTGAGGCGTTCCAGAGTTATGCTGGAACACAGACACACAGACACACAGACACGAACACTCACATAGAGTGCCATTTTTATATAGATAGATAGGCATCTAAGGGAATTTTTTTCTTGTTTAGATTGTTGAATAGGAAAGAACGCTATGTTTCCATGCTGGAGAAGAACAGGATTAAATGTTCTATGATAATTGGGCTTCATTTCAAAATGTGTTAAGTGAGCATCTTACATTGCAATAAAACATGAAGGAGATTTTCATTACCTGCAACATTGTCTTGTCCAGTCTACAATTTCTGTGAGTTTGTCAATTCAATCTTCTTGATCATGGGTGGAGGAAGGGAATAACTCTTATTGTTGAAATATATTTATCAGTATTCAACCAGGGGTGGGGGACATTCTATGTGTGTGTTTAACATTTTGTTCTATGCACTTTTTTGTCTTTGTTTTTGTCTTGTACTTTTTGTCTTTCTTTTTTTTTGATTCTGTATTTTAGAATCAATTTGTTTACAAATTTACAAATTTAAATTTGTAATTTAAAAAATTACAAAAAATAAATCTTGATCAAGACCAAACTTTCTTTCCTAGTCCCAAAGGTGCTTTTTCAAGAGGCAGCTGGACTTTCTGATTTTTCTTTGAATATGTTTCGCTTCTCATCCAAGAAACTTCTTCAACTTTCTTTCCTAGTATTTCCCCCTGAGGGAAAACTATAACAGCCCTTATACAGTTTTTCAAGAAAGTGGTGAAACTTCTAGTAATGGAGATAGTTTTATGTCAATAGAAATTGGCTCACCTTTGGCATCTCTATTTATCCATCAGCTCATAATAATGGGAACTCTTTTTCACTGTGCTTATTATATGAATCTGCTTATGCAAAAGCATATTCACTGAACCAGAAGCGTTTCCCAACTTCAAGGTGAATAAGTGTGGTGAATCCTTGAGAGTTCAAATCTACTTCTGCAAAGCACTTTGAGAAGGATTCATCTTGCTCTTTTTAAAAAAATTTCTACAGGCAATACTTATTGAATCCTTGATCCACTTCATCCTTAGAATCCAACTCAATCCTATTTGGCATTTATAGAACAACACTTGGAAGTAACTTCCTAAGATTTTTCCATGAACAGGATTTACTCTAATTATTAATGTGTTCATTGTAATAGCCCCAAACATTACAAATGCTATTTCATCAATTATTTATTTTAATGATTTCTTGACATTATGTCTTCTTCTTGTTCTCAAAGGACTTTCAATTTCTGAATCTAAGCTGTAATGTTTTGTTTACTTAAGAACTGTGGTGGTGCAGGGGTTAGAATGCAGTATTTCAGGCTGACTCTGCCCACTGTCAGGAGTTCAATCCTGATGGGACTCAAAGTTGACTCAGTCTTCCATCCTTCCAAGGTTGGTAAAATGAGGAGCCAGGTTGTTGGGGACAATATGCTGATTCTGTAAACTACTTAGAGAGGGTGTGAAGCACTATAAAGAGTATATAAGTCTAAGTGCTATTGCTACTTGTTAGTAAATGTTAGTAAATGGCATTATGTTGTTGGACTAGGAACGGGAAATCAGCTGGGTGACTTTGGGTCAGTCATTGCCTCTCAAACTTAGACTGAAAAGTAAAGAAAAAAATCTCAGAAGAAAGTCAGGGCAAAACATTTCTGCAACAGTGCCAAGGCAAATACATGTACCTGTTCATGAAATTGTTGTCAAGGTTGACTCAAAGATGCCCCCTAAACAACACCTTTATAATCAGTAAAATACATTTTCAGAATTATTTTAGTGGAACTGTGAATATCTCCCTATCATGATTTCTGTTTGAATCTAGGCCTTCTTCTTATGGTTTGATAATGATCAAAGAGAACCTCTTAGATAAGTCAGATATCACTGTCAGAAGTAAGTCAGAATCAAGCTCAGTAACATTTTGAAGAAATAGATATGAGTGGTTTCCTGGAAAAAATATTTAGAGTTTATTTTAGAATAAATAAGGAATCAATGATTTTCGTTCAGGTCAGCTTAAATTCACTTATGCACTAATCAGGACACAAGGCTTGGCTACTGCAACATACCCCAAAAATTTTGACTATAAGATTCACTGGAGGATAAGATGCACCAAGATTTTGATGAGGTAATTTTTTAAAAAAAGTTTTTGCACTCTTCAGGCCTCCCAAACCATCTGCATGCCTCGTTTTTTTGTGAAAAATGGGGCATGCAGAGAGTTTGAGAGGTCTACAAAGTGTTCCTGGGGGCTGAGGGGCAAAAACGAGCAAAAAGCGGCCCATTTTTTGTGAAAATGGGTCTGTTTTTTTTTTTAAAAAGCACACATACAGTATGCTTTGGGAGGCTTATAGAGGGCTCCTGGGGGTGGGGGCAAAAATGGGCAAAAATCAGTCCATTTTTCACAAAAATGGGCCCATTTTTTGCAAAAAAACCCCAGGACATGCATATGCTTTGGGAGGCTTGTAGAGTGCTGGGGGGCACAAAAATGGGCAAAATGGGCCATGTTTTGCAAAAAAGGGCATGCATATGCTTTGGGAGGTTTGTAGAGTTCTCCTGGGGGAAACAGGCAAACACCGCCCATTGTTTTTGCTTGTTTTTGCCCTCCCCAGCCCTCAGGAGCACTTTGCAGGCCTCCCAAAGCCTATGCATGTCCATTTTTGTGAAGGGGTGGGGGTTTGGGAGGCAAAAAATGCTGGGTTCAGTGTATAAGACATACTCAGATTTTCACCCTCTTTTTTGGGGGAAAAAGGTGCATCTTATACTCCCCAAAATACAGCACTTTACATGTGGCTGCCCTTGAAGACCACTTGAAAGATTCAATAGATTCAGAATGTTGCACTGTGAGGAATGATTGGCATACCTCACCAAGTCTGTTAGTTGTTGAGGTGCTTCCAGGGTGCAATGCCAAGGTGTTGGTTATCACCTGGAAAGCCCTACATCACATAGGATCTAGTTACATAAGGAACCATTTCCTTCTGGCTGTCAGTTAAGAGTGGGCAGAGTTGAAGAGTTCCAGATCCCTTTGATTACAGTATTTTGGGGGTATAAGATGCAGGAAGGTTTTGAAGAGGAAAATTTAGAAAAAAGTTTTTGCACTCTGCAAACCTCCCCAAAATGGCCCATTTTTCACAAAAATGGCCCCATTTTTTTTTCAAAAAAGGGCATGACTATTTATGCCTTAGGCGGCTTATAGAGTGCTGTTCCTGGGGAGTGGGTGGGGGTAAAAAGTAGCACAAAACGGCCCATTTTTCACAAAAATGAGCCCATTTTTATCAAACAAAGGGCATGGATAAGCCTTTAGGAAGCTTATAGAGTATTGCTGTGGATTGGCGGGGACGGAAACAGGCCATTTTTCACTCATTTCTGCCCTCCCCAGCCCCCAAGAGCTCTCAGAAAGCCTTCTAAAAGCTATGCACAGTCTTTTTGGTGAAGGGGTGGAGTTTTGGGAGGCAGATGTTTTAGATGACAAACCCATTAGCCAAAATCAACACAGTCAACTGTCACTGTTTCAGGGAATTATACTGGAAAATATCTGGAGGGTACAAAGCTGATCTAGAGAGTTAACATTCAAAATATTCTGCTTTCTGCATTCCCCCTATGATTCTCCAAATGCAGTCTTGAGACTTATATATCATTCAAGATGCATATGAGGAGGAGGAGGAGGTGATCCATGACAGTTGTCAGAAATATGGACCTTCAATGACTGTTTTCCGAGAATAATTCAGCAAGACTTATTAGTTAATAGCAAATTTGAAGGCGCTGTCAAAAGAATTAAAATAAATGCTATGATAATGAAGAAATATTATATTGCCAGAATTTTACAGTCCTTGATTTCAGCATCTTAAACTGACCTAGTAATCTTAAACACACCTCACTGTATTTGATTATAATCTTCCCTCTTAGTGAGGTTCTGACTCCATGAAGAATCCTTCAACTTTGGTACAGGGAAGTACATTTGTGTGAAATACATTTTCATTCTTCTTCCCCCTTGTAAAAGGGGAAATTATTTGATTTTTTGTTCTTGCTATGCTGACTCCTTTTGCAAAATCGTTTGACTGTGCATAATAACGGCTTGAAGTGGTGTGTTTCAACTGATATCAAAAGAAATTGACCAAATGAACCACTCATGAACAAGTGAGTCATTATCAATTACTAACTCATCAGAATTCCATGGCAAGTAAACAGCAGTTTAAAATACGCTATTATGTTACCGCTTGATGTGTTGTGCAACGGATCAATTTCATATAAATATGAATAGTAATCGCTAATGAGATTTTCCCTGTTTAATTCAAACCAATCTGTGCTACTCTTGGAACAGGGGAAACCAGCCCATGGAATCCATGAGTTCTTTGACATGAATGTCTTCAAATGTCCCATTGCAGTAAAAAAAATGGTAAGAATGCAACAGGTTCTAGTAATTTTAAACACAAAGATACAGGCTTCAAGTTGCATTTGTGAAAAGGGGTAGAGGAGGAAGAGAATGTCATGATTCTTAGTGAATGATTTTCATTTTGTATTTCCATTTTCTTTCCCCCCCCTTCCATAAGACCCAGGCACTGCGCAATTAGGTGAGCTCCCGTACCTGCCTGAGCTCCTGTTTACCTATTGCCATGATGGGGAACCTATGGCATGCAGTCATTTTCTCTACAACTTGTTGTAGGGTTGTTGTGGATGAACTACTATGCTGTCTACTTTGAGCTAAAGGAAGGAAGATGGGATAGAAATCAAAGAGGAAATGCATACTGGAAGAAATACAATATACTTAGAACATAAAACATAGAATAACAGTGTTGGAAGGGACCTTGGAGGTCTTCTAGTCCTCCAATCCCCTGCTTGAGCAGGAGGCCATATTTGATATCAGACAAGTGGCTGTCCACTCTCTTCTTAAAAGCCTCCAGTGTTGGAGCACCCACAACTTCTGAAGGCAAGCTGTTCCACTTGTTGATAGTTCTTACTGTCAGGAAATTTCTCCTTAGTTCTAGATTGCTTTTCACATTGTTCCATTTCCATCTGTTGTTTTTTTGTCTTGCCTTCTGGTGCTCTCACATATTTATGGCAGCCCCTCAAATATTGAAATACCGCTATGTCACCCCTCGTCCTTCTTTTCACTAGACTAAAGGTAAAGGTTCCCCTTGCACATATGTACTAGACGTTCCTGACTCTAGGGGGTGGTGCTCATCTCCATTTCAAAGCCAAAGAGCCAGTGTTGTCTGAATATGTCTCCTTGGTCATGTGCCTGGCATGACTAAACACCGAAGATGCACGGAACGCTGTTATCTTCCCACCAAAGGTGGTCCCTATTTTTCTCCTTGCATTTTTACATGCTTTCGAACTGCTAGGTTGGCAGAAGCTGGGACAAGTAACGGGAACTCACCCCATTAGGTGGTACTAGGAATTCAAACTGCCGAACTGCCAACCTTTCTGATGGATAAGCTCAGTGTCTTAGCCACTGAGCCACTGCATCCCTTTTCAGTAGACTAGACATACCCAATTTTTAGTAGAGAACATAATAGAGAAGATTGACTTGATAAGCTCCATGTTTGTGAAATCTGCTATCTGTGTGTGTCGATGGAAAATTTCAGGCTAGGAGACTTCGTCTTTTTTCTGGTTCTATATCTTTCAATCCAGCATGAACTGCACAATCTGCCAGACATAGGAGCTGCTCACTGTTATGGAGGATATGCAGGGCCAAGCGACCAGGCCAACAATTGCTTCTTCCAAGCAGTAGTCTCTGCGAATTGGAAGTCTTTACAGTATACCATACAGTATATCTTTACATCTGATTCCAAACAGTATAGGTCTCTGTACAACAAATTTAATGTTCACATCTTGAAAACCTGTATGTGTGTGTGTGTGTGTTTGCATGTGTGTCATACATAGACTCAGATACATATACACAAAAACATGATCTATTGATTTTTAGATCCAAATGGAGGAAAACGCTTGAACTTAGTGCAAAATTTGCATTCAGACAGTGTTTCTGACCCCAAGCATAATAAGGTTGAAATTGCTCCTCTCTCTAATGCTCTGCTTGAAATGATCAAATCAGGATCATTGCTATTTTCAAATACATCGTTGTGTTCATCTAATTGAGTAATCACCAAAATGTTAACTGGTATGTTAATCATAGTTTATCTTCTGATTTATAAGTAATACATCATTTTAAAAATGCTATATATTCTTATCGTTTCCAGGCAACAGCAATTTTCAGAACTAATTAGTCCAAGAATTAACTATACTTTTCACTTTTATATATATATATATATATATATATATATATATATATATATATATATATGTATGTATGTATGTATGTATGTATGTATGTATGTATGTATGTATGTATGTATGTAGATTTCAACCTGGAAAATGTTTGATGAATATTTGATGACCCCATTTCATTTTAAATATGAAGACTATAACCTTGATCATGCTGATTAGTTATGGTGTGTACTGTATATACACAGTGCTATATACAGTGTTAATTAGTTATAGACACTGGAGTAGCAAGCATGATTTTTGCTGTTTTAAGGGAGTAATGGAATTGTAAGCATTCCATTAAAAAGACTATAAAAAGACCTTATATACAATGCTAATATATTCTATATGGGATTAACGTAATTATCATTTAATTTAAAAAATGCAGTTTGCAATATGCTGCTTTTTAATGATAAGGACTGAAGCATCTTGCAGGGTTCAGCATTATGGTGATCACCTTACCGATGGAATGTTTTGGAATTGTCTTTCAAACCTTTTTATGTGTGATTTCGGTTCTGCCTCTAAGTTTAGGAAGGTTAATGTTTGGGGGTGGATTCCGGCTGCTGCTACTGCTGTTTCACTCAGGGACGTATCACGTGCATGCGCAGTACTAAAAAATGGTGCCACTCATGCGCAGAAGCCGAAAACAAGATGGTGCCACATATGGCAGCGCCAAGAGAATAGGTTCAGGGGCATGTTAGGCCTGGGTCACTGCCGATTCCAGTGACCCAGGCCACCAAGTTACTATCTCTTCATCCGAACTGGTCCGAACCAGAAGGAGTCCACCTCTGTTAATGTCTGATAATCTCAACATGAAATACATGTGGCTGATTAAAACTAGTTTTGAATTAGCCTTCAATTTCATTAAACTTTCCTTCCTTCCTTCCTTCCTTCCTTCCTTCCTTCCTTCCTTCCTTCCTTCCTTCCTTCCCTGCATTGAAATCAGGCTTCTATTTTTTTTAAAATGTTTTCCCTCTGGAAAAAAAGCAAAAAACAAAAAGTTTCTCTATTTCTACCTTATATAGGTAGAATGATGAAGGAAGGATCCTCCCTCCCTCCTTTCCTTCCTTCCCTGCATTGAAATTAGGCTTCTATTTTTTTTAAAAAAAATCCCTCTGGAAAAAAAGCAAAATACAAAGAATTTCTCCATTTCTACTTCATTCAAGTTCAGGAGGTCTCTGACTGATATTCTTTATCTCACTGTATTTGTTATGAAAATGAGGAGGGACTGCAATTTCTTTGTTACCCTCTTCAAGGGTCGCTTTAATCTGCACCGCTCTTTGACCCCCATGAAAGTTATTTTTTGTAATATTTTCACTCAGCATTGAATGGAAGCTTGGCATGCCAAAAGGCAGGACAGTATTTGCAGGCACAATTCCTAGGCTATCTTGTTCTGGGCGAGGTTCCACCTTTAGAAATTTCTGAAATTCAGGAAAGTAGACACAAGAGATCAACAAAAGAGCCATCTCAAGATCTCACCACTTGTAAGAGAAGGAACCACAGAGCCAGGGGGACAAGTTAAAAGAGGGATCAGCCCAGAGGTGGTATTCAGTAGATTCTGACCAGTGCTGGAGAACCGGTAGTAGAAATTTGAGTAGTCCGAAGAACCGATAAATACCACCTCTGACTGGCCCTGTCCCCATCTATTCTCTGCTTCCCAAGTCCCAGCTGATTGGGAGGGAATGGAGATTTTACAGTATCCTTTCCGTGTCACACCCACCAATCCACACCCACAGAACTGATAATTTTTTTTTGAATCCCACCACTGGATCAGTCTAGAATCCTTACGTAGTCACAAACAAATGAAATCCCACCCTTTTTGAGTGCTATTGACACCTATCTGACTCTAACCTGATGCTGATCATTAGTTGGGAAGATTCCTATGTATAGGAGGAATAAATCAGTTATGTTTTAGTAATAAATCAGTTATGTTTCATCCTATTGAATGAAAACTGTTGGAGACAGTGTGGAGATCATTACCCTCCCATCGTTCTTTGCTGATACTCCAGCAGCTTGCTTCAAATCACTCAGCTGTGCCTACAGGGACTGTGATGCAAGCAAGAGATGCGGCTTCATCATCTGCCCATCTTCCATTCCGGCTTTCTACAGATGTTACTGCTGTGGTACGGGACCAAACAACAGTGAAATGATAACCATGCCAGGAATTTAATATGTGAATTGGGCCTCGGTTTCCTTCCTTTCTGAAATTACTGATTATCCACTCTTCTAATTAGCTGAAATTCAGAACGGCCTTCTTCTTTTGCTTTAGCTCTCTCTCGGTCTGGAAACCTGTAGCATTTTGCCAGCTCGCAACTGAATTATCCCAGGACCTCGGATTATAGAATTTGCCATCTGAATAAAGTCTATTAAAGAAAAAAAAAGATTAAAACTCAGATTAAGCAAGCAGACTTGCCATTTGACAGTTTGTAAAATATGTTAGTATCTTTCTGGCAGTAGCAGTTTGATTCTTGGCAAATGCCTACTTTGCTTGCATTTTCAAAGCCTGGTAATGAGTATTTCCCACTGTAATGGGAGTGAGCTGAGATTTGGATAAACCACTTAGTCTTGTGAACTCTGACACGCCTGGTAACTATGTCTTAGCAAAAGAATTTTGTCAAGTAGTGGAGCTTCTACTAATAGCACATCCATCTTTCTGCACATCATAAATCTTAAGAAAATTTCTATTACTCTGCAATTTGTCTGGCTTATGCTATTTATTAGCCATTTTATTCTGCTGCTTTAGAAGTAATGTGATGTTCATTTTATTGCTGGTTCAATAAATTGTTAATTATAATGCAGTGATTGCTGCTGACGTGATTTAAAAGCCACATTAGCAGTATAGCATTAACTTTTAACTATTTTACCCTTCAATTCTCTGTTTATACAACAGTAAAAGGAAAATGGCCTTCATCTAACTTAAAAAATGAAGGTACTTGTTTATGTAGATCACATGACAGACTGAAAACTTTTCTATTTGACTGTGTGCCTGAGTTTGTCAATGGCTGCCCTCCCTTCTACAAAGACAGGAATGTAAGGCCAACATGCAATTGCTCTCTTTCAGAAAGGAAACTATCCCATAATGCTCAATGAACCTAAACTTTAGACAGCCTACTTCTTTTAACAGACTCACCAGTGGGAGCTCCTGTAAACGAATCTGTCCACAGCAGAATATTCCTATTCCTTGCAAGCAAAGCAAAGCAGAGCAGAGCAGAGCAGAGCAGAGCAGAGCAGAGCAGAGCTGCGCCGCGCCCAGTGCCAAGAGCAAAGAGCCAAGCACCAAGCGCCAAGCGGCAAGAGCCCAGAGCCCAGAGCCCAGAGCCAAGAGCCAAGAGCCAAAAGCCAAAAGCCACAGCACAGCCAGCCAACTCTACTAGGAGACTATGAGGGAAAAAAACCGTACAATCCACCTTAATTGCTCTTACATGTCTCTGGTGGGTTGGGTTTTTTGGAGATGGGAAGAGGTGGACCTCCAGTTCTCTGGTAGACCACAAGCTTTTTCCTAATGATCTTTTTAAAGGTTTTAGATTAGGCAAGACTACAAGCTGCATTGGTTGCCAGTCTGTTTCCAGATTCAATTCAAGGTACTGGTTTTGACCTTTAAAGCCCTTTGTAGCATGGGGCTGGGTTATTTGATGGATTGCTTCTCCTTGATTATATTTGCTCATCCCATCAGATCTGCAGGTCCCATTTCTCAGGAAATGAGCCTGACTGGCAGGACCAAGGGTACTGTGGCACCCATCTTAAGGAACATTCTCTCCCCTAAAGTGAGGTCAGCTCCATCCTTCCCTATTTTCCAGAAGTCCCTCAATACCTGACTTTATTATCATACTTGGGGTCTCAGGGAACTGATGTCAGGTGCAAAAACAAACAAAAAACAAGCAAGCAAGCAAGCAAGCAAACAAACACACAAACCCCAAGTCCACATGTGAAGATTCAAAGTAACTGATTTATTGATAAAACCTATGAACAAGAATCTTGTCAACTAATGATCAGCACCAGGTTAGAGTTAGATCAGTGTCAACAGCGCTCAAGCAGGATTGGGCTTTGTGGCTATGTAGGAATTTCTAGGCTGATCCCTCTTTTAATTTCTCCCCTGGCTCTGCCAGTCCTTCTCCTACAACTGATAAGATCTTGAGATGGTTCCTTTGCCCATCTCTTATGTGCAATTTTTAAATATATATGACTGTGTTTGACATATGTTTTTATGCATTTTGGCTGCATGCTGCCTAGTATTTAGTATTTAGTATTTATTAGGATTTATAGGCCGCCCTTTTCCCTGAGGGGACTCAGGGCGGCTTACAATCATTAGGGAGGGGGTGCAATTCAAAAATAAACAGTATGTGAACAAAGTAAAATAATAAAAACACAACTTGCATTCAACACTCAACACTCGGGTGGGGCAAATTAGAAGCTTATCCCCAGGCCTGTTGGGATAGCCAGGTCTTGAGGGCTGTGCGGAAGGCCTGGACGGTGGTGAGGGTGCGTATCTCGATGGGGAGGTCGTTCCACAGGGTCGGAGCTGCAACAGAAAAGGCTCTCCTCCGTGTAGTCGCCAGTCGACATTGACTGGCGGATGGGATTCGGAGGAGGCCCAGTCTGTGCGATCTTATCGGTCGGAGGGAGGTAATCGGCAGAAGGCGGTCTCTCAAGTACTCAGATCCACTACCATGAAAGGCTTTAAAGGTGGTCAACAACACCCTGAAGCGCACCCGGAGATCAACAGGTAGCCAGTGCAGCTCGCGGAGGATGGGTGTTATGTGGGCGAACCGCGGTGCGCCCACTATCACTCGCGCGGCCGCATTCTGAACTAACTGCAGTCGCTGGATGCACCTCAAGGGCAGCCCCATGTAGAGCACATTGCAGTATTCTAGCCTAGAGATCACAAGGGCTCGAGTGACTGTTGCGAGAGCCTCCCGGTTCAGGTAGGGTCGTAACTGGCGGACCAGGCGAACCTGGGCAAATGCCCCCCTGGTCACAGCCGACAAATGATGGTCGAAAGTCAGCTGTGGGTCCAGGAGGACTCCTAAGTTATGAACCCTATCTGAGGGGTATAAAATTTGACCCCCCAGCCTGATAGATGGAACATTGGCCAAATTGTTGGGAGGGAAGAGCCAGGGATGGGTGACCCTGTAAATTTCATAATCAAATAAATACAATACAAGAGAAATTGCACAGAGGAGGGCCAGAAGGTGATATACCAACATTTTTTCTTTTCTTCTCTCTCACCTTCCCTCTTTCCTTCTTCACTCTTGTACCTCTTGAGTCATCAAGGAAAGACTTCCTAGATGAGCCCAGGAGAATCACCTCAGTCTTACGTTCACAGACTTTTGGCTGTTTATAGATGTATTTATTACTTTTAGATGGGAGATAAGAGATGTAGGAAAAACAATGGGCTAGAATTAATGGAATTGTATCATGAAGATAGGTCAATGGGGCAATTGACTAATTCTCCCTCTGGTGTATTTGGATGGAAGGATTTTTTCCCCTTGTGTTTTTTTTTTACTTTAGACTTGTCTTATTGCTCTCATGTGATTCCCATCTCAAAATAATGAGAAACCAAAACTCTCAGGTAAGATGGAACATGCTTGTCAACCTCTGTCTCGCATGCTTGCTATCGGCTGCAATAGTAACATGGATGGTGGAGGCTCATGGTGTTTGGGAAGGGAAACTTGCTGGTGGAGATATGTTGAAGAAGGGAGTTTTGTTCTAGCCATCTTCTGCAGATGCTGATGGTTTGTGTTTGTGTTTGGTCAAGGCCAACTGTCTTTGCATGCAACTGAAGGAGGTGCCCCACATGACACCTTTGGGAGTTGGAGATTGGACTTTGGGTCGGGGTAACTGGGGAGAGGGATTTGGGTAAACGTTTGATATTTACAAGTTCGTGCTTTTTTGCTTCAGATCTTGCTTCACTTTCACTGTTTTTCTTTCATGTCCAATAAAAGTACCTTTTTTCTAATTAATTGGAGTTGGGGGTTTTCTTTCGTGGATATTGATTGAGGCAGGCCTGACAATGCTTGTGATTACATATTGGCCTAGAAACACAAGTTACCTTACTCTGGTAGCATTAAATGCTATCAAAACCCCAAGATTAAAACCAAACCAAACCATAGGCTAAAATGCTGCTGCTGCTCCTTTTTATGGACATCTCAGTTCCTGTCATGTCCAGCATTCATTATGTTCCATCAGCATTTATGCCAGCAAACCTGAAGTATCACTTTCTGTGCTATACTGTACATCTTCAATAGCTTCTAGGCTTTGCCATAAATCAGCCTCTTTCTGCCTGATCCAGCAACCCTATAGCTCTCCCAGAAGGTCCTTAAAGCAGTTGCTTAAAGAGCCCTCCAAGAAGTTGCTGGCATTTGCAGAGAACTGCATGTTCAGAAAAAATGTGACAGGAGCTGTTGGTTTGCTAAGTCAGGATGGGGCAGGGCAACTATGGCTAGGTGGGAGCTTAAAAGTTTCCTTCCTTAGACTTTTCATTTGCACAGAGATTGCCGAGAAAGAAGATGCTGTATATGTGTGTACTCAGTGATTAAATTGTTTTTTTACTACCGGTTCTGTGGGCGTGACTTAGTGGGCATGGCAGTGGAAGGATACTGCAAAATCCCTATTCCCTCCCCACTCTGGGGTCAGCCAAGGGTAGTATTTGCTGGTTCTCTGAACTACTCAACATTTCTGCTACCGGTTTTCTAGAATCTGTCAGAACCTGCTGAATTTCACCCCTGTGTGTACTTGTATGTCTTCTATGTACTCTACAAGAATGAAAAGGTAGCCCTTCTGTCTCAGGCAGCAGGGAATGTTATATTTATAAAATAATGTTTGATGTATGATTACCTTGGCTGGGCCATGTTCCAGTGAAGGGGGAACTATCTTAGGATTTTTTTTTTGAATAATTACAATTATTTTAGAGCGCCTTTTGTCAGTCTCTGTGCTGGTTTGTGTGTGAGGGTCCTAGAAAGGTTTTGAACATCTTTGTAAGGATAATTGCTGTTGCTTGGATGCCACTCTGGCACCAATAAACAGATACTAAACATCAAGTGAGAACATTGATTTGTTTATTATGCATTGGTATTCACCAAATGAATTAATCTGAGCAACGGAGTGTAAAATTTGGCAAAAGAGACCGAAAGAATAATCACTCGTGAGAATAATTATTGCAAATGTCTTTGCAATTCTGTTCCATCTCCAAGTATTTCTGAGCATTTGAATCAATCAATTATGGAACATCAACCCCTACGTGATCATCCTCTCCAGAAAGGTGAGTAGCTGTGGCATAAAATAGTACATAAAATGCTTACTTTTTGGTAAGGTGAATGGTTCATAAAGTAACCCCGGGCTAAAATATGTTCAAATTAATTCTTTCTGGAATAACCAACAGAACACTTTAAAAAAAAAAAAAAGACTATTCACAGATAATTTGTGAACAGAAAAGAGGCTACATTTGGTTGAATAATTTATTCAGTGTGAATAATTCACCCGGTTCAAGTCAGCAGGAAGACGGAGGAAAGAGTTTATTGAAATGTATGGGGAAATATAAATGATTAGTAATAACAACATATGCTCTGATTAATAAAGAAGACAAACAAAAATGGCTCCAGCTAAAAATATTGTGTTGCACTTTGGTTTGCTGTGACATATTTTGATGCATTATATATTCTTGAGATTTATCTTATTGCAAGAGACAGGAAAAAGTACTGGTTAATGACTGAGTATTTTCCACTGCAGCAACAAAGAAGATCCCCCCAATAATTTTAGTAATGGAGTTCAGGCATTGGAGACAGTTGGCAACATAACTAGCTACATTGTGATATGTCACCTGTAACTAGCTACGGGTGAAATGATAGCAGTGTTCCAATATTTGAGGGGCTGCCACAAAGAAGAGAGGGGGTCAACCTATTTTCCAAAGCAGCCAGAATCCAGAACAAGAAACAATGGATGGAAACTAACCAAGGAGAGAGCCGACTTAGAGCTAAGGAGAAATTTCTTAACAGTGAGAACAATTAATCAGTGAAACGACTTGCTTCCAGATGTTGTGGGTATTCCATCAATGGAGGCTTTCAAGAAGAAATTGGACAACCATTTGTCTGGAATGGTATAGGGTCTCCTGCTTGAGCAAATGGTTGGACAAGAAGACCTCCAAGATCCCTTCCAACTCTGTTATTCTGTTGTTATTGTAGTTGTTGTTGTCATCATCATTATCATCTTCATCTATGAAATAATATGAGAATTGTTGTGTGCTTGATTGACTGTATCTCTCCACTCACCCTCTACCTGTCAGGGAAAAGAATCTTGCAATTCTTTTATTAATCATACTGTTGGTTCAAAACAGGGCAAAATAGAAAAATAATGGAACTTAAATCTGAGTAGACACATATTTTGGACAGTGTCTAATACATTGTATAATCTAATGCTATCTTAGTAGCACAAATTGTGCAGAGTGTTCTGTCTTATTCCTGCTGCCCCTGCATATCACAGTGCTTATACATTTGACAATGAAACTTAGTGTGTTTTGATATCAGCTAATAGGTAAACTGCCTCGCATATAATGAAAATGACAAGGAAATGTTTCTTTTGAGATAGAGGGGGACTTCAGTTAATATACATTTTGTTTTACTGAAAAACTCTCCACATAGCAAAAGTAATGCCATGATTTGTTTTGATTCAGAGAACAAAAACTGCACAAACATGTAAAATATAAATGTATTTCTAAAAATGAATACGGAACAAAATGTTCTCATGTCCCATTGTGAACTGAAACTACTATTGAAAATTAACAGACTCATCTTTATTGAAGTCAACTGGCAATTTAAAAGAAAGTTCACATAAACTGGGCGGGAAACATTTGCAGTCATATCTATTAGTGAATAATGTTCACCAACATGAAAATAGTCTAGTATAGAGGGCATTATGTTTTGACAAATAAGTACTTATTTATTTGACACCATTAGTTATTCTGATAATCCACTATTGGAGGCATTCAACAGTGTCTAATTGTATGCATGGCGCTGTGTGAAAGTTACTGTCTTCCAGTAAAACTATTTTTGGTGTTTTCTAGTATTAAGATAGTGTTGTGGCCCAGCAGGAGCCGTTGGAGCTGCCACCAGACTCCGACAGCGAGGGGCCCTATGAGTCGGCCCTGGAGGATGTGGAGGACCCTGGACAGGGTTCTGACTCCGAGCAGGGTGCAGAAAGACTGGTTGGCTACCAGGTGGCACCTGAGCCTTGGATCAGTGGGGAGGAGACAAGGGAGAGTGATCCAGAAACCAACAGTGAGTTGTTCCAGGATGCATGCCATTGAAGAGCTACTCGGCATCAAGAACAATTACGAAATTACAGAAGGTAATTATGCTCAGCTGATGGTCATTAGGCTCCTCTCCAGACTATAAAAAAGACTGCTTGTGCCACACCCTTCTTGCAGAAGTCAATGCTTTGACTAAAGAGAAACTAACTTGGCAGGCTGGATTGCTGCTAAGGTCCTTATCTGTTTGTTTACTTGGCTTTCAGCCACTGAGAGTCTGGTCTTGTTATTAAAGGACATTCTCATTAAGCATGTCTCGGCTTTCGTTACTGGATGGAGGAGGGGGTCAGAACAGATAGCAATAACACTTAGACTTCTATACCGCTTTACAGTGCTTTACAGTCCTCTCTAAGCAGTTTACAGAGTCCGTATATTGCCCCCAACAATCTGGGTCCTCATTTTATTGACCTCAGAAGGATGGAAGTCTAAGTCAACCTTGAACCTGGTGAGATTTGAACTGCCAAATTGCAGGCAGCAGGCAGTCAGCAGAAATAACCTGTAGTACTGCACTCTAACCACTGTGCCACTGTGGCTCAGATAAACTAGTTCTTTAAATGATGGCATTTTAAACACTTTGTGAAACAAAGCATGTTTTACAATAGTTAAAGAATGAGGAGAAGCTGTCTTCAGCAAGCTGAAAATCCTGTTGCTTCTCCTTGCATGGAGCAGGCATTATAGATTTCATCACAAGGGATCTTTTATTCTTTCTTGGTCCTTGGTTTTTATAAATGCCGTTTCAAAGTCATGGAGAAAAGATACCATCTATTTCTGACTCTTTCTTCAAAGAACTCTTTCATCAAACAATTAAACACGCCTTGCTTTTTCTTCTACTGTGGCTGACATATCATTTTTTTAAAAAAATGTAAATATTCAAGAAGAATTATCTGTAGTACTGTATTCCCCTTTTTCTTTTTTCTCCTAATGCTATGTTATACTATAATGAAGAAATATAGTTCCTTCTTAGCCTGTCGTGCCTATCCTAAGGTAAAAAAGGACTTTGCCTAAATATACTTTCAATGGAATCTGAACAATCTAAGAAATCTATCCACTTTATGTATAAGGCTATATCTTACTTAAAAAATGATTTCCTACAGTTTTCTCACTAAAAGGGCACCTTTTAAAGTTGTGAAAAAGGAGTAGACAGTTCCAACACTGTAGTAAGTATATAAGAGACACATGGTTACAAAGAAGTAAATATATTCATATATATAGCAATAGCAATAGCAGTTAGACTTATATACTGCTTCATAGGGCTTTCAACCCTCTCTAAGCGGTTTACAGAGTCAGCATATTGCCCCCAACAACAATCCGGGTCCTCATTTTACCCACCTCGGAAGGATGGAAGGCTGAGTCAACCCTGAGCTGGTGAGATTTGAACAGCTGAACTGCAGAACTGCAGGCAGCTGAAGTAGCCTGCAGTGCTGCATTTAACCACTGCGCCATCTCGGCTCTGATACATACATACATACACACACACACACACACACACACACACACACACACACACACACACACACACACACACACATATATATATATATATATATATATATATATATATATATATATATATATATATATATATATGCATGTACGCACACATGCACGCACGCACACACACACACACATTTGTGCAAGCAAATGAATGGTTGGCCATATCCCAAATAATTAAAAACAATAATATGCATTTATGGCACTTGTAGTACAAAACAATGCAAAAACTGAAAAAAATTAAAATAATATGAAGAATTATAATTACTGCAGCCTTGCATTATTACAATACTGTATATGTTGCTGAAATCAGCCAGCAATAATATTATGTTAGATAACATAATATTATTGCTTATCTATTGTTAGATAAGTTGGAAATGGTAATTTCCTATAAGCTGCTGCAGGAGATGCCTCTCACTATGATACAATGATTGACATAGGGCTAGAAAATCCAGGTTCCTCACACCATTGACTTTGGAAACTCACCGAGTGAATTTTGGCCAGTCATTTTCTCTCAGCCCAATATCCCAGAGTTTCAGTTGTGGGGATAAAATAAAGAAGTGTCACATATACAGTATATATAATGTTTCATTCTTGAAGAAAAGATGAGTTCCTCCTACCCCCCTGCATGCCTACACAGTTACAGGTGTTATATATATTCTCAATTGCTTGTATAGTGTTTTGCAGAGAGCTGAAAATCAGCTGGCTGATGGGAGGCGTACGGGCATGCTTGGTGGAGCTCAGTTGGGTGAGGGCTCGCATGCAGGCAGATAGGTCTCCGTGTGCCACTTATGGCATGCATGCCATAAGTTTGCCATCACGGGGATACAGGTGAAACTCGAAAAATTAGAATATCATGCAAAAGTTCATTTATTTCAGTAATGCAACTTAAAAGGTGAAACTAATATATGAGATAAGACTCATTACATGCAAAGCAAGATAGTTCAAGCCGTGATTTGTCATAATTGTTATGATTATGGCGTATAGCCCATGAAAACCCCAAATCCACAATCTCAGAAAATTAGAATATTGTGAAAAGGTGTAATATTCTAGGCTCAAGGTGTCCCACTCTAATCAGCTAATTAATCCATAACACCTGCAAAAGATTCCTGAGCCTTTAAATGGTCTCTCAGTCTGGTTCAGTAGGAATCACAATCATGGGAAAGACTGCTGACCTGACAGTTGTGCAGAAAACCATCATTGACACCCTCCATAAGGAGGGAAAGCCTCAAAAGGTAATTGCAAAAGAAGTTGGATGTTTCCAAAGTGCTGTATCAAAGCACATTAATATAAAGTTATGTGGAAGGGGAAAGTGTGGAAGAAAAAGATGCACAAGCAGCAGAGATGACTGCAGCCTGGAGAGGTTGTCAGGAAAAGTCCATTCAAAAGTCTTGTGGACTTTCACAAGGAGTGAACTGAGGCTGGAGTCAGTGCATCAAGAGCCACCACACACAGACGGATCCTGGACATGGGCTTCAAATGTCATATTCCTCTTGTCAAGCTGCTCCTGAACAACAAACAATGTCAGAAGAGTCTTACCTGGGCTAAAGAAAAAGATACCTGGTCTGTTGCTCCATGGTGCAAAGTCCTCTTTTCTGATGAGAGCAACTTTTGCATCTCATTTGGAAACCGAGGACCCAGAGTATGGAGGAAGAATGGAGAGGCACACATTTCAAGATGCTTGAAATTCAGTGTGAAGTTTCCACAGTCTGTGTTGATTTGGGGAGCCATGTCATCTGCTGGTGTTGGTCCACTGTGCTTCATTAAGTCCAAGGTCAATGCAGTCGTCTACCAAGAGATTTTGGAGCACTTAATGCTTCCTTCTGCAGACGATCTTTATGAGGATGCTGACTTCATTTTCCAGGAGGATGGCACCTGTCCACATTGCCAAAAGCACCAAAACTTGGTCCAATGACCATGGGATTACTCTGCTTGTTAATTTAATAAGACAGACATGTTAGCACAAACTGTGGAACTTGAAGGATAGCTCTGCCTTGGACTCTGATTTAATTCTGCATGATATTTGGAACGCTGACAGCTTGATTGGCCAACAAACTTGCCTGACTTGAACCCCATAGAGAATCTATGGGGCATTGCCAAGAGAAAGATGAGAGACAATGCAGAAGAGCTGAAGACTGCTGTTGAAGCATTCTGGTCTTCCATAACACCTCAGCAGTGCCACAGGCTTATAGCTTCCATGCCACGCCGCATTGAGGTAGTAATTGCTGCAAAAGGGGCCCAAACCACGTACTGAGTATATATGCATGCTTATACTTTTCAGAGGTCCGATACAATCCTTGTTTTACTGATTGCATGTAATATTCCAATTTTCTGAGATTGTAGATTTAGGGTTTTCATGAGCTGTAAGCCATAATCATCACAATTATGACAAATCACGGCTTGAACTATCTTGCTTTGCATGTAATGCGTCTATCTCTTATATTAGTTTCACCTTTTAAGCTGCATTACTGCAATAAATGAACCTTTGCACAATATTCTAATTTTTTGAGTTTCATCTGTATATGCTGGGTCTTATAAGGCAATCAGAAAAAAAGTAGCTGCAGCGTCTCTAATAGAGTGTATGTTGGCCAAGCAATCTTGGTTGAGAATTGTTCCATCTGTTTGTGAGAAATGAATAAATTCAAGTGTTTATTTCTCCCATCGTCCCACTCCGGGATTCACATTTCACACCAGATTCTTTTTTTTTTTAACTGTTCTTCTCAAATTGGTCAGAATTAGCTGATTTTACCCAACAGCATAAACTGTATTTTATAGTAAGCTAAAATGTAATATATCACCTTATGGCTGCAAATATCTTGTGGTATATGCTGTCAGGGAAGGGCAGCCATAATGGCACAGTGGTTAGAATACAGTATTGCAGGCTAATTCTGCAGACTGCCAGCAGTTCAATTCTCAATGGCTCAAAGTTGCCTTCCTTCTTTCCAAGGTCAGTAAAATGAGGATCCAGATTGTTGGGGGCAATATGCTGACTCTATAAACAGCTTAGAGAAGGCTGTAAAAGCACAATGCAGCACTATATAAGTCTAAGTGCTATTGCTACTCCAGAGTAAGGGCAATTAGCCCAGAGATCCTAAATTCTCAAAATCCTCTACTACATCCTTTCTTATAATAGATGTAGCATGGCTATGAAAAGAAAACTAAGCCTCTGTACTAACAGCAGTAACTCAGGCAGAAAACAAAGCTACATAATATTCCTTCAACTTAAAAGTTTCAGATTGTTAACATGCACCCATTTGTATGGAAATATGGAATATTTAGCCATTGCACAAAAGAAAAGACAAATAGGGTTGATAGCAATGACACGAAAATATTATGCAGAGATCTTGTTTTGAAGTAATACTAGCAACCTATTCAATTTCATGCTACAACCTTACATTTTTTTCCTGCAGGAAACCCAATATGGTACATTGTCTTCCATTTAACTTTATATTTGACTGCATGCTTGGAACCAGTGTAATTATTTTTCTGCCATGTAATTCTCTTCAGTACGAAGCTGAGAAATTCCCAGGTTTACCTTGGCACTGTCAATGTTGCCTACTCAAATGACGTGAAAGCGAACATGAATTTGTAAGTAATATTTAAATGTGTAAGCTGACTTGAACCAGATTTCCCACATGGTTACAGATGTCATGGGTTTCCTGCAATGAATAGCATTTGGTTAAATATTTAAGTCAAGCGGAGACAAGTTATGTGTGCAGGGCATTTTTGTTGAAATGTGGAAGGGTTGCATTTTATGCCTTTGGACACTGTCCTGTCTTTGTTACTTACATTTTAATCACTTCAGACAAGTATTTTGTAAAACACATTGGCATCTGATGCAAATCATCTGAATGTTTCCTTGAGCAGTGAGATGGATAGATCTTTGCACAAATATATATATAGAAAATGATAGCATTCAACAAACAGTGCCATATAAACATTATTAAATTATATTCAGAAACACCTTCTGAGCTTGGGTGTTCGGCAGGTGATCAAAACTAGCAGTCCTATCACTCCAACAGTATCATCCCCCCGCATTTATCCAGACGTTTAGAGGTAATATGAAAGTGCCTTGTGTAAAAGTCACAAAAAACATGGACTATATGGTGAAGGTAAAAATATGTGTCCCAGGTTACAGAGGTTTAGTCGTCCGAGCTTTGGGACTCATGCTGAAGCCCATTCTCATGGAACTTCTCTCTAGCACAGGGATGTCAAACTCGATTTCATTCAAGACCACATCAGGGTTGTGTTTGACCTCAGGTCTGGGGTGGGTGTGATCAGGGTGGGCGTGGCCAGCTTGACATCACTCATGTTGGAGGTGCCAAGTGCTCTACCAGCGACAATGGGCTCCCAAGCACCGTTTTTGGCTGCGATGGCCTCCTGCAACCCTCTGCCAGAGAAAACAGAGCTCGGGAGGGCTGTGTGGGCTGGACCGTTACTGTTTCCAGGGCAGCCCTGTGGGCCAGATCTAAGCACTCTGTGGGCCAGATGTGGCTCATGGACCTAGTGTTTGATACCCCTGCTCAGAGATACACTCTGAAGATGGGCTCCAGCACGAGTCTGAAAGCTTGGAGGAGTAAACCTTTTGTCCTGATACCAACCCAGATTGGATCCTATATATTTACTCTTCTCAGGAGAGGTCTCTTCCATCAGACCAGAATGGTGACAAAGCAAAAGGAAGAGTATACTGCTGTTTATTAAGATTGGGGGACAGAAAACAATTTGTTTCTATTTCTGCACTTTACCAGGAGATAGGGAAGGGGATGACTTTGATGTTCCTCAAGTGAGATTTATTTTATTTGAATCATATCTTCCCATTGAGAGGCAATCAACTCTATTGTTCCCCCTATACAACTGAAGGGAAATAGTACAATATCCATTTACCTCCAAGATCAAGATGTGACTTATTTCTCAGAAATTTACCCCGTCTCAACAAAACCACAGAAAAACCACATAGTACTATGAATGGATGAATAAAAATGGAGGTCTATTTGGGGCCAATTTTAGTAAAAGTAGAAGAAAAGGGGATGAATGATTTGGGGCACAAAATTCAATTGAAAACTGGGGAGACTGTGTCCCATAAATGAAGAGCAACAAACATGACAATTGAATCCAATTGAATATTTTCTAAATATTTTCAAAGGAGCATTGCAAGAAATGGCTCATTCTTTAGACTTTTGCCCATCAGAGACAGAGCAAAGGCTTAGCATTGTAGCATAAAGAGAGCAGAGGATTAAGACAAAGAGTCTTTTTAAACATTTGTTTTATATTAAAACCCATTTTAATATAGTTTTTTTTTAGCAAATATGCATTTGCAATCTTATAAAGATAGCAAAATATAGGCCTTAAGCTGCTCTTTGCAGCTGGAATGAAGATGCTCTCTTGTCTTAGTTATTAGTTGTTGTCATTCCATCAGGATGCACCAGAGGGAGATGGAAAACTAGATCATTCCATGATTTCTTGTGCAATAAAAGTTCCAGCTTTATTTTGAGATTCATCTCTCCCTCCTGCTTTTAAGCTAAAGCAATGCAAGGGTTGCCCCAAACAAAGGCCTACATATTAAAATAAAATTCCTGCTTGAAATAAGTGAAGGGTCCAGGAGTTTTTTTTTTCCTCAGCTCTTTATGTGAGGAGGGCAATACCGGTAACAGGCCAGAAATGCTGGCTACTCCATGGTTGCAGAAGGAAATCAGAAAGGCAAAAATGAACGAGTTAAAGATTTTGTTCTGTCCTAAGAGACTTAAAGGATTATTTCTTTGTAAAATAAAACTGACAGTTTTCCTATAATGTTTTTCTTGGAATAATGCACATGTTAATCCTTAATTTCCTTTACCAGATACAATGTAATCCTTCTTGTACAAGAAACTAAAACACAAGTGCCACGGAGGGAACACGACTTTTTAATTCAGAACTTCAATAACAATCTCATTGTTTAACTACTAGCAGTGTCCATTGTAGTAGGAAAACAAAAATGCAAGATCCATAAATTAGACTGATATATATACTGCATAAAGGGGATGTAGCTCCGCAAGTCAACCTTCTCTATTATATTCTCTATTAAAAATTGGGTATGTCTAGTCTACTGAAAAGGGATGTGGCTAAGACGCTGAACTTGTCAATCAGAAAGGTTGGCAGTTTGGCAGTTCAAATCCCTACCACCACGTAGTTTCCATTGTCCCAGCTTCTGCCAACCTAGCAGTTCGAAAGCATGTATAAATGCAAATAGAAAAATAGGAACCATTTTGGTGGGAAGGTAACAGCATTCTGTGCACCTTCGGCATTTAGTCATGCCGGCCACATGACCATAGAGACGTCTTTGGACAGCGCTGGCCCTTTGGCTTCGAAACAGAGATGAGCACTGCCCTCTAGAATTGGGAACGACTAGCATATATGTGCGAGGGGAACCTTTACCTTATATATTGCATGCTCAGGAGCTCTCTTTTATTTAAAACTGGCAAACTTTCTAAAGGGCCTTTATTGATTTCCACCAACTGCCTCATGCAATAATATTTTTATTGTTTTTTTTAAATGCATTTATTTAGGTGATGGCTTTAATATGTCCATGCAGTTTTCTTGACGACATCTTCAGAAGTGGTTTGCCATTGTCTTCTTCCTAGAACTAAGTGAGTGTGACTGAATCAAGGTCATCCAATTGATTTGTACCCAAAGTGGGACTAGAACTCACAGTCTCCTGGTTTCTAGCTTAGTACTTTTAACTACTACATCAAATTGGCTGATTGGCTGTCTAATATCTGATAGCGACATACTATTTGGGAGCATTCCAAGCAGTTTATTTAAACTTTATACATTCCTAAGATACTTCTGGTACTACTTTTCCTAAATTTTTCAAATAAGCAATAAGATGCATCATAAAGGTAAAGGTTTCTCCTGTCCAATCATGTCTGACTCTAGGAGGTGGTGCTCATCTACATTTCTTAGCTAATGGAGCCAGTTTTGTCCAAAGATGCTTCTGTGGTCATGTGGCCAGCAGGACTATATGCTGAGGCACACAGAACATTGTTATCTTTCCACCAAAATGGTACCTATTTATCTGCTTGCATTTGCATGTTTTCGAACTGGTAGGTGGGCAGGAGCTGAGGCAAGTAATGGAACCCACCCTGTCACATGGCACTTGGGTCTCAAACCTGCCAGTTGACAAGCTCAGTGTCTTTAAGTACTAAACCATTATAAGCATCTTAAAATGTGTGTCATGATGCCACAACTTAAATAGCTATGACCAGCATGGGATGTAAGTACAAAAGGGCAAGTGCAAGACCAAAAATAAAAGGTCATTGTGGTATCACAGTATGCATAATCTTTCCTTTCTCTTTATTTGTGGTTGCTTGTGGCTATCGGTGACCTAATATAGTGGGCTCTTATCAAGTCCAATATCCTATTTTCCAGAATGGCTAATCTGTTACCTAGAGAAAGGCTGCATCTTTTTATTTATTCATTACTGAGTGGACTGATGTCCTGATATTATTTCAGATATGAAAACTAATATACAGTAGGCATGTTGTAGTTGCAGAAATCCAGATAATCAGAACATGGGGAAAATAGTGTGATTTTTACATAGTCTTTTTGCCAATATTAGTGGTTATCCAACTCAGATACAATGGTCAATATAATAACCATTTGGTAGTTTTACCTTCCATGAATTTGATTAATCCTCCTTTAAAACCATTTAATTAGCTTGTGAGTAAGACTCTTTGAACTTTGCGATGCCACCTAGTACTGAGAAGACTGTACATTAATAGTCATGAACATTTTATGTATATCCTGATTTTTCTCTCCATTTAACTCCATGTATTTTGTTGGCTGTTAACATAGAAGGAAATCGATGAGGAAGCTTCATCATATTACTGTTTGCTTATTTGTATGTTCGTATCCTCTAATTATTTTGTTTCTCTTTTCCTGGAAAGGAGGCAATGGGTCTAATTACATTAAAGTCACAAAGATTTGGATTCTTTGTTGTTGTTATTGTTCAGCCATTAAGTCATGCCTCACAATAGATAAAAACTTAAGGTAAACCACTCCAAACTTGATTGCAGAAAATACGACTTCAGCAACAGAGTGGTCAATGCCAGGAATGCTCTACCTGACTCTGTGGTTTTTATCCCCAAACCCCCATAACTTTAACCTTAAACTGTCTACTGTTGACCTCACCCCATTCCTTAAGAGGTCTGTAAGGGGCGTGCATGAGCACACCAACGTGCCTACCATCCTGTCCTTCTGTCCCTACTTATTTGTATTCATTTCCTGTATTCATAATCATGTTTATACTGTGAGCTCTGGCCAGCCCAGAGGCCTGGAGCTACCAGGCTGTGTTTGGCTGTTTTCATTAATCCTTCGGAACCTGACATATACTTATATCAGTTATCTTATACATGCTTGACAAAATAAATAAAATTAAATTAAAAATTAAAATGTCTGACTCTTTGCGACTCAATGGAACCTAGCATGCCAGAAGCCCCTGTCCTCCACTGTCTCCTGGACTTTGCCCATATTAATGTTCATTCCATTGATGACACTATCTAACCATTTCATCTCCTAATGTCTCTTTATGTTTTGCCTTCAATATTTAGATTATGAGGGGCTTCGGGGGGTGGAGCCTGCCGCCGTCGGGAGCTCAACGAAGCTCCTGCCAGGACTCTGGTTCGTATATCTTATAAGATCTATAGATATCTCCCCTTTCTGGCAGAAAGGGGCAGGGAGAAGGTCAGTCGTTAGGATCTCTTTGTAATTCATAGCTTTTTTTTTTTTGCTGTGAATGGAGAAGAGGTTCAACATTAGCTGAGCCTTTACTCCGGCCAGTTTTCCGCGCTGCCTTTTTTGCAGCCTAGGCAGATTGCCCCCCCCACCCCAGGACAAAGCTAAGCTATTTAAAAGTCAATCCGGGCGGGGACCATTCCTGAGGAATTTCTTTTATTACTATCTAAAATACCGGCTTCAATTTCGCAAAAGGCTCCCTTCCTTTTTTAGCTGCGTCACAAGATGGCGATCTCGTAGTTTTTGTGTTTGATGTGACGTACTTAGCCAGCCCTACCCTCCTGAAGGCTTCTCTGTACTAATTGCTAAAAGATTAACTGAGGGGAGCAGAGACTTTGATTTTTGGCTCGCTTGATTGCTTGTCTTTTATTTCTACTTTGGAATGGCTCCCAAATCTAAACAGAAGCGCTTCCTTAATAACATATCTCTAAAAACTGCTATGAAGCCGCTACCCTTGCCTCCCACACCCTCCACGGGAGATTTGTTAACACAAGAATTTCTTCTCAAAACGCTTAATGACTTCAGACAGGAAATTAATCAACTGATATCGGATTTATATGATCAATTTGATGCTAAAATTGCTCAGGCAAAGAAGGATATGATCGGAGTAATGACAGTCATGACAGATTATATTGCTGAAGCGGAGGACAAATTGGAACTTTTGGAAGAAACTAACCTTAATTTGATATCCAAAATTCAAACGTTACAACAGGAAATGGAAAATGCTCAAAAACAACTTGTCATGATAAATTATAATAAGACTGCCTTTGCAATAAGGGTTAGAGGACTGCGTGAAAACCAACAGGAGAATTTGAAACAGATCTTCTTTGAGGCTTTCAGCCGCTTGGTGGGAAGTCCGGGATTTAACTTTGATTGGCAGATTCAAAGAATTTACCGCCAGAATTCCTGGGTAGCAAAACAGCGACAGCTTCCGAGGGACATAATAATATACTTTACCACAAGGGAATCCAGAAATGAGATAATACAGAGGCTTTACAGCAAGAGGTTGAGAATTGACGGACAGGACTTGATTGTTTTTAAAGAGATACCATTTCAATTATTAAGAACAAGGAAAGAGTACGCTTTCTTAACCGAAGAACTCAGAAATTCTCAGATTCCATACAAATGGGAAGTCCCAGCTGGTATTACAGTTACATTTGGCAACCAAAAACACCGCATTAACTCTGTCTGTGAAGCCCGAGAATTTTACTACGAGACCCTGAAGGCGGGACTTCCTGATTCATCCGGACCTGGAGAGAGACAAGGAGAAGGAGAAGACAAACAGCGAGACACGTGGCTACAAGGCGGAGGGTGTTGCTTTCTTCTTCCGGAAGGGCAGAAGACTAAAGAATAAAGACTAAGCGATGTTCTTAAAGCTTTATGATTTCCGTCTGGGATAAAATGGAAAAGTGGTATATTGATGATGAGACATGGAGACTGAAAGAAGCGTTGCTGATTGTGGACACATATTGTATATAAGATTTGTCTGAATTCTAACTCAAATTGCGCATGAATTATTTTCTTAGGCGAGGAGAGCGGAGATTGCGATCTTTTTGAGTTGTGGTCTGGGACGAACGGAGTTGGGAGGCGCGTGGGAGAGGGAAGGGTAGCGAAAGCTTAATTAGACTACTTGGGGCTAGAATGCAAGCTGATATTTGTTTGAGTTGCTATTTCAATATAAGGTCAAGAAAGATTGGTCGGAGAGTCTTCAGGAAAGTGGAGTAAATATGGGAGGAGCAATGGACGCGGATAAAATATATATATGGACATGGATAAAGGCAGGGTGGAAGGTAAAAAATTTACATGTGGAGGTGGGTAAGGATAGAAAGGGAGGTGTTGGAAATGAAAAATGAAAGAAGTACTTGAGTTTAATGGTTTTATAGAAAGGTTTGGATATTCGGATAAAAAAGAGAGAAATTAAAGGTTTGAATAGATAGACAAAGCAATGAGACTTTTAGTTGGGGAATCCTAATTGATCAACTTACCTGGCTCTAATATAGTTTGAAACCCTGCAAGTAGTAAAATAATCGAAATTTGGAATGAGCTACATTGTTTAAGATTTACAGATAATGGGAAGCTGTGTTAACGTAGTGGGTTTATTGACCCTTCTCTGTTTCCCCTTTCTTTTTAGGTGTGTGTGTATTTTTTATTATTCTCTTTTTTTTTTTTGGCTTTTCTTTTCTTTTCTTTTTTTAATTTTAAAGTTAGCTGGCCTTATTATACTCAAATGCTTGTTAAAGAATTATGCCGGGTATGGGACCTGCGAAGCCGTAAGGGGGTTAGGGAGGGGGGATTATAGGGGGGAGGGGGGAGGGTGGAATTACAGTTTCAATTCTTAGAACAATAAGAATTCACTTGTATACTGCGGCTCGTTTTCCTTTTTTTTTTTTTATTCTTTTTTTTAAAAAAAAACTGATGGATACACCAAAGCGAGGAGAAGAGGGAAAGAGGAGGGAGAAGTAAAGAGGGAGTGAGAGGGAATGTAAGGAGGGTGAGATGGAGGGAGGGGGAGATGTCTGAGGGGGAAGGGAAGTAGAAGAGGGGAATGCTGGAGGGCTGAAATGAAAGTTGGAGGGGGAGAAGAGAGGGTGTATGGGGGATTGAAGTGTTATGTTGGGTTTTTTTTTTTTTTTTTTGGTTTGTTTTTTTTCTCTTTGTTTTTTTGTTACGCACAGTATATAAGTGATTGTATAAAATGAAAATGAAAATGAAATAAATAAAATGTATTTGAAAAAAAAAAATATTTAGATTATGAGGCCCACAAAACCAAAGAGCTTCTCATATGAACCTTGGTTAGCCCTTTCAGCCCATAATACCTGATGGATTTGTGGTGAGAATAAGTCCAGGGATCTAACAAGTTCCCCAAGAGCTCTTTTGAGATGAGACAAAGAAGGAAATTGTAATATAAAACAAAAAGGAGAGAGGAAAGCTTTGTGCAAGGATCTTTCTTATTCATTACTATTACCATACATCAGAAATGATGGGCAAGAATTTCACCTTGGTTTATTTTTTTCCATCCCAGTTTTTTCTTAGCTCTGTTCCGGTTGGCTTGATTTATGAAAATCAATTATGCTAACCATCAAGGGGATCTGAAAGCAGACATACATACCAATATATTGTTCTCCACACATTTTGAGAGCAATCATTTTATTCTGAGATTCATTCAGATTCTCTTCTATCATTCTTCACTCTGATTCTGCAAAACCTCTTCATATCTCATCTTTTTTATTTGTTTTCATTCTAATACAAATGTTGAACCTAGTTCAAGAAAGCTACTGATCATAGGGACATCCTTCTTCAGGCATGATGGGATGTCTATCAAGTCTTGGAGAATGGCTTCTCCTTACAACAATATATATCCCACTCTCAAAATTTATAAAAATTCTGTGCATGTAAGTTTGTGTATGTGTGTGTTTCGTCATGTGTGTTAGAATGTGTGTGTGGATGGATGGATGAGTGATTTTTCTTCACAGAAACTGCTTTGCTACAATTCTTTCTCATCTTTGTTGGTGAGTACTATTTTGTGTGAGTGCATTTATGTTGTTGTAAAGTGAGATATTCAACATTATGTTAAATCTGATTTTTCCAAGAAGGAAAATGACCACTTCATAGGTGAGGTATCAGGCAGTGGAAATTGAGTGGATCACAACTCTATCTATCTATCTATCTATCTATCTATCTATCTATCTATCTATCTATCTATCTATCTATCTATCTATCTATCTATCTATCTATCTATCTATCTATCTATCTATCATCATCTATCATCTATTTATCAATCATCTATCTATCTATCTTTCATCTATCCATATGGTTATGCATACAGTTCTTCCCTAAAAACAGGATATTCTAGATGGCTATGAACCATTCTCCTTATGTATATATTTAACTGCTATTAATTCATGCAGGACTTCTGAATGTCCAAAAAGGGTTGTCAGGGACTTCCCGCAACATAGATGTATTTGCTGGGATGACAGCTCCATGACCAGATATCTACAAGATAGATTCAGTGTTTTCCTGTACATTTAAAAGGGAAGGGAAACATCTCAAGCATAGAATTGCATTTAGATGTAGTAATTCCATGAAAGGAGAATCCAAAAACATGATAGATACCCATAGGGGTGAACCATAAAATCTAGAAAAAACAAATTCTGTTGTGACATCCTCACTGCTCCATAAACCAAGCAGTTATTAATTCCTCATCATTTTGGACTTCCCAAAGGGAGTCATTCATGGTCATTCTTAGGCCATTCTCCCTTCTCAGTCTTTAGACTTATCCTTGGAGTTGCAAAGGAGTTTGGTCAGTTTTCATCCCTTGAGCACAGAGCAAGATTTCAGCAGAGGAACAGCCACCTTCTCCCCAATGTCAAAATGATGATTCACTGAACAATTCTTTTAAAAACAAACAAGAACTCTGTATGATAGTTCCAATCAGCTGCCATGTGGCTGCAATGCTATATTGTTGTTGCTGCATTGTTGTCTCCTCCTCCCAACTCAAATGAGCACTTCGGAGGCCATTTTTCATCCTTCAAAGAAACAGTTAAATTGCTGCATACCAAAAGGACTGCACATTTCTAGAAACAACACTCACAGGGGAGGGAAATAAAAGAAAATGACTGGTTTTCTGCTAATTACTCATATTAGGCCTCTTTGGTGGTCTAAAGCAATAGATTACTTCTTTTTTATACATATTCCTTCCATCTCCCTGTCACAGGATTGCTTGGGTGATTGCTAGTTTTGTTGTTTCAAATGTCATGCTCTTTCTATTCCCCCTCCCAAGAATCTTTAAAATTAAACATTGGAAAAGTGGAATATACCTGCCATTTAGATCAGCCAGAACAAAAGTCTATGGAAACACATTTCTACTTTGAAGAGGCCTCCCTGCTGAGTTTGTTTATCAGAAAATGGCAAGTTTTTGTTCCTAATGGGCTGAAATTTAAATAAAATCTGACCCTGGAAATAAAAGCAGCCATTATGACAAAATAAAATTATATATTTTATAGGCAAAATTGAATTAAAATGCTGGTTTCCTTTGGTTAAATTCTTTTACATAAGGAAATGAGTGCATGCTAGAGAGAATGAGATAGAAAGCTGATTGTTGGAGTAAGCTTTTAAAAAGATCAATAATCTGATGTAATTTATGTTTTGAAAAAAAAATGCCAGGACTTCCATACAATATCTGAGATTATAACTACATTTGTGTTTTTCATTGAATTACAATTTGAACTTGGGGTGAATGAATCCAAGGAGATTCAAATGTATCTCCAATTTGGGTTTTGCGTTGAATGTTCTCCTCAATTAAAGTATGAGCCACTAAAGGAACATGGATGAAGCGTAACTAACTGTTGCCCTTTTACTAGTTCTATGTAGCTGTTTTGATCCATTCTCTGTGAACTCTTGACAATTCGCTTTATATACATCCCACATATTCTTCCCTAACATCCCTGAGATCATGAATCTTGGTAGGCCAGTTGTCAACATAATGAAGAGCCCTTGGATTGTTTGTTGATGGGCCTGTTATGTGAGACAATGGGATAATTGTATCATTCAGTGGTTCTTGGAAGAGGAAATGTATGCAGGAGAAAGGATTGGCTAATAACAAAGCTGTTCAAGCTAAGGCATCATGACGGAGGTAATAATAACTATAGATTTGACATCTGGCCTTCAGTCTTAAGTACAATTTGTAGTTTGCCCACAACAAGTCTAAAGAAAGCTGCAGTTTGTAAAGAAATGGGACCATGGATCAAACCATACCTCCTCACAATCAAAAATTGTGTGGTTGCTGCTAGAGCAAGCTTATTTCTATGGCCCAAAAGAACGAGTTGTTATGAGATATCACAGGCATAGCATATAGAAACATAATTTGGAAAAGTTCCAAGGTGAAAAGGGTATGCACATAACACTAAAGTACTGTGACAGGGGTGGGGTCCAGCTGCCGCTATTGCCGATTCACTCAGGGATGCATGTGCATGCATGCTTGAGGAGCACTGTATGCGCATGCACAGTCCAACAAAAATTGCTCTGCACATGCGCAGAAGGAAAAACCAAGATGGTGGTACCTACGGCTCCGCAGAGAGAACTGGTTTGGGGACGTGGCAGGCCTGGGTCACTGACGGTTCCAGTGACCCAGGCTGCCAAGTTACTACTGGCTCAGCTGAACTGGTCTGAACTGGTAGGAACCCACCTCTGTACTGAGATCATGCTAAGGTTATGTCAGAATTGCCTGATTAATTATAGCAAACTGACCAACCTGCCTTATGTTGGCATATATCTTGACTCACTCCTGATTCTGGAACAGGGAACTCAAGCTTTCCTACTACCTGACATGGAAGAACAAGAATTTCTCATGGTGCTTATTCCATTTTGCTTTGCTTTGCTTTGGTCTTTATACAAATGAAGTAACCGTGTAACAAAACTAGATCAGTTTTTATAACAATTGGTCCATGTAGATTCAAGTTGCAGAATCTTTTGATCTCATACCATGATTGAAGCATTCTCAAAGTTTTCAGTAATTTCTTGCTAGGATCATCCATCCACATATTATATATTATCTTCTACAAACAGAATAGCATATACATACATGCTGTAGAGACCCAAGTGCTGCTATGTGACAGGATGAGCTCCCGTCATTCACTCCAGCTCCTACCGAGCTAGCAGATAACAAGCATGTAGAAATGCAAGTAGATAAATAAGTACCACTTTGGTGGGCTCATTAACAGGGATATGAAATGAGCCCCCAACTGGGCATCTCCTGGGCAATAGTGATGTCACCAGCTAATGCTTCCACTCCACAAGCACCGTGGTGCTTCTGATTCAAATATGATGAGAATGACAATGGTTTCCAAATTTTCCAAGAAGGTCCTGATACAAGAGCTCTAAAGATATCAATTGTGTGCAATTTTCATAATCTGACACTTATGGACATGCATCACATTTTTAAAGAAGGCGAAAAGCCACATGTAAATATTTGCTAACAGATGGGGGGAACTGACTTGACCTTCTTCCTCCAGCCCAACTATCTAAACCTTGCTATCTCTTACTCTGCTAGAATGCACTCCTTCCTTCTTGGGAATCAGACCCACATTCCACCACATACTGCAGTTCTAGAGAAACACATTACCTCAAACTGTAGTGCTAATCTCCCAGAAATGGTTGAAATTGAGAACACTCAATGCAGTTGAGCTGTGCTTGACCTGGAAAGAGAGAGAAAAAAAGAACCCTAAACCAAAAGGGAGGCAGTGGCTCAGTAGCTAAGAAAGATTGGTATTTCAGTGGTTTGAATCCCTAGCGCCGCGTAACAGAGTGAGCTCCCGTTACTTGTCCCATCTTCAGCCCAACCTAGCAGTTCAGAAACACATAAAAATGCAAGTAGAAAAATAGGAACTACCTTTGGTGGGAAGGTAACAGTTTTCTGTGCGCCTTTGGCATTTAGTCATGCAGGACACATGACCACAGAGACGTCTTTGGACAGTACTTGCTCTTCGGATTTGAAACTGTGGTGAGTATCACCCCCTAGATTGGGGAACGACTAGCACGTATGTGTGAGGGGAACCTTTACCTTTTTAAACCTCAGTGCAAAATACATGAGTTGCATGGAGAAAGTTCCAATTGGATTGAATTAATAACCAGTGATGGGAAAAGTATCTTCCCAAGATCCTGTATAGTTGCTGTCTATCAAAAAAAAAAAAAAAAAAAAACCCTCCAGTTTTTCCTTGGACTACTTGTATCTCAGCTTCAAAATACAGAAAATTGAAAGTTCCTGTGGCTCTCAAGTGGCTGATTGGATTTTTACAGGCATGGTATGTGTAGCTTTTCTGGCAATTCATGCCTGAATTAGAATACTGTTTTTTTCAGAACCTACAGATGTTATCTTTGTAATCTTTAAAGCACATGAATGGATTTGAAATTAATCAACTAGCATCTCAGTGTAATCTGTCTTAAGTGAATGAATCACATACTTTATTCTAAGTAGGGAGGGATTCCATGTTCCTTCTAATAGATGCTAACTCATATTTCTTGCTGAGCACAGTGTTTAGACACAAAGCTTTGTCAAACAATTGATATAAATAAAACCTTACTTGCTGTAATTCATCATGCTAGTTTTGATTTATAAGATGAACCATGAAGACTGGTTACTTCAACCAGAGTCAAAATACCTGTGGAGAACCTTATGGGAAAAGTTGCTTGTGACTGAAGAGGTTGATACTAGAAAACATTTTTTTTTAGTATTTTTGTACTGAAGACCCTATTTGTTAAAACAACATCTGAAGACTGATTGTGCATGATGAGTTTCACTGGAATATGTGTGAATTTGTTTGGTATTTTACGTTGTGTTATGATTTAAGCTAAATATATATAATTTTAAAATGTACTGTTTTTATGGATTTTTAATTATTTTTCAGGGCTCTTCCAGATGCTACTAGTACATTTGGAACCATATAGATCCTCCTCTTCCTCCTCTTTCATGGAAATGAAATGGATACAGTGGAGGCAAATGTCTCTTTCAAAGTGCACTCAAAAACACTTTTCCCTGAGCTTTGAAGACTTGTTCATTTTACCATTTTCATTCTTGCTGTTAATTTTTTTTTTTGCATTAACCTGTGAAAAAAGTGTTTGTCTTCTTTTCCTTGAGTAACAAATGAGTTTTTAGGAGGCTAATGGTAGGGGAGAAAGCACAGCCTAACTGCAGCTCTATACTCTCACCATCCATGGGTTTGATGAACTTTATTCTGTTTTCAGGAAATGGTAAATGAATCCAGGAAATCTATTCATTTTCATCATTTCCTGCAGCAAGGATTTACAAAGACAGTGGTGTCTTAGTTACATTTGTGATTACCCTCTTCTGTTGAAATGCTGTTTGGAATTTGTTTAAAGAACTTCTGGCTATATTGTTCAATTGCTATTTCTTTTTAATGTGACCTGAGAGGACAATCATTATTTTAATTCTGGGCTTAGCCTCTGGAACAGAAAGGGCTTCCACTTTCAGAGCTGCTGACAAATTTTCCTGACAATCCTGGACCAAATACATACATGTGGCTGATGACTATACTTTTTGAAAATTAGGCCTCATTTATATTAGGATTCATACCTCTGAATTCAGTTAGGTACAAACACAAATCAGAATGGCCCATTTCTTTCTAGTAGATCCTTTAGTCTCCTCGGCCTCACCCATTGTCACCCAATGCCTGTTGTAATTCCCCAGTGATGAGAAAGAATAATATTAGTCTGTATTTCTGTTAAATGAAGTCTTGATGATAAACTGACAATTAACTTGAATGTAGCTATATAAACCTTGATCATAAATCTCATAGCAATATTTCTTTTAACAGAAGAAATACCCAAAGCATCCCTATTTGGAACCAAACAAAAATAGACTCCATATAAACTCCAGCAATATTCTAATAAGCATAGACAACTTGTGAGCTACAAAATATCTTCACAGCACCAGCCATATAACACAGCCCTGTAGATTCTTAATAAAACCTCTTTCCTCATTTTCATGGTCCACAAAAGCAGTAGAAACAGCATAATTAAGCCTAAAGGAAATACTTTCATTTTAGTGGGCTATCTGCTATTCCAGCTCATAAACTACTTTATTCCTGTTTTGATTTCTCTCTTTTACTTTTTCTCATCCTTTCATCCAACTTCCATTCTACTATATTCTTTTGATGTGTTTGACATCGTAGTATATAACACACTTTTATTGAATTATTTGGTACAACAAAAACTCAGTCTCTTTTCTTAGAGAGTTTAGAATAGAATAGAATAACAGAGTTGGAAGTCACCTTGGAGGTCTTCTAGTCCAACCCCACTGCTCCGGCCGGAATCCCTATACCATTTCAGACAAATGGTTGTCCAATCTGTTCTTTAAAACTTCCAGCGTTGGAGCATTCACAACTTCTGGGGGCAAGTTGTTCCACTGATTAATTGTTCTAACTGTCAGGAAATTTCTCCTCAGTTTAAGTTGCTTCTCTCCTTGATTAGTTTTCACCCATTGCTTCTTGTTCTACCCTCAGGTGCTTTGGAGAATAGTTTGACTCCTTCTTTGTGGCAGCCCCTAAGATATTGGAACACTGCTATTATGTTCCCATGTCCTTCTTTTCATTAAAGTAGACATGTCCAGTTCCTGCAATTGTTCTTCATATGTTTTAGCCTCCAGTCCCCTAATCATCTTTGTTGTTTTTCTCTGCACTCTTTCTAGAATCTCCACATCTTTTTTACATTGTGGTGACCAAAACTGGATGCAGTATTCCAAGTATGGCCTTAGTGTAAACAAAGGTTTCACCATTGTGGCCATGTGTTTCCATTGGTCCATTATAATTCCAAAGACCTTTGCTTTCTTAAACTGAAAAGTGTAGTACCAAGGAATAAATGTTCAGAATGATCTAGGAACTTTAGGTAACAAGAATAATATATGCTCAGGCACTTAGAATTTTCTGTACTGAGAAGGACAAAGGAACAATATCTAAAAAAGCCAACCAAGGAGCATCTTTTAGAAATATTGTTTTGGTACGAATGTTCCACTTTTTGGAATAACAACAAATGGCAAAACAATAGCACCAACCGACTTCCTAATTCTTTTGGAGGAGACTTGCGGCATTTTTTATAATTTTTAAATATTTATTTATTACTTTATTCCAGATAGTCTCAAAGGACTTTCATTTCCAATGTGAACAAATAGTAGGAATTAGTTTATTTAACATTTATTTTCCTCTTAAAGAAATTAACTGAGTTTAAAGATCTGTGACATGGCTGGAGACCTTACCAATTTGAGGGGTTTTTTTTGCACATGGCAAAAGTAAAAGTAGAATTTATCACCACTTTATGTTTTATCAAGAGAGTGTTTCTTTCACTAGTATTTCTTACTCTGATTACACTATTCTGACCAGTGGTGGGATTTAGCCAGTTCACACCTATTCGGGAGAACCGGTTGTTAACTTTCTAAGCAATTCAGACCAGTTGTTGGAAGAAATCTCATTTTGTTTTTTTCACTTTACAGGGCTAACCCTGTAAGGAAGGCAGGAAGGAAACATTTTGGTGTTGTTTCTAGCCTAATCTTTATTGCTCTGCTTACAGAAACTGCCTCTCTGGTTAACCCTTATTACATTGTAACAGTTAAGGTGAAGCGCCCATCGACCTGCGTGATGTTGAGTTGGCCACACCCCCATGGTCACATGACCACCGAGCCACGCCTACCCAGCTGGTCATTAGGGCAAAGAACTGATTATTAAATTATTTGAATCCCACTACTGCTCTGAACATAGTGTAAGCACCAATGTGAAACATTTTACACCAGTGTAAGTTTATAGACATTTGTACACTTAAAAAAATTAATAAGATGGAATCCCTTTACATATTAAACATTAACTCCAACTCTCCTCTGTCCATAAATACTCCCCCTTTTTAACAATTATAATTTGGAGGGGAAAACTGCACCAATGAATGTCTGCCTCAAAAATTAAACAAGTGATTCTTAACTGTAATATACTTTGGGAATAAATGCTTTTGATTCTGTTAGCCAAGTTAGAGGATGCAGGGGATATAGAGAAGGAAAAGTTAGTTGATTTTCTTCTTGGTTTCCCAACAACTTTTAAAAATCTCCAAACTGATGGAAAGAGGAGGATTAATGCCTTTTTTAAATCAAAAATTTAAAGGGCCGTGTGGCACTAGATGCAGTGTTAAAAATATATCCTTTGTTTGATAATGAGATGAGCAGCATATAAATTTAATAGATAGATAGATAGATAGATAGATAGATAGATAGATAGATAGATAGATGGATGGATGGATGGATGGATGGATGGATGGATGGATGGATGGATGGATGGATGGATGGATGGGTGGGTAGATGGATGGATGGATGGATGGATGGATGATAGATAGATAGATAGATAGATAGATAGATAGATAGATGATAGATAGATGATAGATAGATAGATAGATAGATAGATAGATAGATAGATAGATAGATAGATAGATAGATAGAGTGAATCGTGGCAATACTACAATAGTGGTGTTCCATTGCCTATTTCCAGAACTTTATATATCTCCTTTCTTCCTAATTCCTAGCCTAACCTGCAGCCCTAGTATTTCTTTCTAGGACTTGTATTATATGCTAAGGTTCACAGAGAAACTTGCATATATACACATACAGATGCACACACACACAGCACACACACACACACATTAGAAGAAAATTGGGAAATCGTGTTTTTTTAAAAAAAATCTGTAATTTTTTTTAAAAAATTGAGCATCCATTTCATTGGCATGTTTTGTTAACTTGTTCTCCCCCCCCCCAACCCTTTTCTCCAGAATCTGAAATATACTCCAGTTTCTTTTCTTTTTTTTACCCTTTGAAAATTAAAAGCTTCTACCTTAAAGAAGTGAATGATACATTATCTGCCTTCTCTAAATTGAACCCATTTGGAGCTATTTGCATCCTGTGGAAACCTACAGCTGAGTGCTGTGCTCAGAGGTGTAATGACTGGTTGTCACAACACGCTGGAGGTGGCCCCATAACAAAATGATCCCCTGTCAATCCCCTTTTAGGAAATGCATTGGCAACCTGTAATTCGCCCCCAGGATTAACATCCTGCCTGAGTTTTGTTAAATGGCACTTTCTAGGAAGTAGATTTGGTGAACTTGTGTTTAATCGTGTTTTAAGAGGATTTTTTGATGGAAGTTTTAGAAAGCGTCACATGGGGTTAACAGTGATTTGTCATTTGTTTCTAATTAAAGGGCCTAATCTTTTATCACTGGAGCAGCCTAGTTTTTATAATAAAGGCACAGATGTGAATGGAAACATATTAATGAGATGTCATACTACACAGTCATTTAGGGTTTTTGTTTAACTTAAACATAGCAGAAAATGCACATCTAAGTAGATACACGACATGATATTCAAACAGGATTGTAATTTCCTGCGTTTGTAGATCATTCAGTGATATTTGATGGTGACCTACCTTCCACTCTTTATTGTTCGATTTAAAACATCTCAAATTCCACCAAAACATCACAAATGAAGGGGCAGTGCCAATCGAGGCATTGTTTGAAGGTATCTTTCACCAATGTTCTTTCCCTTCCTCCTCTATTTACTCCACCAGAGTAACTAGGTGTTCCTCTAACAGTGGAGTATTTCTGGAGTTAAAAGAATGGCATAGTGATACATCATTGCGTTTGTCTATTAATCAGTGATCTCTACCTATATAAAATTGTTCATATACCTGGACTATTTTCTTTCCATTTCCTACTTAAAAATCTCCAAAAAACAAACACAATACTTTCTTTTGGATTTTCTATTTACGTTGCCAGCTCTATCAAGATGATTCAAGCATTTCTTCTTTTAATGTTGAAGATTTAAAGTTAAAGGGAATTTTTTTACATATAGTCTTTTTTCTTTTAATAAAAATCAATTTTGTTTATTTCCTGTGAGATTGGTTTATCTCCCAAAGAGAAAAGGGAAGGCTTAATATTTCAGTCAGTAAACCCTATGGTATATCCCCAGAAGGAACTACTTAAATTATTCCCTCCCTACTTTTTTTCTTTCATTTGACCTTTTAATTGCCAGGAGAGTTGCATAAGATCTGATAGGCCTATTTCCCTCACATTTGGGGGTAGAGAGAAGATGCCATGAGAGGCGGCCCCTGGAAAACGGCTGGTGGCAGCAAGAGCTATTAACCCCCTACTACTGAGCCAGGAAGACCCAGCATGAGGTTTGAGAAGAGGAGGCTTCTGATTTCTAGTCTTGTTCTCCATGGACTCAGCTGTCTCTTTCTTCTTCACAAGTCCAAATGTGAGGACTTTAGCTCACAGAATTCTCAAGAATGCTGGGAGTTGGAAGCCAGGTAGGGAAAAACCTTGTAGTGCTTTCTAAAAGCCATATTTTACATTATACCTGCATAAATTGAGAAATTAGAATGCAAAATCCACAGTGAAGAACAATGAAAAAAAGAACTAACTTTTCTTCTCCCTCTCTCTCCCTCTCTCTCCCTCTCCCTCTCTCTTTCTCTCTCTATCTCCCACACACGCATTGTGTGTGTGTGTGTGTGTGTGTGTGTGTGTGTGTGTGAGAGAGAGAGAGAGAGAGAGAGAGAGAGAGAGAGAGAGAGAGAGAGAGAAGAAAGGTATTAAAATCAAATAATTCATAAAATCTGTGTTGTACCTGAAAGAGACTCCGTAATGAACAAATTAATCCCATCCTGATCTTATCTCTTTGTCAGACAAAAGTTAAGAAAGAATCCCTCATGTTAATCTTGCATCCAGGGGGACCATGTTTAAGATAATATGGCAAGTACAGTTAGGGAGATACTCTTATCAGTGACAATTATGTTGCACTTACGGACTGAAAATAGACTTGCACATTAATCCTGAACTTAGCAGAGAAGAAAGCTCAAAAGGTAAAAATTCAGAAATCCAGAGCGTGGTGGGCTTACATCACAAAGTGTCATTTTTGGTATGAAGGAGTCGAGATAAGAAGTAGAAGATTCTGCCTGGAGGAGGATTGTGTGGCTATGTAGTAGAACGTTGTAGTGGTGGGGACTGCCTGGAAAGGCACAGAAGCAGCAGAGCTTGGAATGTTTGGTAGGCAAGGAAAGGCGAAAGATAGTCTCTCCCTAGCAGTTTTTACACTCTATCTATGGTTATGCAGATAGTTGCTTTAGTCTGGCAAGATTTCTGCCTGTAGACAAATAGCAATAAAGAAAATACTCAGAAGTATCTCCCCATGTCATTCTTGTTTCTTGGTGCTAGTGCAGTGATGGGTTGCAGGCGGTACGGCCTGGTTACGGGCATATCGGTGCTTGCCTGGAGCACCAGGTACTGTTCCAATATGGTGCTCCAGAGGGCCCACCCACCTGCCTGAGCTTCTTACCTGTATTTGAGCTTTTTGGCACTTCTGTGCATGCGCACGGAGCGCACGCCGCCTGCGCGATGCTCCGCCGAGCAGCTGGAATGTTGTGGACACTCGCAAAGCCATCACAAGAGGTAAGGATGCATGTGTGCACTGCATGGGTTCATGTGGTGGACGCCGCACCCCATTGCAACTGTACCCGTTACAACGGGATCCGGAACCCACTACTGTGCTAGTGCCAGGACCCTGCATAATGTCACTCTCCCTCCCCCCAGGGATGAGGCCACAAAGAGCTCCTCTTTGATTTGGGATAAAGCTAAGACTGGAATCCTTCTTGGGAGGAATTGGTTATAGGAGTCATTGCTAAGAGCACAAAGGCCATCATAAGCGATTCTCGGTACCTGGATCTCTTGAATGGTTCACTTCAGTGCTGAACATTTAACAGAATAACAGAGTTGCAACGGACCTTGGAAGTCTTCTAGTCCAGCCCCCTGCTCAAGTAGGAGACCCAATGGTGGGTTCGGACTGGTTTGGCTGTACTGGTAGGGGTTTGGCGGCCTGGGTCGCTGGAATAGGCAGAAACCCAGGCCTACCATGCCCCAAACCAGTTCTCCAGGTGGCAGAGATTTTTATTGCACTGCGCATGCGTGCACAGTGTGCATCAAGCACATGTGTGGGCGCAGCGCACCCACGAGCGAACCAGCAGTAGTGCCTGCCAGAACCCACCCCTGAGGAGACCCTATGCCATTCCAGACAAATGGCTGTTCAGACTCTTCTTAAAAGCCTCCAGGGATGGAGCAACCACAACTTCTGGTGGCAAGATGTTCCACTGGTTTATTGTTTTCACTGTTAGGGAATTTCTCCTTAGTTTTAGATTGCTTTTTTCCTTGATTAGTTACTTGCCTTGCCTTCTGGTGCTTTGTGAAGTAGGTTGACCCCCCCCCCTCCTTTTTTTGTGGCACTGCTACATGTGCTACAAATATTGAAACACTGCTATCATGTCACCTCAGTCCTTCTTTTCACTAGACTAGACAAACCTAACTCCTGCAACTGCTCTTCATCTGTTTTAGCTTCCAGCACTCTAATCATCTTTGTTTGCTCTTTTCTGCACTCTTTCCAGAGTGCAAGATCACAGTTTGTCAAAGAACAGAGTGCCCAGGAAGAATGAATGAATGTAACCCTGCACATTGACTCTTACCGATGCCTTGTGTGACATTCAGAGAGAGTTGGAACATGCATTAATGGAAACATTAAATGTAGCCTTTATTGACTGTGAAATTTCTAAACTTTAGTTATGTAGACTTCAGTTGAAGTAAGTAGTGAGCTAAGAAACCTGAAATGACTAATTCTTATGAAATATTATTTAGGTGCAACCTAAAGACAAACATGCTATGCTACTATTTTTTCCTTCATACGCTGGTGGCCAAAAGTAGTTTCTTAAGCAGTAAAGAAGTCTTTGAAAATGGGAAAGATCATTTGGTAATGAAACATCTGCCCACAGTACCCAACAAAACTACATGGTCTGTTGATAAATATTTATTTAATGCATGTAATTACTGGATCAGCAGAATAAATGTGGTCAGGTCCTTGTAATTAATGCATTGTCAAAAGTTCATTTAAGTATAATAATTTTACTGGGAAAATGCTGTCGATGTTGTTCCTGCAATAATTTGTTAAATTAAGCGCAATAAATATGATGCTACTGTGTGATATATATTTATTTTTAAGCTTTTCCCAATACTACCAATGCATTTAAGGCAGCTTCCTTACACCTCGTCCCACCCCATGCATTCATCTTGATTTTTATATTTTAAAATATGCTAAAATAAGTGGGGATCATCTGATATATTTTTGGGGAATCCGAATAAACCACTTAGCATTGTATTTCTAGCTCGCAAATAATTCAGTATGATGTTTCTCTCTCTAATACTTGGGTCCAGCCAATTAAACGTTGGCTGGACTTTGTTTTCCTGGTGCTTTTGGTCCAAAACAAATAGATAGTTGTAAAGTTGCACTAATGGCCAAAGTGACAAGGTGAACTCAAGAAAGATGAATTATATTGCAATCCACTTCACACGAGAATGCTGTGAAGATCATTCAGAATCTACAACTGTGATGGGCATGCTGAGATATAGGATATAAAATGCCACTGATCTGCAAATTCCATTGATCATCCACTGGCTTCTGAGAGCAATTCATGGTGCTAAATATCACCTATAAATCCATTCATAATAAACCTGGTAATTTGAGTGGTAGCTTGTCTTCATTTGTTTCTGCCTACATGGTGAGATTGAACAACTTGGGTGAACCTTGGGTCCCTCCAATAAATTGTCAAGGAATATTGGAACCAGGGAAGCATGGCTTGTTTGTCAGGGCACCTGGTCTCTGAAATAGCATCTCCTCAGACATCTGTATAACTTGCTTCCATGGATTAGAAAATCCTTGAAACTGGTACTGCAGTCAGTTGTCCTTGAGGCAGAATCCCTTGTAGGATGTTGGTGGTTATACAGAGTTTGCCATCTGGGTAGGTACAATCTGTATCTTTGGTTTTTTCAATCTTTCCACTTTTGAAAATGTAAGCCAGAATTGCTCTAAATTTAAATAAACAATTAAATACAAATCTCTAGAAATGGAAGATCCATACAGAGATAGCTCCATTTCAGTAGATGGAGGAAAAAAGGATATTAACTTCAATCTAATAATATCACCGTTTTCTCCAGATGCTAACAGCTTCCAATAAACAATCCACTTTGATTCAGGTCAAAAATGGCATCTAGTGCAAATATAAGGATTTTATTTGCAATTTAAAGCCAGAAAATGAATGATCTCTAGCCAGACTTGCTTTAATTAACAGATGAAGAGGATTTATTCTGATTCCTATATTTCTATTACAAAACAGCTTCCCAACAGTTCTGCATAGAGGAAGCAGAATATCATATCATTTAAGAAATTGGCTTTAATTTTCATTCAGCATTGGTGTTTAAAAGAATACTGATTTGAACTGCATTTTTAACATACTGCACTGTGTGCATATGTGCATCTCTGTGTGTGCCTGTGTGTTTTTGTGTGCATTACCTCATTTGAAAGACAAAAATTACAAACTGTTAAGTTCCCTAGAAGAACCAGGCGGGAGGCGTCTGAGGTAAGTTAACTCAACCAACTTTTATTCACAGGCATTCGCAAACAAGAACAGTAGACCGGCACCCCCTCCCTGTCTGACAGCTATTTATATGGAGCTGTCAGACAGGGAAACCAATAGCCGCACGTTTGACAGCCCGGCAACTGCAGGTTGCGCCTGATTAGCTCCGGCGCGCCTGGCTGTTGCCGAGCTGTCATTTCATAAGTCTACCTGCAAGAGTACGCATGCGCCACTCTTGCCACATGCGCCCTCGCTGGGGGGGAAGTGGTGTTAAGTCCTCGGACTTACGAATGACAGCTCGACAACAGCCAGGCGTGCCGTTGCCAATCAGGCGCGACCTGCAGTTGCCGGGCTGTCAAACGTGCGGCTATTGTTTTCCCTGTCTGACAGCTCCATATAAATAGCTGTCAAACAGGGAGGGGATGCCGGTCTACTGTTCTTGTTTGCGAATGCCTGTGAATAAAAGTTGGTTGAGTTAACTTACCTCAGACGCCTCCTGCCTGGTTTTATTCACAGGCATTCGCAAACAACAACAGTAGACCGGCACCCCCTCCCTGTCTGACAGCTATTTATATGGAGCTGTCAGACAGGGAAACCAATAGCCATGCGTTTGACAGCCCGGCAACTGCAGGTCGCGCCTCATTGGCTCCGGCGCACCTGGCTGTTGCCGAGCTGTCATTCGTAAGTCCGAGGACTTAACACAAACCAGCCCACAAAACTGTTTAAAAACACAATTTAAAGTTAAAGTTTAAAAAGCAGCTAAAAAATACAGACATGCAAAAGTAGTAATCCTAGGCAAAAATAAAAATAAGCAAAACAGCAGCAGTGACATTAATTAATAGGGATCAATATCCCATCCAGAGGTGGGATGCTCCCGGTTCAGCACGGATCGGGCGAACTGGTAGTAGCAGCAGCAGGAGGCTCCGCCCACCCACCAGATGACTTTGGTGGCAACTGGTCATTGTCTTATCCTGCTATCTCAGCCTCTTTCTGGTCCCAAGTAGATAAAGTACTATTTCAGTTTTCTTCTGCTACTTGATCATCCTGGCTTGTATGGGAAATGGGTAGCAAGAGTTACCTGTGGTGCAGGTAACATCACAATTTGGAACTGGCAAATTGTTAATGACTCCTTGCAGAAGGAGAGTTACTTACCAATTTGAAAGGAAGAAGAAACACAGGAATTAATTATCAGGGAAAGTGAGAGTAAACTTTTTTTTTTTTAAAAAAAGACAATTTTTGATGCAATCACAATATAAATATAGGTAACAGATATAACTTTTATATATTTCTTAAAATATCAATGTTAATAATATTATTTTTTTTTTTTAAAAAAAGGAAAATATCTGACATAATTCAAAACTAACATTCCCAAGCATTATAAATTGGTATTCTTCTCGGAATGGCATGTTAAATAAATATTATGTTTTGAACATACAGAAGTGAATAAAACCAAACCTCAGTGCCTCTAGGCTAGAATTTAGGCTGCTATATGCAGTAATGTCAAAATAACACTTATATCTGCTTCACCAGCATATAAATGTTACTTGACCCCAAAAACTGCTCATGAAGCATGTCTGACATCCTGTAATTTAGCAAAAAGATACATTGGCAAACATCATTTGGATAGAAAGATTTAGATGCTTACAAGAAGCCATTAAAAATACGATTAGGGAGCTTAAAAGGAATTGGTTTCTGTAAGTTTGCATTATCTGTTTGCACTACGTTGTTACATACATTAAAAGGGTGCTATTGTGAATCTCAATATCAAGTCAGAGTTCTTATTAATTATGCACTCTTCAAATGTTGCAAACAATTTTAAAATCTCTCTCCCTCCCTCCCTCCCTCCCTCCCTTCCTCCCTCCCTCCCTCCCTCCCTGTCTCTCTATCTTCTAGAATCTCTCCACTCCATTTTCTCCCTTGTTCTGGAGCACATTTTTTGGTGAGGATTGCAAGAGGGAATGGAGAAAAAAGGAAAGAGCATGGGTCAGCCTAAATTATACTCTCCCTCTCTTTCTATGCTTGAGTGTGTGTGTGTGTAAACAAGTGAGTAATTTAAGGTTTTGGGGTTGATACACTGCTGCTACATTTGTGTTTTACTAGACAATCTGTGATCCATTGGGTCATCATTTCAGACATATTTCATTACCGTGTGCCTTCCCCAACCTCACTACACCTCACTTGCACCACCATGCACCCCCTAATGCCCTTTTCTGCCTCTTGCAGTGTCTCTCAAACACCCCATTGAACTCCTCTTTCTTGATATACACAGCACTTCTTGTACACATCTTTCCAACCCAATGCACATTCCCCACCTGTTCGACATCTTTTGCACATATAGGTTTGGTTTCAGAAGAGTGACCAGAGTGTGCTTGGATGCATGAGAGGTGTTGAACAGCTTGAGTAGGGAGCGTGGGTGTGTGGCGCAGATAGGAAAGGTTACCAAGTTATGCCAGGGTGTGTGAGAATGGTGACATGAAAGACAGAGGTGGGGCATGAGGATGTGACATAGGTCAGGAAGAGCATCTGCAGGGACACAAGAAGGTTCCACATGTGTTAGGATGCACAGAGATGCTGCATGGGTCAAAAGGGTGCATAGGGTTGCTTGAGAGTTGCCATGAGGGTTAGGAAGGGTGAATGGAGGGGAATGAGAGATGCCATGTAGGTTGGGAATGGCGTGCAGAGATGCTCAGTGATGCGTAAAAGATGCCATCTGGGTTGGAGAGGCAGGTGAGACTGCAGTGCAGGTGGAAAGGGTGCATTGGGTTGTACAAATGGTGCAAAGTGAGTGCAGAGGGGCTGGGGAGATTGCGGAAAGTGCTATTCTGAATCTCAATCTCAAATCAGAGTTCTTATTAATTAACTATGCACTTTTCAAATGTTGCAAACAATTCTCCCTCCCTCTCCCTCTCCCCTCTTTCCCTCCCTCCCCCCTCCCCCCTCTCTCTCTCACACACACAGAGGATGGTTTGTGTCCATATCTGGCTGAATTAATGTTACAAATGGGGTATCTTATTTTACAATTAATTTTTAAAAGCAAGGGATAGTAACTAATTTTTATCATAGATTTGCTCATTTCAAGCATATACTGTACACGTATGGATGCTCATATACAATATATCACATAAATACATATTTTTAAAAAATTCAGCTCTGCCACAAATGGCATGCCTAGCTGATGAGGTTTTCTATGTGTTTAAAAGAAATGCTCTCTTTTCACTTCCCTTTCTTTGGAAGATTCTCTAAGAGAATTCTTCAAAACCATCTTCTTTTGCGTAAATATGGCAATTCTAACTACTTTTCTGCTGGTCTTATTAACATAAGGAAATCAACTTATGCATTATTTTATAATTACTGGGCTTAGTCTCCGCAAAACTAAGGGAAGAAAGGAGAATTTATGAAGTGAAAACACTCAAAAATCACAGAAGAAAGAGAAAGTGCATGTGGTTTACACCCTTTTCAACCCTATTCTGAAGGCTTTTCATAAATATTGGTGCTACTAGAATACAAAGAGGAACAAAGAGTATTGTACTGGAATTATATGAAGAAGACAATAGACATATTAAAATATTCACTGTAAACTGCTGTATAATTTCTTAGAAATGTACACTATTGACTTCACCTAAGTGGATATAGGATAAAGGATGAAACAAAGGAAAAATGGAAATTATATCAACTATCAATTATGCAAGACAATTCCAAAGGAATTAACGTTATTTCTCACCTTTAGTTTAAATATTTTTAAATATTTTTAAAAATGAAATACATGTCAAACCCAAATGAATAACTCTACAGATCAGCTCTCACTTCCATTTCTTTTAGTCAAGCATCATGTCTGAAAACTCAACTATTCTTGCAGTTTCCATAGAGTATAAATATTACAAATACAGTCAAAGATATATAGGCACCTTTAAGAAGCTGCAATCTATCAAGTATCGTGTAAAGAATCCTATTTAGATGAGTCCAAAATGCAACCATTAACAGAGTAGGACCAAACAATATGAGTTAATGTTCCCAGTTTGAATTATATTTTCAGCAATAAAGATGATTGTAATTAATCCTTACTAAATATTACTAAATCTGAAGATTCTACTTTATATAAATAAGTAAATAACGACCAATTGTTTTAATGGAACCTCCATTGATTTACAAAGATTGGCCATTCAAGATTGGAGAGGTTTGTATATAAAGATAAAGGTTCCCCTTGCACATATGTGCTAGTTGTTCCCAACTCTAGGGGGCAGTGCTCATCTCTGTTTCAAAGCCGAAGATCCAGTGCTCTCCGAAGAGGTCTCCATGGTCATGTGGCTGGCATAACTAAATGCCAAAGACACACAGAACGCTGTTACCTTCCTACCAAGATTCTTATTTTTTCTACTTGCATTTCTACGTGCTTTCAAACTGCTAGGTTGGCAGAAGCTGGGACAAGTTACGGGAGTTCACTCCATTATGTGGCGCTAAGGATTCGAACTGCTGAACTGCAAACCTTTCTGATCAATAAGCTCAGCGTCTTAGCTGCTGAGCCACTGCATATAGTATCAATTTTATAAATCTTCTTTGTGCTCCTTTTTTTGCTTTTTTTGCCCTGACGCGAAACTTGTAAGTATGGAATAACTTTTAAAATAGGTTTACAGAAACATTTCCTGTTTACTATAATATGGCAAATTTGGTGAATTCTGAATTTTTATAGGATTTTAGCTTGATAAATAGTTGTTCACAGCTTGGACATACTGTATTTTTCAGAGTATAAGACACACTGGAGTATAAAACGCACCAAGGTTTTGAAGAGGCAAATTAAAAAAGAAGTTTTTGCATTCTGCAAACCTCCCCAAAATGGCCTGTTTTTCCCCAAAAAGGGCATGAATAGCCCTTTTAAGCTTGTAGAGTGCTCCTGTGGGGTGGGGGAGTGGGGCAAAATAGAGCAAAAAATGGCCCACTTTTTGCTCATTTCTGCCCTCCCCAGCCCCCGGGAACTCTCTGAAAGCCCCCTACAAGCTATGCACAGCCATTTTGGTGAAGGAGCAGGGTTTCAGTAGGCAAAAAATGCTGTATTCAATGTATAAGATGCATTTTCAGATTTTCAGCCTCTTTTTTGAGGGTAAAAGTACGTCTTATACTCTGAAATATATGGTATACTTTTTAAAGCTTTTCATATTGTTGCTTTTAAAAAAAGACATGTTATTCCATAGCTAGGATGGAAAAGCATTCTGGTACATTAACCTAGTGAGAAAGAAATTCCATTTGACTCTTAGAGGGGGAAAAAGTCAGCCAAACTTAAAGTCTCTTCTCCTGTGCCAGATGTTACTGAAGTTACCCACTGCTTTCATCACTTAGATATTCTCACTTAAACCTCCAGGGTGTGTGATAGTAATGTCTTTAGAAGAACCTTTTATTCCACAGATAGAATAATCTCTTTTTGACTCTCAACAAACACTTCTGTAGCCATAGAAATCACAGCATAGTGTATCCATCTAGTGGTGGATCAACACTAGTTCAGAAATTGATTTCTTCAAGTAGTTTTCAAGTCAGGAATAATTGAGGCAGAAGGATGGGTTGGGAAGAGAGAAAGAGAGAGGAGAGAGAGGGGGATCTATCTTATCTATCTATCTATCTATCTATCTATCTATCTATCTATCTATCTATCTATCATCTATCTATCTATCATCTTCAGGATTTATTTTTCATTCACTATTTCATTTGTTTGTGGATTTCAATTGTTTCATAGCTGCATCCACATGTGTAACTATCTATTAAATCTCAAATCCACCAGTGTATTTTTTTAATAGCGATTCCTTCCTGAAAAAGTACCATGAGAGTTTTGATCAGAGAGTTTCCTATTCTCACAACATGCTTAACTGAGTCACGGGGAGAGTGGAAAGTTGTGTGAAATTTCTAACTTACAGAAACCACCCAATTAATTAACTTGAAAGGTTCTGGGTTGTCCCATATGGGGAGTTGCTACAGGCTAAATTATTTGCTCTGATCAACCAATCCTCCTTTGTACTATGTACTCTACACATTTCCAAGACATCTCCTAAAAAGGTTGGTACAATGGAGACTCTCAACTCCTATTGCTCTTTTCTATTGCAGTTTCTATCCCCTGCCTGGTGGCCCTACAAAATGCTCAAAAAAGGTAATGAGAGCAAGTCCCTGCAAATCTCTCAGGGGTTGCATTGATTTCAATGAAGCCAAGGCAGTTTGTTTGATTGATTTCTGGGAAGGAAGGAAGAAAAATTCAAAGGCAGGAAGAGAGAATGGCAGCTTTACAGTATGTTTTGCAGTGCATTGGATGGCTTGAAAAAAATGCAAGTATATGACAGACACAGCCATCTTCTGTAGTATGCTACTAGCAGATGTCTTTTCACTGATGAAGAAATGGTTGGATCATTTGTATTGTGCAACAAGGGCATAGAGGAATAAGAAGATAACCTTGAAGAAGGAATGTGACAATGGTTGTATAAACATCAGCCCAGCTCTCAGAAAGAGGAGGGGGAGATAAAGAAACATCCATTTGCTTGTAGACAGAGAACTAACTTCTGACAGGCTTAGCTCCAGAGAGGATGCTAAGAAATAACATCATCTTAGTAATTTGGATTTGGATTTAACTTTATTTGTATGCCGCCCTTTTCCCTGAGGGGACTCAGGGCGGCTCACAATTCAGGGGGAGGGAAGGACAAAACAAGTTATACACATGAAGACAATACATCGTTAAAAAGCACAACAGTCATACTATTCGGGTGGGGTTGAAGTCTTTAGTCCCAGGCCTGTCAGGACAGCCAGGTTTTAAGGGCTACGCGGAAGGTCTGGAGGGTGGTGAAGGTATGAATCTCCACGGGGAGTTCGTTCCATAGGGTCGGAGCAGCCACCGAGAAGGCTCTCCTCCGGGTAGTTGCCAGTCGACATTGACCGGCTGATGGAATTCGGAGGAGGCCTAATCTATGGGATCTTATTGGCCTAGTGGAGGTAATTGGCAGTAGGTGGTCTCTCAAGTACCCAGATCCAATACCATGAAGGGCTTTGTAGGTGACAGCTAGCACCTTGAAGCGCACCCAGAGATCAACAGGCAGCCAGTGCAGCTCGCGGAGGATAGGTGTTACATGGGTGAAACGAGGTGCACCCACGATCGCTCGCGCGGCTGCATTCTGGACCAGTTGAAGTCGCCGAATACTCTTCAAGGGCAGCCCCATGTAGAGCACATTGCAGTACTCCAGCCTAGAGGTCACAAGGGCACGAGTGACTGTTGTGAGAGCCTCCCGGTTCAGGTAGGGACGCAACTGGTGCACCAGGCGAACCTGGGCAAATGCCCCCCTGGTCACAGCTGACAAATGGTGTTCAAAAGTCAGCTGTGGGTCCAGGAGGACTCCCAAGTTGTGGACCCTATCTGAGGGGCGTAGTATTTGACCCCCCAGCCTGAGAGTTTAGTTTAGTTTAGTTTATTGAACATTTATAGGCTGCCCTTTTCCCTGAGGGGACTCAGGGCAGCTTACAATAATGAGGGAAGGGAGTGCAAGACAAGACATAAAAGAAAAACGTGAGTAAAAAAAATTAACCATAAAAGCACAACATTCACTCAACATTCGGGCGGGGAGAGAGTAAAATCCTATCCCCAGGCCTGACAGGATAGCCAGATCTTGAGGGCCGTGCAGAAGGCCTGGACGGTGGTGAGGGTGCGGATCTCCACGGGGAGATTGTTCCATAGCGTCGGAGCTGCAACTGAGAAGGCTCTCCTCCGCGTAGTCGCCAGTCGGCACTGACTGGCGGATGGAATTCGGAGGAGGCCTACCCTGTGCGATCTGATGGGACGCAGGGAGGTAATTGGCAGAAGGCGGTCTCTCAAATAGCCAGATCCACTACCATGGAGCGCTTTATAGGTGGTAAGTAGGACCTTGAAGTGCACCCGACGATCAACAGGTAGCCAGCGCAGCTCACGGAGGATTGGTGTTATGTGGGCGAACCATGGTGCGCCCACGATCACTCGCGCGGCCGCATTCTGGACTAGCTGAAGTCGCCGGATGCTCTTCAAGGGCAGCCCCATGTAGAGCACATTGCAGTATTCCAGCCTAGAGATCACAAGGGCTTGAGTGACTGTTGTGAGTGCCTCTCGGTTCAGGTAGGGCCGCAACTGGCACACCAGGCGAACCTGGGCAAATGCCCCCCTGGTCACAGGTGACAAATGATGGTCGAAACTCAGCTGTGGGTCCAGGAGGACTCCCAAGTTGCGGACCCTGTCTGAGGGGTATAAATTTTGCCCCCCCCAGCCTGATTGATGGAACATTAGCCGAATTTTTGGGAGGAAAACACAACAGCCACTCGGTCTTTTCCGGGTTGAGCACCAGTTTGTTAGCTCTCATCCAGTCTTTAACAGCCTCGAGGCCCCGGTTCATCACGTCCACCGCTTCATTGAGTTGGCACGGGGCGGACAGATACAACTGTGTATCGTCCGCGTATTGGTGGTACTTAATCCCGTGCCTCCGAATGATCTCGCCCAGCGGTTTCATGTATATGTTGAATAGCAGGGGGGATAAGACCGAGCCCTGCGGCACCCCATAAGTTAGGGGCCTCGGGGACGATCTCTCCCCCCCCACCGACACCGACTGCGACCTGTCCGAGAGGTAGGAGGAGAACCACTGCAGAACAGTGCCGCCCACCCCCACCTCCCGCAGTCGTCGCAGAAGGATACCATGGTCGATGGTATCGAAAGCTGCTGAGAGGTCAAGGAGAACCAGGATGGACACATAGCCTCCATCTCTGGCTCTCCAGAGATCATCGGTCAATGCGACCAAAGCGGTTTCTGTGCTGTAACCGGGCCTGAAGCCAGACTGGAAGGGGTCAAGATAGTTAGCTTCCTCCAAAGTACGCTGAAGCTGGAAGGCCACCACCTTCTCAACAACCTTCCCCACAAAGGGGAGGTTGGAGACTGGACGGTAGTTATTAAGAACTGCTGGATCCAAAGACGGTTTCTTCAGGAGGGGCCTCACCACCGCCACCTTAAGCGCGGTGGGGAAGTGCCCCTCCCGAAGAGAGGCGGTAACAACCACCTGGATCCAGCCTCGTGTCACCTCTCTGCTGTTGGCAACCAGCCAAGAGGGACACGGGTCCAGTATACAGGTGGAGGCACTCACAGCTCGCATAGCCTTGTCCACATCCCCGGAGGCAACATCCTGAAACTCAACCCAGAGATGGTCTGCCAAGTCATTCCCTTGTGTCTCGGCTGGATCTGCAAGAGTGGAGTCCAGGTCCGATCGAAACCGAGCAACTTTGTCCGCCAAGAACTGAACATACTCCTCAGCCTTACCCTGTAGGGGGTTTCCCGTCTCCCTCCTATTTAGGAGGGAGCGGGTTATCCTAAACAGGGCGGCTGGGCGGGACTCGGCGGACGCTACCAAGGAGGCAATGTGTGATCTTTTGGCTGTTCTTAATGCCCGAATGTACTCCTTGGTGCAAGCTGTCAACAGTGCTCGGTTCTACTCAGACCAATCGGACCTCCACAGGTGCTCTAGGCGTCTCCTCTGGCGCTTTATCTCCCGGAGCTCCTCGGTGAACCAAGGAGGCCTCCGTGAGCCACTGACCCGGAGGGGCCGTAGTGGCGCAATCCGGTCCAGAGACCCTGATGCTGCCGAGTGCCAGGCCGCAGCAAGAGTCTCCGCCGAACTGTGGGCGAGAGCATCTGGAATAACCCCAAGCTCCGTCTGGAACCTAACAGGGTCCATAAGTCGCCTGGGGCGGAACCACCTGGTCGGTTCCTCCTCCCTACGGTGGGGGTTTGGCCTCCGGAAGTCTAGCCTCAGTAGGTAGTGGTCTGACCACGACAGGGGAATGGTCTCATTTCCCCTCAGACCAAGATCATAACTCCACTGCTCTGAGAGGAATACGAGGTCGAGTGTGTGCCCCGCTGAGTGGGTAGGGCCTCGGATTACCTGGGTCAAGCCCATGGCTGTCATGGAAGCCATGAACTCCTGCGCTCCATCAGAGTGTTCACCGAGCGAAGGCAAATTGAAGTCCCCCAGAACCATTAGCCTAGGGAACTCAATTGCTAGCTCGGCTACTGACTCGAGGAGCGAGGGGAGGGCTGCTGCAACACAGTTGGGAGGCAGGTACGTTAGCAGCAGGCCCACTTGACCCTTGAGGTCCAACTTCACTAGTAGGGACTCACACCCGGCAAGCTCCGGAGCAGGGATCCTACGAGGTGCTAAAGACTCCCGGACTACAATAGCCACACCGCCACCCCTTCCCTGGGCTCTCGGCTGATGAAGCACCTGAAATCCGTCTGGGCACATCTCTACGAGGGGGACTCCTCCCTCCGTGCCCAGCCATGTCTCAGTAATACATGCCAGGTCTGCCCCCTCGTCTACAATCAAGTCCCGGACGAGGGGAGCCTTATGAACAACAGACCTGGCATTTAGCGACAGCAGCCTGAGACCAGGGTCCTGATTGCTCACGCCATCTGACCTTGGAGTGGGACTCATAGGGCCGGAAGGAGGGATCTCTGTGATATAGCGAACCCTCCTTCCCCGGTAATGGCCAGCCCTAAAGTCCCCGCCGTATCTGCCTCTCCCTGTTATGACCGCAATGCTCCGACTCTCTCCCGTGGGTGTAGTTCCCCCAACCACCCCAATGACCCCCGCATGCCCCGCCAGGTCCTCCGAATCAGACATACTCAGACACTCACACAAACAGTCCCCACAATATAGTTAAAAACACAGAAAAAATACAGCAGTAATAATACTAAAAGTGGGTCTTTCATACTAACACATTCAATCCCATACACTCAACATACCCGATTAAAATTGCGCAAACACAGAGTTTAAATTATGAGTTCCGGAAGAGCCAACCTCCCTTCCTCCAAGTTCCAGAGAGATCTAAGGCCAAGGTCCAAGGTCCGTATTATGTGGAATGGTTGTAGATGGAGGGGGGGCAAAGCGCAAGCCCCAGATATTAACAAGCACCAGCTTTGCAGTCTCACAACCTCCAAGTCAAGATAAAGCGTAGAATAATCATCAATAACGGTCCATAGGAGATATAAGGATGATATGCGGGGGGATATCTTATCCTCCCCCTCTCCTAAAGTCCTGGGAGGGCCAAAGTCTAAATGTCTAAAGTCTACAAATGACTGGAACCAGTTGAAAGGGGGAAGGGGAGGGTGCCAGCTTGGTGCCCAGTTTTTAAAACGCCAAGTCCCTGTCCCTGAAGCTGCCATCCTCTATCACTCCTTTGCCCAAACCAAATGCACCATAAGTATGTACACCATGAGGTGTCAAATGTTAAAACAGGTGGTCGCTGCTCACATTAGGTGTTCCAGGGCAGCAGTGATAGCAAGTGGTGGAGAAGGGCGGTTGTTCCAGGCCAATGCCGATGGTCGCAGGCCAGGCAGTTTCTTACTCGTGTTGAATGAAAAAACAGGGAAACAGGCAGGCAAGGCTCCGCAGCAGCAGGGGCAGGCAGGGAAAGAAATTGTCCGACACACGGGAGGATAAAAGGAGGGACTACAACGGCGAGAGAGGTAGGCACCACAGCACAAGATAGGGGAGGGGCGGGCGTTCAGGCGAGCTATGATGGTGGTGGCTAAATCGCCGCTCAATTCGCTCACCCAAGCCACGATAATTTCCCCTCCTCTTTAGGGCAATGGAGATGGTAGTAGTAATAAAAGATGGTAACAGTCAATTATAAATCCCCAAGCTCACCGCTCCTTTTTTCTAGGCTGTAGATGAAAATCCAGGGTTCCTCTCCAAGCCCCACACTGTTTAAATCTAAAAAGAACAGCGGGGGAGTTCCAATCGTGAGAACGAAAAGCTCAGGCAGCCGTTTTTCATCCAATTCCCGCTGCCGCCGTTCCGCTGCTCTAGGGCAACTTCCAGGACCAGGGCTCGCAGATAAAGTTAGTAGGCTCACCAGGTCGGGCAGACGACCACCGGGGCACCCAGGGGCACCCAGGTATCCAAGATGTTAAAAAGACGCTAAAGACGTTAAAAAGATGTTAAAAAGACGCCGACCGTCCGTGCGTCGCCGCCGTCGCCGCCCTCGCGCAGCTGGATGGTTCAAGCTGCTAGGCGCTGTGAAGGCTAAAAGCAAGCCTTCGGGAGCGATGTTTTCCAAAATTCCTTCCGGTCCTTCAGTTCTAGAGGTCTTAAACTCACCCAGAGGCTCTTTCCGAGAACTTTGTGGACTGTTTGGAAGGCTTCTCAGTACTTTTTCGCCAGATTACAGAAAGCGAGAGATGGAACACTTGGCCAATTAGTGGGAGGGAAGCACAACAGCCACTCGGTCTTATCTGGATTGAGTACAAGCTTGTTAACCCCCATCCAGTCTCTAACAGCCTCAAGGCCCTGGCTCATCACGTCCATCGCTTCATTGAGTTGGCACGGGGCGGACAGATACAACTGTGTATCGTCCGCATACTGGTGGTATTTTATCCCGTGCCGTCGAATGATCTCGCCCAGCGGTTTCATGTAGATATTAAAAAGTAGGGGGGACAGGACCGAACCCTGCGGCACCCCATATGCTAGGGGCCTAGGGGTCGATCTCTGCCCTCCGACTAACACCGACTGTGACCTGTCCGAGAGGTAAGAGGAGAACCACCGTAAAACAGTGCCTCCCACCCCCACCTCCCGCAGTCGTTGCAGAAGGATACCATGGTCGATGGTATCGAAAGCCGCAGAGAGGTCAAGGAGTACCAGGATGGAGGCGTGGCATCCATCCCTGGCTCTCCAGAGATCATTGGTCAATGCGACCAAAGCGGTTTCTGTGCTGTAGCCAGGCCTGAAGCCAGACTGGAATGGATCAAGATAACTGGCTTCCTCCAAGGACCGCTTAAAGTAATCACTTTAAGACAGAATCCTATTTTTTATTTATACAATTGGCATGGAGTTGAATGTGTAATGGTACATATAATAACTACAGGAAACAATAGGAAGAGCCATAAACAGATCAACCAGCATGTAGAAGATATCTGAGTCCACAAAAGGATTTCAAGAAGGGACCCTCCTTATATTTTTAGAGTAAAATGAGAGGAGGGGAGAAATTTATTCAGTCTTGCAAGATTCTGTTAATGTACCCTTACAATAAAGATAGAGCAAGCTGTTCCTTGTCTTGTTATGTTGTCTGGCCTGCTTCAAAGGGCTAACATAATGGTACTTCAGACATTTGATTGCCTTAGTACATCTCTCCTATTTGAACCTATTTCTCATCACAGATTTTCCTTCCTGGTGCAGAGGAAAGCAATGCTGCTTGTAAAAGAGACACAGAAAGAAAGAAAGAAAGAAAGAAAGAAAGAAAGAAAGAAAGAAAGAAAGAAAGAAAGAAAGAAAGAAAGAAAGAAAGAAAGAGAGGAAGGAAGGAAGGAAGGAAGGAAGGAAGGAAGGAAGGAAGGAAGGAAGGAAGGAAGGAAGGAAGGAAGGATTTGAATACATTGCATAGAAACCCATACATCAAGAGAAAAATTTGCAAAAGTAGGTGAGAATTTTCAGATCGGATTTTTGGCTCCAAATATTGTATAACTCTGGTTTGTTTATTTATGCGTTTATCAATCTCTGTGCTTCCTCAGGTAATTCTAGGCAGCTCATATAATACTGTTAAAAACCCAGCAAACATTGACAACCTGATACAGCAATAGGATGGAGCAAAACTGTTCTTTCAAAAGTACTGAAACTATGGCAAGCCAAAGAGACTTTATACAGAGAGGCAGAGTGTGCTGCATTATTCAGTTTGAAATCAAGCAGTCAGACCCATCAACTATTCAACAGAAGCAGCTCGAGGTGGAGAGGCCGGCTTAACATATCTTACCCTTGCTGAGTTTCATCTTTACCTCCTAAGGTGAGAAGCAGATGTTTTCTTTATAATAGTGCTTATATGTTAAATCTACATCTTTAAGCAACCTATTTAAACCACAGTACATCTCTGCATTTTAAATGTAGAAATAAAGGAGGGGTAGAGCCAAAACTAGGGAAAACCAAGACAGGGAACAAACAGATGACAGTCACCGGGATATATGACAGAGTCAGTGCAATAGATCAGAATAAGGTCCTAAATCAATTTTATTTCCACAATTCCAGCTTCCTAAAGAGGTGGGTGGCAGTAAACCAATTATTATGCAACTTAATGAACTAATTAGCAAAATCAGAGCAATCATGGTACTGGGTATGGACTGACTGATCTGAATATAAAACACAGAATTAGGTTTCTCATATCAAAGTTTTCCATCCTGAAGATTGCATCATAACTTTTACAACGTTTTAAATTTGAGTTCAGGTCACTAAATACAGAACGAGAATCGGAGATTGTGGGAAAGAATTTCCTAACTGTACTTCAATAACGGAGACATTATTTGATTTGATCAGCATCACAGATAGCCTGGTTGATGCATATTAATAGTATATGCAGAGTAAATATATACCAGACTAAATATATCAAGTAGAAAATTCCACAGACCCTTTCATCTACTATGACACAGCAGCGACAATCACTGGTTATAGCTCCTTGTTCAATCCATGACCTCCAAAAGAACTGAAGCAGAATTCCACAGGTCAATTTTGCAGCATTTCTATAATGCCTAACCATAGAACTTTGGTCGAGTCCAGTGGTGGGATTCAAAAATGTTTACTACCAGTTCTGTGGGCATGGCTTGGTGGACATGGTGTTGCATGGCTTGGTGGGTGTGGCTTGGTGGGCATGGCAGGGGAAGGATACTGCAAAATCCCCATTTCCTCCCCATCAGCTGGGACTCGGGAGGCAGAGAATAGATGGGGGCGGGGCCAGTCAGAGGTGGTATTTACTGGTTCTCTGAACTACTCAAAATTTCTTCTACCAGTTCTCCAGAACTGGTCAGAACCTGCTGAATTCCACCTCTGGTGGAGTCATTCCGATGACAGCTACTACCATCCACACAGTCCAGGTGTTACTTCCGAAGCTGGAACTTGCTTTGTCCTTCCAAGTGTTTCATCCCTCCTATATTATCAAAATTACATACAGGGGAGCCATGGTGGGGGTGGGGAGGGATGGGGGGATAGACAGCCAGCATTCTTTTCACAGTATGATAATTTTTCTTCATCCCATGACATCATCCCATCCCATCTGGTCAGGCAGGGAAGGTATGTTGTAGACCCCATCAGTCAAAGAATTCTGATTGGAGGGGTCCAGGAAGAGAGCCTTCTTGGCTGTTGTCCCCGCTTTGTGGAATATTCTTCCCCTGGAGGGGAAGGGAAAGAAACTGGCCTTTCACAAAAATACATGGTTCTGCAGATTCGTGTGGAGCGCACAGAGAAGCATGAAGTTGGGGGAGCTAAGCACCCTGAAAGCCCTCCCCTCCCCGTTTTAAATAATTTTTAATATTGATTGCCTCTTTTAAATTGTACATAAGGGGGCATGCATAAGCGCACCAGTGTGCCTACCATCCCTGTCATACTGTCCCCATTTATTTGTATTCATTTCTTTCGTTCATGTCCATGTTTATATTTATACCTGCTATCTTGTACATGTTTGACAAACTAATAAATACAAATACATAGTTTTTAATGTTTTTAGTAGTCCAAAAGTTGCTTTTTTATATAAATTCCATTCCCCACCATCCAGACAGAACTGAAGAAGCTCCTTGGATGAGAAGCAAAATATCTTAAAAGAAAAACCAGACAGTCCCGTTGCCTCTTAAAAAAGCACCTTTGGGACAACCATGACCTGGATGAGTGAAAATCTCCATTGACAATGTTTTTCGTAGTTTATTTCTACACTGCCTAGAGTCCATCTGTGAGGGGGACAGATAGTTTTGAAATGTGGTGAGTCAAATAGATAAACAAATGAGTCTGAAAGGCTCAGATTTGTTTCTTGTACATTTAAAGCATAATAATCACCATCATATCTTTAGAAATAAGCACTTAGCTAAGACTAGCGGTTATTGCCCCTCCTGTTTAGGTTAAGTCAGCTGAGTAATTGGAGGTGGGGAATGGAAGAATGTCCAAACCACAAGATTGGTCACCTCCCCTGGCTGAAAAATATGTGCTGTTACTTGTCCAGCTTCCTGAGTAACTATTATATTGACAAACATAATCTTAAATTCATTGTGCCTTATGCATAAATAACCAGATTTCCAGCAGCAAAAACTTGGAATGGTTAATTTATGCATTTAGAAAAGTGCTTACAGGTTTATTCATATTAATTTAGCACCTCAAATGTTTACATGGGCATAATTTGGACAATGATATTTTAGAAATGATGGATTACAAAATCCAAGAGAGCCACTAGATGGCAGCAATAAAGGAGGGAACTTAGTGGTTGCCTAGGGTTTTGCAGCCCATGTATAGTAAACATAGGGAAAATGCATGGGGAATGCCAAACTTGCTTCCTATGCCGTGACTCTAGTTTTTTGTGTTGCAAAAAGCTGCTGAGTACAACTTTTTTTTTGACAACTCATGCCTGTCTTCCAGAAGAAGGATAGGAAGGGGTCTTTAAACTTTGGTGTTGGAGAAAACTCCTGAGAAGATCCTAGTTCCCTAAGAAAACAAATTGATGAATCATTGAACAAATCAACCCAAATCAACTTGAGACAGAAATGACCAGGCTCAAATTATCCTAATTCAAACACATTATGAAGCTTTCTGAGGAATGATCTATTGTGGTGTGGGAAAGGTGGAAGGAAGGAAAGAGAGGAGGAGACCAGCAGCAAGGTGGATGAACACAGTTATAATGAGGATGCACCATTGGAAGCTCTGGACATATAGATTAGGGACAGATCCTCCTGGAGAAAATCTCTCACTAAGAATCAATCATGACTTGACAGCACTCACTCCTCACTCATTCACTCATTCACTCATTCACTCATTCACTCACTCACTCAACTCAGGGACTGTCCTAGCAAAACAGGGACCTTTTCCATAACTCTGAAGCTATACAGAAAAATTAGGTTGTATATTGTCACCTTCCAGATCTCATTCAATTGTTCTACTATCTTCATAAAAGAAGAGCGTTTTGGAAAAATTATTATGGTGAAATGTGGTAATGAGGTAAGCAATACATGAGTTGGAATGTCCTAATTTTCATTGTATAATGACCTCTCAGTGTTACCTCATATTTTATTGCAATTCCCATGGGAAGTGCCATGATAGAATACCCATTATTTTGATTTTTGTTTTAGTTTCAAAAGGATGACTAGATGGGAGTTTTGAAATGAAGGAAATAGGTGTAACAGAAAACAGTGCCAGAGGAACCGACTTTCAGCATAACCAACAACAATATTAGTTCCAAAGAGACATTCAAAATAATTTCTGCAACAATATAGAGAACAAGGCAGAAATATTAAACCTCTTTTTTTCAGTGGAAGAAAAATTTGTGAGAAATCATAAGGCAAATTTTGATGCAGCCTTGTTATACTTCAAAGGAAATCCCTTCCATTTCAGTGACAGATACTCTCAGATATTCAGATACATTAAGGAGTCAAAAATGAAAACGATTATTGAAGATAATGATTTAGCTGATAACCCTATAAGATAAACCACTATTTAGAAGAGAAACAAGCATTGTTCTTTGGTAAAGTTAATGTTTCTTCCCGATTAATGTTTGAACTCTTTCATTTCCATGTGATCATGGTTACTGATTCTATCTGGCACAGACTAGATTTTTAAAAATAATATACTATTAAAAGGAAGTACAGTAGTGCATGCGCCAATCAAGAACTTTGTTGGCTATGTAGCCATCACCAAAACATGATTCTCATGAATTGTTCCCAGTTGTGGAGTTAAGCTAGGAGAACACACACAAGTATAAGTAATACTTGAAAGCAAATAATGTGTATATAATTGTGTGATGAGTAATCTATAGAACAGAGGTGGGTTCCTACCAGTTTGCACCTATTCGGTAGAACCGGTTCGTCAAATTACCGAACTGGTTAGAAGAGGTTCCACCAGTGGACCCAGAAAGCAGGCCATACCTACAGAAGAGATTCCAAAATTTTTTGAAACCCACCACTGGTCCTTGGATATGATTATTCTACACTATCATGCTCATATTTATAAAACTCAGTGCCTCTGTGAAAGGTAAGGATGACTACTGCATTTGTGGTGCAATCAGAACATTGCGTGTGTTGAAGTTGTTTTAATGCAAACCAAAAGATGCCTTTTAAAAAACAAGTTTACATCATATTCTTATGCATGCCAGTGCTGTGTGTGAGGTAATTTAAGATGGTTCTGACAAGTGTCATCGGCATCTTCATATCTGGTCACATGGGCGGCAAGCCACTCACACAAAGGAGGCCACACCCACAGAGTAGGTTCAAACAATTTTTGAAACCCACCACTGCTATAGAACTATCATAAGAATCGGGAAGTCATAAGGCTTTTAAAACTAACATTGAGTTATTATAAGGAAATCAACCATTTAATATGATACACTGACATTTAGGCTACCGTATGTATAAGGGCTATACTTTTAATGTAAGAAAATGTACTTTTGATAATAAAGTGATATAATTACTCCTCATTGGGATTCATAAACATTGAAATGAACATCAACACTGAAGTTGATGGAAAAACTTCACAGAACTTTTGAAAGCAATAAATATAAGATAAAGCAATGTCTGATTTACATTATAATATTGTATTGATATGACTCGGGGCTAGCTTTGTTTATTTTTTCTTCTGTTTTTTTTTTAAAGCACTGTCAAATAACATTTTGTAATAGAAGGAGGGGGTCTATCACATAGAACATTTGAATTGTTTCAAAGAGGAAGAAAAACCTAAAGCAAGACTGTTAGAAAGAGAACATTTCCAATGCAATTTGTCACCCATGCATAAATCTTGCTGACATTTTCAGTCACTTTAATAGCCTGCCCATTTTATAAATCAGTAGAAACTTGCACAGTTGCAAAAAAAAGTGTGTGTTTTGAACATCTCATTAGCATACTTTACCAAAAGCCAATGAGGCAGTGGAAGGCAACACTGGTGATCATAATAAGTGTTTGGGAACAGGCAGAAAGATCACTAATGGTTTGCCTTTAGGGATTTCTGTACTCCATAGGGGATGAAAATGAGAAGTATTTTTCAAACAGTAGGGGGTAAAGGTTTTAAAACTAGAAACACATGGAGTGATAAAGATGCCAATGCCACAGGGTGCATAGTGGGGAAAAAATTACAATGTAAAAAAATTGTAATTTCAGCATTAGGCAGTAATAATCATGTTTCATCATTGTTATTAAAGCATGACCCTTAAAGCCACATAAATTAGATATAAGTTTTGGTAGAAGTTTATTAATCTTCCATGGAAATTATTAGCAAACTTTATCATCATGGGAAGAACAGGTTTTTATATATGTGTGTGTTTGTATATGTGTGTGTGTTTCTTTTCTGGAAGATCACTTTGAAGATATTTCTATAGGTTCTGTGATATTAGGGCACTGAAAGTTTTTGCTTACTTATATTTACTAGCAGGTAACGTGAAACTTATGTCTTTTTCTCCCAGGCTCATAATGATCTGCTTTTAATTTAAGGCTGAGCAATAAAATCATAGTCATTTGTACCTTTAAAATTGGTGAAGAAGAGCTATGTACTGGCATTAATTTAAATGAACCTAAGCAATTAATAAATTGCCTTAGATCATGTGGAAAATTGGACCACAATTATTGTTCAAATGCATACACAAGATAAATTACCGAACTACTAAATACTGAATGTAGTGAAGCCACATCTGTTAGTCAGTGCTCTTTTAAGGATGAACAACCTGTCACCTGTCTATAGATCTCTACTTTGTAAAATAATAGGGTTCAGTGTGGATCAGACTGATGCCAGTCTAATAATGGCATCAGAAACCAACTTGATGCTTCTCACATTCTCCTAAGTGGAAATGTGCTACAATAGTCTTCCTTTCATGTCCTCCAACAGCTGGTGCCAGTGCTGTTTTAGTATTAGAGGCAATATTTGGCTTTTGATCAGGAGCCATTGATAATCTCTTCTGCTATGAATAGAATGAATCTATTTGTAAAAACATTGAACCGGTTGATCACGCCAACCTTAAGGAAGTGATTTGGAAGAAGTTTCCTTTTCTGTCTCCTGAATTTTATAACATTCAGCTATGGTTCTCTCTTTCTCCTTACCCCAAAATTAGATTGGCTCAATTTCTGCTGATTTTTCATAAGGCCCTCAGACTGATTATGCTTCTAGTCCTGGAGATTTGTCCCAAAGGCTCTTTTTCTGAGGGAGCCATTTTAGCCTTCTTTTCCCCAATATTTAGTACTTTTGTCTTAATGTTATTTATTCTTGCGACTTTTAGATTTTTATCTATTTTTATTGACTCTTTCATTTATTGTTGTGTTTGTTCATAAGTCAGTTGTTTTCAGTGCAACTGTAACTTTAAACAGTCACTAAATGAGCAGTTGTAAGTTGAGGATTATCTGTAGTTACAAAGAGACAATCATTTATACAGATAAGTATCTCAAGCTGGAGGAAGATTCTCTTCTCCCTCCCCACATCAGTATGAAGCATTGAAGCCTCTGTTCTTGATTGCTAAACCTACCCTTTTAAGTCTTATGGCTGCCTGAAATCTTTGCATTGCCATTCTAATATAGTAGGACTGGACATAAGTTTTCAGCATCTTCCATTCCAATTCTTATATATACGCCTGTACAAAATATAACGCCACCTATACAGAGCATATCTGGGCATTTGTGAATTGATCATGGCTTAAATTCATTAAAATACCTAAAAGTCCTATTTCACTCATTAACCTTCATTTCTGAATATTTTTTTAAAAAAATGCAAAAATGTATTCTTGTCAGTTTTTAAGCAGCTGCTATAGGTAAGAGTAACTGGCAACCTAGCAGTTCGAAAGCATGTAAAAATGCAAGTAGAAAAATAGGAACCAACTTTGGTGGGAAGGTAGCAGCGTTCCATATGCCTTTGGCATTTAGTCATGCTGGCCACATGACCACAGAGAACATCTTTGGACAGTGCTAGCTCTTTGACTTTGAAACACAGATGAGCACCGCCCTCTAGAGTCGGGAACGACTAGCACATATATGCAAGGGGAACCTTTACCTTATAGGTAAGAGAATAATCTACAGTCCTGTTCTTGGAACGGGATTAATTTTTCTTGTTTTCAGAGCTTCCACTATCGCCAATATATCTGTTTCATATGCTGCATTTTAAGATCCTGTTAAATTAGCAAATCCGCATTCTTCCACCTAATGAGTATTCCTATCCAGACACATTTTTCTGCCTTTTGCAAATAAACAGATCATAATGTATCACTTTTGATCATAAACAGACTATTTAGGAAAAGGAAACTTGTGCACACATACTAGAACAGGTGGGCTGAAGGAGTTTGCCAGACTGCATTTCACACCCCAGACAAAAAGGCTGCATCTCACTTCTTCCTTTTGCCAGCAGTTAAAGCAAAACTTCCAACAACTGGGACCTCAGTTGGATTAGTTCTGAGCATGGCAACACTAATGACAACTTTTTAACAATTTCTTGGTGAGATTACTGCAATTTGTATTTCTGTAGAAAGCCTTTATTCTTTTAAAAGGAAACATCACCTGCCAAATAGCTTTGCTCTCTCAGTTAACCACCAAATAACTCAAACTGAGAGTTTAATAGAAACATGAAGATTTAACTACAGAACAAAGTGTCTAGTAACCTACTGGGGGAGCAATATGGCAACTGATGTTAGAGGCATTGGAAGGCTAGTGTCCACAGAAAAAGACACACAAGTAAAGAGAATTTAGAAGAATTTGGCATTACATCAAATCTGGATTGAAATTCTCTTCTCATAATGAGCTAAGAATAAATTTAATCTTGATATACCTGAACATCTAGTATGTTACAATAGATTTCCCTACATCCAATATAGATTAAAAAGAGGTGATGTAAACCAGATTTACATGCACCTCACATCTGATGATGAAGTGTGCAGTTTGGACAGATCTTTTGTTCATTGAGGCAACGTGATGTCAAGTCAAAACAGGTTTTGTTTAAATTTGGGCTTCCACAAATATCTATCTTTAGAATTTTGGGACATCCTGAAAGAAAAAAAATGGGAGTGAGTTTTAGTCAGGTACCAGTGACTGGAAGGTGTCCTTTATCAATCACGCAAGAATAGCCAATCTAGACCAGTATTACAATTTCATGCTGGGGATGTAATTATTTTTACTAGGATTAACTTTGTGTGTTTCTATCCATTCTAAGTCAGTAGATGCTGAAAGTTTTTTTTTTCCTTAAGCAGGCCTTTCATGTTTCTCTACAAGTACAACAAAGTGAATTCATGCTGTAATATGTTTACTTAGTGCAGAGGTGGTATTCTGCTGGTTCACCCTGGTTAGGGTGAACCAGTAGTGGTGGTGGTGGGAGACTCCACCCACCCACCCAGACACCATCACGGACGTTCTCCCATTCCAAACCAGTAGCAAAGATAAGAGGATTTCATGCCTGACTTAGTGGTATGAAAAATGTCATTACTGCGCCATTTTTCTAACTTTCCAATCTATGTTTTATCTTTTATATCTGCCCAATAGGCTGCTATTTGACCCAGATCCAAAGAACATTCTAATTTGAACACTCTGATTTCCCTTAATTCTCAGCAGCATAATAATCATTATTTTTGAGCATGTCTTCTCTATGTTTTCTAGTCAAGTGAAAGAATGCAGGATTGACTTTAAGGTGCTGGATTTGGCTGGGGACAGAGATTCATTTTCTTTCAACTACAAAATTTATTAGATAGCTTTGGGCTGCTCAGCAAAGGTCATGTGAGTAGAGTGGTTCCTTGGAAGATTAAGGACGGGCAATCAGCAACATGTGCTCTGGGTGGCTGCCCTTGTGAGGAGATTGTAGGACAGTAGTTTTCCACAGGTTTGAGCTCCAGAAGATGATGTGTAGGTCATAATCACATTTGAAGACTTTAAAGGGCATTAAATTAATAAACCTCATTTTAAATCACTTTCAGAAATTGCCTTTTAACTATCTTGAAGTTATTAGAGAGGTATTTGGAATGACAGGTTGAAAATTTTCATTGGATGAATTTATCTTCAACTCTGAACAAAAGGAAAATTAATTTCAAGTTTAAGAACTGAAAAAAACCTGAAATAAAATTGAAATTGAAATAAAGAGAAAAAAGATAAATAAGATTTTTATTTAAAAGTTATAAAATGGGGTAGATAAATCCAGAATGTAGACTTTTACTATAAAATTTTGGAATTAGCTATAAAAAATAAACAACTTCTCATGGGAAAGAGACTTATTTTGGCTACCCTGGCTATTAAGTGTCATGACAAAGTATGTGATGATTTTAGAAACTAAACACTAGAGGAGAATAAAGATTTTTTTTTAAATGCAAGGCTGATGTTGTTAATATTAGAACTTACAAAATGACACAATAATATAAAATTGGAAATATTAAAGAAGATTTTTGAAAAATGGAGCCAGAGGTCAACAAGTATAATATCATTATTCTCAGTAATGTCTGCTTCCATGGATAAACTATGTCTAAAATATTTTAGTGAAAGAATGACATGTGAAATTTTTAATCTCACAAGATACAAAAGTACCAAATGTGGAATGACAAATGACAGGCTAAGAGAACAATTTGTTAAAAGATACCTTACTTACAAAAGAAACTGGCTAAAGTTTTAAAAATTGAAAGGGAAATACAAAAGGATGCAGCAAGAGAATGACCTGGCAAATGTTTTATTATTGAATCTACAAAAGAGGCTTGTTAAAGCCATGAAGAAATCTTTGTGACAGGATAAAGAAGAATTGTAAAGAAATCAAATCCAATGAAATATATTTGATTGAATTAAACATTAACACTGTTAGCTGTAAAAGGAAGAAATATAAAGTTGATTTACTTGATCAAAATAAGACCTTTTTTTTTTTTTTTTTGCAATATTATAACAATCTGTTGTGGATTTTTGCTGACACCAGCATGAAAAAATTAATGTTTTGTTGATTTGTTTATAGATAAATGATGAGCTATAAGATGAAAGAAAAATATGTCTAACTTTTCAGGGGATAAAGAGTTATTAAAATTGTTTATACTTGTTGGGATAAAGATATATTTTTCTTTCTTTAATATATTCTTTCTTTTTCTTTTTTCTGCACTTTTTATTCTTTTCATTTTCTTTCTCTAAGTTTAGTTTCTATTAGTTTTTACTCTATTCCTATAATTCTTAATAAAACATATTTAATAATAAAAAACCTCTATGAAGCCAAATGTGTGGAGAATTCCTGAAAGTGGGCTGAAAACTTTAACAATATCCTGAAAAATTAATTGTTCCACAGGTATGGGTCACTAGTTCTCTTTGAGACTTCTGCTGCTAATTCCTGTCATGAACAAAATTAAATTAAATTAAATTAAGTGGAGGTAGAGATATAAATAACAATATTGCCCCAATCATCTTGTGAGACTTAGCATGAGATTTTGAGTATTCTATTTAAACTTAAATTTTTTTTTTTTTCAAAATATGCACCATCTGGGTTTGGTTATATGTACCATATACCATATGGTTTGCAGGCTCTGCATTTCAAGCCCCAACTAATGTGTTAATCTACAAAGTATATATATGATAATATAGAAGAGTTTAAAAAATCAGAACTAATGCTTTAATTCTGTGCAATATTGCAGAATCAACTATATATAGCCGAGATGTAGCTGTTTTTTATAACACCCACATTACATGCGCACAAAACCCAAATAACTTCACCATCACCAAAATCAGAATGTACATTTATTCTAGAATTTCAAATTATATATCAAATACATTTATCTGAATAAATGGGATGAAAATTATATTGCTCTTTTTGTAATTAAGATGGATAAATCTATGATCCTAGACTTGTTTGCTTGTCTTATTAAATATTTATATTTTATTCAGCATTATTTTGTACACACAGGTGAAATGATATTACAGAGAGCTTTAAGGCTGATGATCCAATTGAGAAAGGAATTTAGAGATCTATATTTAGGTTGTTTAGGATGAACTGAACAGAAATAGTCCTTGACTTATGACCACAATTGGAATTGGGAATTTTGGTCACTAAACAATATGGTCATTAATTAAGTCATCCTGTGAATTGGACCCAATTTTACATCCATTTTTTCCATGCTCATTAAGCCATTAAGTCATTAAACCATTCAGTTATTAAGAAAATCCAGCTTCCCCAATTGATGTTGCTAGTTGAAAACCAGCTGGGAAGGTTGCAAATCATGATGATCCCATGATTGCAGGATGATGCAACCAGTTGTAAATGAAAGCCGATTGCCATACACCCCAATAGTGATCATGTGACTGCAGAGGTGGTGCCACATTAATAACTTCATGGCCAGGTCATAAATTGCAGCCGTCCCCCAAGTGTTCTTTCTTAGCACTTCATAGAGACCTGTATTGTTTACGGCATAAACTGTTTATGATACTAAACAGTTCATTCTCGGAGATGAATTTGGCAACAAACAAAAGGAACAAATATGGTTTAATGGTAACAAATTCAAGTGCGTCAGCACATCTTGATAACAAATACATCAAACAAAGTCAGTCCCAAGCAAGGTAGGTATGGGGAAATCAGGTAACCCTCTTCTTGGAAAAACAGACTGCTATGCAAATCACTTGGTCTTTCCCATTGGTTCTTCCCTTCATTCAATGCGCACCATCCTCAAATGCATTTCTAGCTGATGTTCTCTCACACTTAACATCGTTCCTTTGAGGAGAAAACAGTAATCTTCACATCTAGAATTGATAAAACTGCTATAAAGGGTATTATTTGCTAAATGTTGATACGGAAACCCCCAAGGGATGTCATCTTATGTTTTGTGTAAGAAATGCAAATCTCTTGAGTTGACCTTATATGATTTGACCACATATATTATATTTGACCTATGGTTAATGCAAATCAGGATTCTTGAAAACAGACACATTTATTAAAAAAAATAAGATTTGTGTGCTACGTAGCTCACTGAGTCAGATGTATGGTATCACTATGCCAATATAGGGTTAAAATTTGAGTAGGCAGGAGGGAAGGAAGGGAATTCAGGGTAGTTCTGCAGTTAAATTACAAGAACTTCTCAATTAGCAATCATACTTTTAAACCCCATTGTGTCTATTGTACCGTTTGAGGCGGTATCAGTGGTTAAAATCCTCTGATATTCCTTTGTCCTTGCTTTGAGACCTGAAGTCAAACTTGTGTCCATTAATTCTTTTGTGCAAAGCACCGCCTGTTTGTCCTATGTAGGACAGGACAAAGTAGTATTCTACTTTGTAGTTAACCTTCCAGGACACTCCATTACAGATCTCAGAGTCGCTGTTTTGAAAATAGAAACTTGCCCAGCACAACTGAATGAGAGGTTGCTGAACTCACATGCATCAAAAGCTTTCAGACTGGAGAATGGCAGTCCTGTCTCCTTTTGAAAAGATAATACCGGTTTGCAATTTGAAAAAAAAATGGTTTTATTTTTAAAAAGCATAAGGAGAGGTTAAATGCTCAAACAATTACAATGGAATAAAGCCTTTAGCATTAATAAAAATATGAACAATGTCTCAACATCAACTGTCTAAAAAATGCTAAGGGAACCTGCACTGTGGTAGAAAAAAAATTAAGGCAGAACAAAACAGAGAAGAATGCATAAAAAGTGCAATAAACTTCTGAAGCAAAAATCAGATGGACATTTCTGAAAACAATTGGCACATTCAATTCAAATTTCAAAATATCAGCAACCTGACCAGGGTGTAGATCCTCCCTTAAATATTTATCTCCAGGAGAAGGGATTTCCATCTGAGCTCATTTCTGCAGATAGCAAGTTCTAACTAATTTCTGATTTCCATTAATTGTGATCTGCTTCTTTCCTCAGGTTGATTTCCTAGAGATTTCTGGGTCACAATTTGCAGGCTCCTTTATTCAGTTCAGAGTTGTTTAATTCTGCTCTTACAATATGCTCCAAGTCAGAATTCTCCAATATTTCCTGGTTGGTAGCCCAGAACGTGGGTGGGTGTGTGAAAGAGGGGATGGTTTTGAGGTGCATGGATGTGTGCATGTGTCAGTGGGGCTGAGAGTGCATGCATGCACCAGCCAGCCACTCAAGCGGCCCGGTTGCGAATAGGCCGCAGACTGGTAGTGTGCCATAGCCCACAGGTTGGGGACCCCTGCTCCAAGCAAAACAACTCTCTCCCCCAGGGACTTTGCCATCTCCCTGCTTAAACAGGCCTTAGAGATAATCCTTAATTTACGACCATTCATTTAACAATGGTTCAAAATTAGGAAGGCTTGTAAAAGTGACTTATGATTCATCCTTTTAAATTATGATAGTTGCATCACCCTTGATGATTATGTGGTTGCAATCCGGGCGCTTGGAAACTGGCTCACATTTACAAGTTACAGCATCTTGCAGTCACATGATGTGAGTTGAAACCAGATCATCTATGAAGCTTATAACCTCTGCCCCTTTTTATGCTGTGATGTTATTTCATTGATTTCATTTCTACCGTGAACATTCTTATGCAGTTTTAATTTCTGCAAACCACCTGAAATTTGTTTTTCCGTTGTCCCAAATGCAATAAAATGCTGAACATAAATGCATATGTACTAATTTTGGAAATGGGCAATGCTTGTCTCTAAAGAAGATTGGAGTAATAGATAAAGCATTGGTCACCTAAAGGTCACCCCTTTCTCGGGTGATCTTTCATTTCATTGTTTCCTGTACTTTTATTGTTTCCCTCTGACAGTATTTGTTTGTTGATGTTTTCAGAATTGTATTAATGCACATCCCATTTTATGGGAAATGTGACAATGGCTTATTGCCTTACCTATAGATCTGTTTCTGCTGCAAATTTCACATATTCTATCTCAAAACAGAAAGTTTGAAAAGCAAAAAGCCAATAGTGTTTTAAAGACATATTGCTTGATATCCCAAACATAACAATTAATAACAATTGGCAAGCTTCATACTTTAATAACAATTTTCCAGACCAGACCCTCCCACAATGCCAATTCTATCCAGACCTTAAAGCTAAGGGTTATAAACAGGCTCATGTACTGAAGAATACCAGATGTGAAACTATAATTATTAACCAATCAACAAAATCAATGTTAAATATTATTTGAGACTAATGGTGCACAGGACAATCAAATATTAACTTGGTAGCAATTTTTGGGAAATACAACAGAAAGAATATTTAAGGCTAATGATATATAAAGTGATAAAACAAGAAGCACCTCATCTTTAAACAATTGCATGCATTGTGTTGAATGAAAAAAAAACTGATTTAAAGAAAGATGGGAGAACAGTGTTTCTGAATTCTCTCTAATGGAGCATATACAGAGTTCCTTTATAGGTGATGTGAATAGCAACCATTCAAGGGTGACTAGGTGACTGGAATGAAGTCTGGTCACTTGAAAAGGGGTTCCTAGTTTTAGAAAGCACTAAACAATGGGAACATATCAGAAGTATGAATGATGGAAATGTTGAAATTGTTAAAACAGAAATGAAATATAGTCAGACAATTTAGAGAAAGTGAATGTAGGTGGACTGAAAACATTAAATTGGATGAATCTGTGACATACTATTCAAAGTATGAGAATATCATAGCTCTGGTCACATGATTGTTAGAATGCAGTATTGCAGGCTAATTCTGCCAACTGCCAGTAGTCCGATTCTCACCAGTTCAAGGTTGACTTAGTCCGCCATCCTTCCAAGGTCAGTAAAATGAGGACCCAGATTGTTGGGAGCAATAGGCTGACTCTGTAAACCACTTAGAGAAGGCTGTAAAGCACTGTGAAGCAGTATATAAGTCTAAATACTATTGCTATTGCTAAGGGAATGAAGAGACAATGGCATATAGACAAGACATTCTTGTATCGTGCTCAGCAGTAATCTAACAAATGACAGGATTGCATTTATTAGAAAAAGTGAACGTTAGTATTATACAAGTATAGCAGTGGTAGAAGACACTGAGGTTTGAGGCAAATTGCAAGAGGTGCTAAAGGTAACTTTAAGAATAATAATACTGCTTTATCAGTGATTGGACTGCAAAAATTAGAAAAATAGAGGAACTTGCTGTTATAAAATTTGGATTGGATAAGCACAATGTAACAATACATGACATAAGTAAATAGAGATTTGCAAAGCATTTTTTTTGTTTATTGTCCACACCTGCTTCAAGCTATGTGTGAAGTTTCCAAGAGCTGACCTAATTAATTTACGAGTCTCCAGACAAAGTTCAAAGAAAACCCATTCATTTATTAGCACTAACATCTTGGCATGGACTTCTGTGGAGCCGAAACTAAATCCCACTTAATGGTGTCTGAACTTTACGCCTGTGTCCCCTCCCCTCTGCCTGAAGTCATCAATCACATTCTCCAACAGGACATTACGGCAGGGTTCTGGACATGCATGTTCACATCCCAGTTACAGAAATATGAGACTTTTTACTCTGGCCAAAAGTATGCATGGCATTTTCCCCCCTTCTGAAGTTGATAGTAGTCATGGACACGCTTTAGACGTTGACACTATGTACATTCAGACTTTATAAGGACAACATCTACTACATAAAAGGAAATAGAACATAGAAAAGTGCAATAAAATCAGCTACTGACTGTGAAGCAGATATGAACAATCAATGTCAAACATATAAGTCATGGCAGTGGTAGGATTCAAAATGTTTTGCTACCGGATCTGTGGGTATGGCTTGGTGGGTGTGGTAGGGGAAGGATACTGTAAAATCTCCATTTCCTCCTGATCAACTGGGACTCGGGAGGCACAGAATAGATGGGGCGGGGCCAGTCAGAGGTGGCATTTACTGGTTCTCTGAACTACTCAAAATTTCCACTACCGGTTCTCCAGAGCTGGTCAGAACCTGCTGAATACCACCTCTGAGTCACGGGTGTCAGAGTTGATCATTTCAACTCTGGGTGTGGCCTGCATATGGCTTATCCAGCCCACAGGCCACCAGTTGACACCCCTGATATAGGTTAAAGAAATAGATGTGTCAACAACATTTGGTCTGGAGGACAAAAAAATAGGATCCATATATGAAGCATTTTTATTTTATTTTAACTTATTAATTACTGAAACCTGAGGAGCTTTCAGAAGAGATCAGAGGTCATGTGATCAGTGAAATAGAAGGGTGAAAAAAGCAGAGTTATCCAAGTCCTAAGCTTAAATATTAACTACCACATTACATGAACAGCTATGCTTGAATTGGTACCTTTAGCGATACCTTCTTTTAAGTTTAGCATGCTGCAGAGTAACAAACCTGGATAAAATAGCTGCAGTAAGCCAGATTGCTTCTGTAATTTTACTGTACAGGCAGACCTTGAATTACAACAGTTCTCTTAGTGGCCATTTGAAGTTACAAAGGCACTAATAAAAAACTTATGAACATTTTTCACACTTCTGACCATTGCAGCATCTCCATATTCATGCGATTTACATTCAGCTGCTTGATAACTGACTCACATTAATGACAGTTGCAGTGTCCCTGGTTCATGTGATCACCTTTTGCAACCTTCTGACAAGCAAAGTGAGTGACAAAACCAGACTCATTTTACAACTATGTTACTAATTTAACAACTGCAGTGATTCACTTAACAAATGTGGCAAGAAAAGTTGTAAAATTCACTTAACACATCTTTCACTTAGCAACACATATTTGGGCTCATTTGTGGTTGTAAGTTGAGGACTACCTGTATAAAAAAAATGCCATATGTTGAGAAACAGCAAATATTTTAAAAATGTATTAAAGATTGCTTATGTTGGTTTGGTAGCAATACTCCATTATAACTTCTGTGGTTTCTAGCATGTGCGTGTTCATGATTCAGTCTATTAAATATGCCTGCTTTTATTTTTTTTATATTCCACAAGGTACAGTCCATAAAGGTTTTTCTTAAAACGCTGAAGATACATTAAGATAATTGCAACACCCTAATTAGAGTTTCTTCTAAAAATGGCTTATCTACTCATGTTTTAATAGATGAAAGATTTTAGAGGGGTTATGGCAAAACAGTTACAGTAAGAAGAAAAAGTGCTGAAGGTATCATGAAGCTCCATAATTAAACTGAAGCTTACAGCTCAATTATATTTGAGCATCATTATGCATAAAACATCAGTAGACATCATCAGGAATCCAATAAAAAAGATTCCATCAGTGTTAGAAGCCAAAAGGTAAGCCATAATACAGATTGGACTAAATTGTCTAAGCAAAATATAGGAAAAATATGAGTAAATTTAAAGTCAGCTCTCACGGTCTCTCTATTCTGATTAATGCATGTGACATTAACATAAGCCTTGCTTTGTGCAAAACATAATTAATCGATTTAGTGAAAAATTGGAGTTGAATTATTGACTGTAAATGAGGAAAAGATTCCATCAAATTCCAGGAATTCTAAATGCAAAGGAACATCCATCCATCCATCCATCCATCCATCCATCCATCCATCCATCCATCTGTTTGTACCCTTTGACCTTGATATTTATTCTCAATTTCCCTCTCTGGAGATTTACTCATTAGTTGGCTAATATGCTCCTGCTTTTCAGTTTCACTGTGTAACTCCTTTGTAAATATGTAGTGAGGATCAAATAAATATGCTGTAATTGAATGGTCAAGGTGATTAAAATGAATTGTAAATAGACATAATTACTCAGCACATCCATCTCTCTCTCTCTCTCTCTCTCTCTCTCTCTCTCCCCCCATCTCTTTCTCTGTTTTGTATTAAACAGTAATCTTATAATTTTTTTGCCTATGACACCTCAATGAAGAGAGGTTTAAAATGTATTAAAGGCACTAATAAAATCTTCATCAAGTAGTTAGTGTATAGCTTCATGCAATCAAGAGGTCTGTAGGAATTGCCATTGGCAGCAACATAAATTGCCGTATTAGAAAGTGCAGATTGAACTGCCATCATTCCCAGAGGGGGGTTGCTCCCGGTTTTACTACCAGTTCACTTCATGTGTGCTTCGCATGCGTGTGCGCAGTTCAATATAAATTGTTCTTTGCTGATATGCAGAACAATTTACAGTGAACTGCACATACACACCAGGGGTGGGTTTCTCGCCCCGTTTCAACCGGTTCGGTTGGAACGGGGCCAGCAGCGTCCTCGTGCACATGCGTGGTGCACACATGCGTACTAGCGTCTGCGCGACGCTCAAGCTGCTCCTGGAGGATCGTGCAGGCACTGTATGCGTCCTGCGTATGTGTAGCTCAGAACTCATCAAAACCGGGTAAGGACCGTGGGCGGGCGAGCGCGCCCTTCGCCGTTCCCAGAAGTTACTTCCGGGTTCGCCGACCAACCGGTTCGCAGGGACCGCCGCGAACCGGTTGAAACCCACCCCTGATACACACACACTACTAAACAACATGCCGACAAGGAAAGCAGTGACTGGGGAGTGGCCAGACTTGGTCGCTACTGGTTCTGTGACCCAGGCCTAAATTCCAGTACCGGTTCGGCCAAAAGGGCTGAACTGGGATCAACCCACCTCTCATCATTACATCTTCCCTTCCTTCAGATCATGTTTTTTCTGGTGAAAACAGCCGGTAATCAGGGATCCACACTGAACAGTGTTTCCTGTAAATGAATGTTCTGTAAAAGAAAACATTTGCTAGAGATTATGGTATCTTTTGACATCCTGATTTATTTTTAATTTATAGCCTAAGAGGATTGTAGCTTGATCTTCCCACATGTTCGTCTTGCATTTACTAAGGTATAAATGGCATGCAGTGCTAGGAGACAGGGAGGGAAACTGCCCTTTCCCTGACTTTTGATCACAAAAGTAACTGCCCCTCTTTAAGTTCTAAAGCTGGCTCTGATTTAGGGGCAGGCTAGTAGTGAGTGAGCACCCATCATTCAGGCTCCAAGTATAACTTGAGCTGAAAGGGCTTAGCAAGGATTGAAGATTGAAGATCTGATATTCCCATTCATAATACATGAATTGCCATTGCCTTTCGGTGTCCTTGAAGCTGCAACAAATTTTACAGAGCCAAAGATGACGATGATGATGACTACAACAACAACAACAATGACATGGCCATTGAAACTTCGTGATTGTGGATGAAACATGTAACAGTGATACCCATTGTCATTGGGGCACTTGGTATCATGTCCAAGAATTTCACAGAATACATCAATAAATTGCAGCTTTCTGCAATAACACCAGCAGAATTGCAAAAAAATGTGCTACTCGGAACATCGTACATCTTAAGAAGGTACTTGGTTGATACCTAGGATGCTGGTAGCAACCTGTATAAACCATCAGAGCCAATGATATATTTTTAAATTTTCAGTTGACTGAGTTTCATGTTTAATGAATAAACTTAACAACAACAACAACAACAACAACAACAACAACAACAACAATATCCACTGACAACCCAAATTGCTGACTTTGCAATAACAAAGTCAAAACTGCTTTACATTTAATATGTGAATGCAGCAAAATCACACAAACTGATTACAAAGCTAGACACACCTGAATTGCTAAATTAACCCACTGGTCATTATGTAAAAAAATATATGATTTACCTGTATCCAGAAAGTCATGGGAACATAAAGTGGAAAAAGTTATCAAAAATGAGAAGGTGAAGATCTTATGGGACTTTTGAATACAAACAGATCATCATTTGGAGCACAACACGCCAGATATCATGTTTGTAGAGGGCCGAAATGTACAGTTTATTGATATCGCTGTTCCTGGAGATGCCAGAGTCGAAGAAAAAGAACTAGAAAAAATAATGAACTATCTCAACCTGGCCATCGAAACTACACGGCTCTAGATGAAGCCTGTAACAGTGATACCCATTGTCATTGGGGCACTTGGCACCATGTCCAAGAATTTTACAAGATACATCAACAAATTGCAGCTTCCTGAAATAACACCAGCAGAACTGCAAAAAACTGTACTACTCGGAGCATCTTACATTTTAAGAAGGTACTTCATTGATACCTAGAATGCTGTCATTAACCCGTATCAACCATTAGCATCAGTCAATGGTATTTATAATGCATTTTTGAATGTTCAGTTGGCTGAGTTTCAGATGATGATGATGATGATGATGATGATGATGATGATGATGATGATGATGGAATGCCTGAAGATCTTTGGCATCAGCAGCAACATACAAAAATTCATGGAAACTTCAATGAACTTCTGGAAAACGAAGCTTATAGCTAATGAAGAAGTACTGGGTGAAGTTGAAATTGAACGAGACATTTTCCAGGGTGATTCACTTTCACCCCTACTTTTTATACTCTCAATGCTATCACTGACAATCATTTTGATGAACTATGGATACGAACTTGCAAAGAAAGGCCTGAAAATTTCGCAGTTGGTGTACATGGATGATTTGAAGCTGTTTGGTAAAACAAAAGCTGAACTAAATTTATTAATTGAAAGCACAAAAGAATTTAGCCAAGACATTGGTATGCAGTTTGGAATTGACAAATGTGCAACAATGGCAACCAAAGCAGGCAAAGTCATAAAAGATGATGGAATAGAACTTGAGAATGAAGAAATGATAAAGGCAGTAAAACCAGAAGAAGGTTACAAGTACTTGGGGATTTTAGAGGCCTCTGACTTAATGCATAATAAAGTCAAGGAATTAACTTCAGCCAAGTACATTCAACAAATTTGCAAGATATTAAAGTCCAAATTGAGTGGAGGAAACATCATAAAAGCCATAAATACCTGGGCTATACCTATGGTTCGATACTCTGCAAGAATAATTCACTGGATCCAGATGGAGTTGGACAATTTGGACAGAAAAACAAGGAAGCTTTTGACAATGAATCATGCTTTGCACCCTAAAACTGATTATATCTACCAAGAGCAGAAGGTGGTCGAGGACTCCTACAAGTAAAACAGACTGTGGAAGAAGAAAAACATAGCTTGAATGATTACATCCAGAAAAGTGAAGAACCAATGATTAAAGAAGTAAATAAAGGAGGCCTTTTAAAGACAACTAAGTCAAAAGCCGAATATAAGAAAGAAGTAATTGAGAAGCGAGCTGAAAATTGGAAAAACAAAGCTATGCATAGCCAATATTTGAAAAGGATTGAAGGCAAAGCTGACCAAAAGCTAACTTGGAACTGGTTAAGATCAGGAGTACTGAAAAAAGAAACAGAAGGCTTTATTTTGGCAGCTCAAGAACAAGCCTTAGCCACAAACTGCATGAAGGCAAAAATTCAACGTTACCACCAACAGCAAATGTCGCCTCTGTAATGAGAAAGATGAGACAGTCAACCACTTGATCAGCGGGTGCAGCAAAATTTCACAACCTGACTACCTACAACGCCATGACCAAGTTTCCATTCACTGGAAATTGTGCCAAAAGTTTGGATTTGAGTACAGCAAAAACCACTGGGAACATCAGGTTCAGGAGGTTTTAGAGAATGAAAAAGTCAAGATCTTGTGGGAGTTCAGAATTCAGACTGACAGGCACTTGGCCCACAACACACCTGACATAACAATAGTTGAAAAGAAAAAGTATGGTTCATTGACATTGCAATACCTGGAGATGCACGAATTGAAGATAAACAGCAAGAAAAAATCACCAAGTACTGGGACTTGAAAATTGAAGTTGAGCGACTGTGGAAAAAGAAATTGTGTGTTGCCTTGATTGTAATTGTCCTTGGAGCTACCTCGCTATTTGGAAATTTTAAATTTACCTGACTTGAACATTCTGATTCTACAAAAAAAAACACCCTACTTGGAACAGCTTATATCCTCCGACATTACCTTAACTGTTCCTAGGTCCTTGGTGAGGACTCGAGCTGTTGAGGTACCAACCAGCCCCAAAGGCTGTGAATCTTACCAAAGATTAACCAAACAACAACAACAACAACAAAACACGAATACAGAAAAGATGTGATAAAATCAAGAATGGAGAGTTGGCAGAACAAAGCATTGCATGGCCGATTTCTGGAAAAAATAAAAGATAAAGTGGACAGTGAACAAACTTGGTTATGATTAACAGCAGGTACATTGAAGGAAGAAACAGAGTCACTAATCCTGGCTGCACAAGAACAAACTATCCGCACAAATGCCATTAAGGCCAAAATTGAAAAATCCGCTGATGATGCCAAATGCAGACTTTGCAAAGAAGCTGATGGAACTGTTGATCACATACTCAGCTGCTGTAAAAAGAATCACGCAGACTGATTATAAATTGCAGCATAATTCAGTAGCACAAATGATCCATTGGAATTTGTGCAAAAAGTATAATATTAAAACAGCAACAAACTGGTGGGAACATCAGCCTGAAAAAGTCACCGAAAATCAGAGGGTCAAGATCTTGTGGGATTTTCGCATACAAACAGACAAAATACTGGCGCATACACCAGACATCACACTAGTTGGGAAAAACAAAGTTACAATCATAGACATCGCAATACCAGGTGATAGCAGGGTTGACGAGAAGGAATATGGAAAAACCATGAAATACCAGGACTTAAAAATCGAAATTCAAAAATTATGGCACAAACCAGCAGTGGTAATTCCAGTGGTAATTGGCACACTGGGTGCTATTCCAAAAGCACTGGAATTACATTTAAAACAGTTAAAAATTGACAAAATCACCATCAGTCAAATGCAAAAAGCCGCACTGCTTGGATCTGCACGCATATTACGAAAATACGTTACGACGTCCTAGGCCCCTGTGTGGGGCCCGACTAGTAACCAATGCCAAATCTGGCGAAACAACTGGCCGCTGTGATACAATTGTATAATAATAATAATAATAATAATAATAATAATAATAATAATAATAATAATAACTCCGCCGTTGCCGGTCCCAAGCCCGGATGAGAAAGGAGGAAGGTTGGGATCAGGTTGGCATCTGGTCCCGTAAAAAAAACCCCGCCAACCCATACAATATGGTGAAAAAAACAAATAAGAATTCCATACCGCATCGGTCGTCGCGCGGGTTAACAAGGGCCGCGGTGGATGTTGGGGTCCCTGGACATCCGTCGACAAGTGGGCTACAAGTGGACCAGCCAACAAAACGACAAAAATATAGTGCAGATGAAAACCGTGCCATAATGGCCTGTTACTACAACTCAGAGCCAGAAAAAAGAGGCTATTTAAAGCAAATGTATGAATTATGGAAACAACAATATCCAGATTCAAATGTTAGTGAACAACGACTAGCAGATCAAAGGCGATTTATTATACGGAATAAAGTGTTTAGTGAAGTTGAACATGAGGAAATTCAGGCAAATTGCAAAACCCAAAAAACAATATCACAAGCGGAAATAACTGATATTCAAGACACAACTAAAGACATTATAGTAGAACTCCCAGAAGAAGCTCTCGGGGAGGAAATAACACCACCACCACTAGAACCAGTTATCACTGAACCAACTGATGAAGTAACTCAAAAACAAAAAGAATTGAAGGATAAGATCATGGAGCATTTTCTGCTTAATGAGGAAAGGCAACGTTTACCATCACTAAAAACTGTGCCTAAGAAAATTTTGGCCCCTATCATGAAAATGGTTAATGCAGTGTTTTCAACAATTGAATCGGGATCCATCTTGGAAACAAACCAGTTAATGTACAGCGCAGCTGTAATAGTCACTAATGAACTAGGCATTAAAATGAAAGTACCTAGTCACACAACAGAAAAAGCATCAAAGCCAAAGTGGAAAATCCGTTTAGAACAAAAAATCAAAAAATTAAGGGCAGATGCTAGTAACTTAAAGAACATGCATGAGCAACGGCTTAAAAACAACAAAATCATAGATTGGCTAATCAGGAGGTATAGATTGGATACAAGAAACATCAATGAAGCTGTAGAGATTGTAAAACAGCAGATAACAGCAACAGCTAGAAAAATTGAAAGATATGAGGCACAAATCATCCAATATAAACAAAATCAGCAATTTCGATCAGACCAACGGCGTTTTTATCAAAGTCTTAATGTGAATGGTGACACCAAAAGTGAAAAACCAGAAAAACAGGCCACAGTTGAATTCTGGAAAGAATTGTGGGAAATTCAAAGGACTACAACAAGGAAGCAAAGTGGATACATGACTTTGAGAAAAGCATTGGCAACAAACAAATGCAAGTATTAGAAATAACAACTGAGATGGTCAAAAATCGAGTTAAAAAGGTAAAGAATTGGACATCACCTGGAAAGGACCAATTACATGGTTTCTGGCTCAAATATCTGACCAGTTTACATGCAATATTGGCCAGGCAATTGAATGAAATTTTACAAAAGGGCCAAATTGATGAATGGTTGACAACTGGAAAAACATACTTGATTCAGAAAGATGCAACTAAAGGAACAACACCTGAAAACTACAGACCAATAACATGCTTGCCAACAACCTTCAAATTACTCACAGGCATTATTGCAGATAACATGATGGATTATTTGGAAACAAACAACATCTTGCCAGTAGAGCAAAAAGGCAACAAAAGAAGGAGCAGGGGCACAAAAGATCAGCTTCTAATTGATAAAATGATATTAGAAAATTGCAAGAACAGAAAAATGAACTTGAATATGGTCTGGATTGATTACAAAAAGGCATTTGACTCACTGCCACATAGTTGGATCATAAAATGCTTAGAAACAACTGGCATTAGCAAAAATATTACATCCTTTACTGAAAAGGCGATGAAACAATGGAGAACTGAGTTGGCAGTAGGGAATGAGATCTACGGAATGGTTAATATCAAGCGAGGAATTTTCCAGGGTGATTCACTTTCACCTCTTCTCTTCATCATCGCAATGATCCCACTATCAGTAATCTTAAAAAAAATGAAATTAGGCTACCAAACAGCCAAAAAAGCTGAAAAAATTTCACATTTACTATATATGGATGATTTGAAACTCTATGGAAAGTCAGAAATAGAAATCCAATCATTGACAAACACAGTCCGAATATTCAGCACCGATATTTCAATGCAGTTTGGCATGGAAAAATGCGCCACTGTATCCATAAAAAGGGGCAAAATCACTGCATGTGAGGGAATTGAAATGCCCAATGGCCAATTAATTAAATGCAATGAAATGAAGCCTACAAATACTTAGGCATTCTGCAGTTGGATAACATCAAGCATGGAGAAGTAAAAACTATTGTCAGGCGAGAGTACACCAACAGAGTTAGGAAAATTTTAAAATCTAAATTGAATGGTGGAAATACAATCAAGGCCATAAATACCTGGGCAATACCAGTTATAAGATACACAGCTGGTATAGTTAACTGGACACAAGCTGATTTGGACCTTTTGGACCGAAAAACCAGGAAACTAATGACAATGCACTACAGTTTACATCCACGTGGTGATACTGATAGACTGTACCTGCCCCGAAAATCAGGTGGCAGAGGATTATTACAAGTGAAGCAAACAGTTGAAGAAGAAAAACATGGATTGGCTGATTATTTAAAAGAAAGTCAAGAACATCTATTAATCGAAGTAAAGAACAAAATCTACTGAAGGCCCAACAGACGAAACAAGAATACAGAAAAGATGTGATAAAATCAAGAATGGAGAGTTGGCAGAACAAAGCACTGCATGGCCAATTTCTGGAAAAAGTAAAAGATAAAGTGGACAGTGAACAAACTTGGTTATGGTTAACAACAGGTACATTAAAGAAAGAAACAGAGTCACTAATCCTGGCTGCGCAAGAACAAGCTATCCGCACAAATGCCATTAAGGCCAAAATAGAAAAATCCTCTGATGATGCCAAATGCAGACTTTGCAAAGAAGCTGATGAAACTGTTGATCACATACTCAGCTGCTGTAAAAAAATCGTGCAGACTGATTATAAATTGCGGCACAATTCAGTAGCACAAATGATCCATTGGAATTTGTGCAAAAATTATAATATTAAAACAGCAACAAACTGGTGGGAACATCAGCCTGAAAAAGTCACCGAAAATCAGATGGTCAAGATCTTGTGGGATTTCCGTATACAAACCGACAAAATACTCGCGCATAATACACCAGACATCACACTGGTTGAGAAAAATAAGGTCACAATCATAGACATCGCAATACCAGGTGATAGCAGGGTCGCCGAGAAGGAACATGAAAAAATCGCAAAATACCAGGACTTAAAAATCGAAATTCAACGACTATGGCACAAACCAGCAGTGATAATTCCAGTGGTAATTGGCACACTGGGTGCTATTCCAAAAGCACTGGAATTACATTTAAAACAGTTAAAAATTGACAAAATCACCATCAGTCAAATGCAAAAAGCCGCACTGCTTGGATCTGCACGCATATTACGAAAATACGTTACGACGTCCTAGGCCCCTGGGTGGGGCCCGACTAGTAACCAATGCCAAATCCGGCGAAACAACTGGCCGCTGTGATATTATTATTATTATTATTATTATTATTATTATTATTATTATTATTATTATTATTCTTGATGTACAATTGTATCACAGTGGCCAGTTGTTTCGCCGGATTTGGCATTGGTTACTAGTCGGGCCCCACCCAGGGGCCTAGGACGTCGTAACGTATTTTCGTAATATGCGTGCAGATCCAAGCAGTATTGCGATGTCTATGATTGTGACCTTATTTTTCTCAACCAGTGTGATGTCTGGTGTATTATGCGCGAGTATTTTGTCGGTTTGTATACGGAAATCCCACAAGATCTTGACCATCTGATTTTCGGTGACTTTTTCAGGCTGATGTTCCCACCAGTTTGTTGCTGTTTTAATATTATAATTTTTGCACAAATTCCAATGGATCATTTGTGCGACTGAATTGTGCCGCAATTTATAATCAGTCTGCGTGATTTTTTTACAGCAGCTGAGTATGTGATCAACAGTTTCATCAGCTTCTTTGCAAAGTCTGCATTTGGCATCATCAGAGGATTTTTCGATTTTGGCCTTAATGGCATTTGTGCGGATAGCTTGTTCTTGTGCAGCCAGGATTAGTGACTCTGTTTCTTTCTTTAATGTACCTGTTGTTAACCATAACTAAGTTTGTTCACTGTCCACTTTATCTTTTATTTTTTCCAGAAATTGACCATGCAGTGCTTTGTTCTGCCAACTCTCCATTCTTGATTTTATCACATCTTTTCTGTATTCTTGTTTCGTCTGTTGGGCCTTCAGTAGATTTTTGTTCTTTACTTCGATTAATAGATGTTCTTGACTTTCTTTTAAATAATCAGCCAGTGCATGTTTTTCTTCTTCAACTGTTTGCTTCACTTGTAATAATCCTCTGCCACCTGATTTTCGGGGCAGGTACAGTCTATCATTATCACCACGTGGATGTAAACTGTAGTGCATTGTCATTAGTTTCCTGGTTTTTCGGTCCAAAAGGTCCAAATCAGCTTGTGTCCAGTTAACTATGCCAGCTGTGTATCTTATAACTGGTATTGCCCAGGTATTTATGGCCTTGATTGTATTTCCACCATTCAATTTAGATTTCAAAATTTTCCTAACTCTGTTGGTGTACTCTCGCCTGACAATAGTTTTTACTTCTCCATGCTTGATGTTATCCAACTGCAGAATGCCTAAGTATTTGTAGGCTTCATTTTCTTTGCATTAATTAATTGGCCATTGGGCATTTCAATTCCCTCACATGCAGTGATTTTGCCCCTTTTTATGGATACAGTGGCGCATTTTTCCATGCCAAACTGCATTGAAATATCGGTGCTGAATACTCGGACTGTGTTTGTCAATGATTGGATTTCTATTTCTGACTTTCCATAGAGTTTCAAATCATCCATATATAGTAAATGTGAAATTTTTTCAGCTTTTTGGCTGTTTGGTAGCCTAATTTCATTTTTTTTAAGATTACTGATAGTGGGATCATTGCGATGATGAAGAGAAGAGGTGAAAGTGAATCACCCTGGAAAATTCCTCGCTTGATGTTAACCATTCCGTAGCTCTCATTCCCTACTGCCAACTCAGTTCTCCATTGTTTCATTGCCTTTTCAGTAAAGGATGTAATATTTTTGCTAATGCCAGTTGTTTCTAAGCATTTTATGATCCAACTATGTGGCAGTGAGTCAAATGCCTTTTGTAATCAATCCAGACCATATTCAAGTTCGTTTTTCTGTTCTTACAATTTTCTAATATCATTTTATCAATTAGAAGCTGATCTTTTGTGCCCCTGCTCCTTCTTTTGTTGCCTTTTTGCTCTACTGGCAAGATGTTGTTTGTTTCCAAATAATCCATCATGTTATCTGCAATAATGCCTGTGAGTAATTTGAAGGTTGTTGGCAAGCATGTTATTGGTCTATAGTTTTCAGGTGTTGTTCCCTTAGTTGGATCTTTCTGAATCAAGTATGTTTTTCCAGTTGTCAACCATTCATCAATTTGGGCCCTTTTGTAAAATTTCATTCAGTTGCCTGGCCAATATTGCATGTAAACTGGTCAGATATTTGAGCCAGAAACCATGTAATTGGTCCTTTCCAGGTGATGTCCAATTCTTTACCTTTTTAACTCGATTTTTGACCATCTCAGTTGTTATTTCTAATACTTGCATTTGTTTGTTGCCAATGCTTTTCTCAAAGTCATGTATCCACTTTGCTTCCTTGTTGTAGTCCTTTGCATTTTCCCACAATTCTTTCCAGAATTCAACTGTGGCCTGTTTTTCTGGTTTTTCACTTTTGGTGTCAACCATTTACATTAAGACTTTGATTAAAACGCCGTTGGTCTGATCGAAATTGCTGATTTTGTTTATATTGGATGATTCGTGCCTCATATCTTTCAATTTTTCTAGCTGTTGCTGTTATCTGCTGTTTTACAATCTCTACAGCTTCATTGATGTTTCTTGTATCCAATCTATATCTCCTGATTAGCCGATCTATGATTTTGTTGTTTTTAAGGCCGTTGCTCATGCATGTTCTTAAGTTACTAGCATCTGCCCTTAATTTTTTTTATTTTTTGTTCTAAACGGATTTTCCACTTTGGCTTTGATACTTTTTCTGTTGTATGACTAGGTACTTTAATTTTAATGCCTAGTTCATTAGTGACTATTACAGCTGCGCTGTACATTAACTGGTTTGTTTCCAAGATGGATCCCGGTTCAATTGTTGAAAACACTGCATTAACCATTTTCATGATAGGGGCCAAAATTTTCTTCGGCACAGTTTTTAGTGATGGTAAACGTTGCCTTTCCTCATTAAGCAGAAAATGCTCCATGATCTTATCCTTCAATTCTTTTTGTTTTTGAGTTACTTCATCAGTTGGTTCAGTGATAACTGGTTCTAGTGGTGGTGATGTTATTTCCTCCCTAAGAGCTTCTTCTGGGAGTTCTACTATAATGTCTTTAGTTGTGTCTTGAATATCAGTTATTTCCGCTTGTGATATTGTTTTTTGGGTTTTGCAATTTGCCTGAATTTCCTCATGTTCAACTTCACTAAACACTTTATTCCGTATAATAAATCGCCTTTGATCTGCTAGTCGTTGTTCACTAACATTTGAATCTGGATATTGTTGTTTCCATAATTCATACATTCGCTTTAAATAGCCTCTTTTTTCTGGCTCTGAGTTGTAGTAACAGGCCATTATGGCACGGTTTTCATCTGCACTATATTTTTGTCGTTTTGTTGGCTGGTCCACTTGTAGCCCACTTGTCGACGGATGTCCAGGGACCCCAACATCCGCCGCGGCCCTTGTTAACCCGCGCGACGACCGATGCGGTATGGAATTCTTATTTGTTTTTTTCACCATATTGTATGGGTTGGCGGGGTTTTTTTTATGGGACCAGATGCCAACCTGATCCCAACCTTCCTCCTTTCTCATCCGGGCTTGGGACCGGCAATGGCGGAGTTGTTGTTGTTATTATTATTATTATTATTATTATTATTATTATTATTATTTCAATTGCAGAAGGTGGCTTTACTTGGAACAGCTTCCATCCTGTGATGATATCTGTAACACTGTCAAACATCCAGATTTGCCTATCCCAAGTCCTTGGTTAGGACTTGATAGGTAAACAAAAATGCCAACCCCAGTCTGAACATCCAGCTGACTGTATGATGATTAATAATAATAATAAAAATGAAATACAAAACCTTTCTTAGTTTTGCAAATCTCACATCCAAGATATTCCCACCAAGTAACTGTATTTAAATTGGACATGTTTATTTAATTCTCTGATCGACCATTAAAAGTACAGGATATTGAACCCTACGAAGAATGTAATAACGGCAACCTTCCAAAGTCAATAGAAGTGGGGAAATTAATAAGACTAATAATATATTCTTTTGCAGGATTTTAGGCCTATGACCTGGCATTTCAAGAAGTGCATCCTGTAATTTTCTGAGCTGACTAAGGAAGCTGAGGTTCAACCGCCCTAACTTCAGGATTTTGCTTTTGTTTTAATTTACTCCAGAAGATAATGTTAGTTAAAAAAAGAAAAGAAAATCATCATTGTTAACTAATATGAACTTGTTGCAACTGATAGCTTCTCCTCCTCCTCTTTCATTGTATTATGTTCCTTTTATTCTGTAGATTTAAAAAAGATTTGTAAATTTTTCTTAAAGTAAGAAAAAGAATACATTGTGTTCAAACTGAACTAAATTGTAACCAATCAAAATTTACCACAAACCAAAAATTCACAATTTCCACCATCTTAAACATTTATTTAATCCTGATAGAAAGAAAATTCCAGAATCTTAATGTGATATTCTGCTTATTTAACTACATGCAAACAATAGCCGTAGAAGTCACTAGTGCATTCCAAACATTTTATACTATCGTCATAAAAATGTGACTGAAGCAAAATCTGTCTGGAACTGGACATGACCTGGGCGATCTTTAATGCATATGTGGATCCCTGGTGATTTTAAGAAGAAAAATATGTGAATTGTTAAAAAAAATAAAAAATATATTTAAATGGTTTAAGTGACAGAAAACTTCTCTCTGGAGGATGTCATTCATTCAGCCTTTCTTAACTCTCAGAGGCAGAAGTTCTCTGAACTTGTTTTTGTTTATGTTTAAGAGGAAACAGCAAATGTCACCAGTCACTTTAACATTCAGATTAATAGGAAAGTCAGACGTTATTCCATCTCCTTCCCCCTCTCCCCAAATATACCCTTCTTAGTATGTTTCTTCCTCTTTTGAACGTGGAATATAATTTACATTAAGGTAAAAAAAAAGTGAAACTTCTTGGAGCAAATGTTATGCTGTGAAAATAAGCAGCTCAGCTTGCAAGTGTGCCCTATTCCTTGTAAGGGTCTTCTTTCTCTCCAGCTGTGTGTATTTATATCACAATCCTGGCCCCTTTTAGCACAAGCATGGGACAAATAGAGGATTGCAATTTGACAGTTTGCTTGGTATTTTCTATCTCATAAATATCCTCCTTTTTCATTTTTTTCCATTTTTTTGCACACAGAGAAAAGTGTAGAAGTTCCATGTTCATTTTCTTTCAGATTAAGATGATAGTCCTATCTGTTACTACAGTACCTGTTAAATTATTTATTCTTTATAACATCACAGATTGTAATTGTGAATTACAATTAACATTGACATTGAGTCTTTATTGATTAGCCCTTGGGCCATATCAAAGTGCAAAGTTCCAGAAACAAATTATTACTAAAATTTGATAAAAGCAATATAAAATGAAATTTGATAAAATACAATTTAAAATAGAATTGGAATAAAATATGATTTAAAATGGAACTGGAATAAAATACAGTCTAAAATGAAATTGGAATAGAATGTAATAATTTAAGATATAGAAAAAATATGATAAAATTATATTTCGGTGTCACCCCTGCAATCTACCCAATAAGTCCCACATATGCAGATCTCAACCGAACCATTTTGTTTAAGTACTGTGCTGTGTTAAATGTTATTTTCCAGTTCTGGCCGCACATAAGGTAAGTTGTTTTGATCTGGGGATCCCAATGGGTCATTCGTTTGGTATATAGACCAAGGTATCTGTCTGTCATTCCCCTATACAAGCAAAAATCAAATAGGATGTGAGCTAGGTCTTCCACCTCTGCTGCTTCGCAAATGCAGAGACGCTCATTGTAGGATATAGAATGGAATATCTCACTATTGTTTCAAGCTGTTTGATTCCCATTCATGTAAATATCTCCCTAATATGTTTTGGCAGTTGTATCTTCAAATAGCTGTCACCTTGAAAGGTATGTTTGTAGTTACTCAGCCACTTCAAGTTACCCACCTTACTAAGGCTAGCTAGATCCTTTTGTGCTTCTATATCTTTAATTCTTTGGGCAGCTCTTTTTTTGTGTGTTGTTCTCCTGTTAGGCAAGAGACAGGAAGGCCACAGCTTCTACAACATTTGTTAGTTTAGTGATCCAGGAGATTTGTGATTGTAATTTTATTTGCTCTAGTAGACATAACTTGGGAAGTCTATCAGTCTCCATTTCATTGACTTTGCACCAGTAGTTATATGCTCTAATTTTGGATAGTGCATGAATTATATGAATTCCCAATTCAGCTCTAACTGCTGCAGCAGATGTTCTTGGATCTACACCCAAAATACATCTCAAGTACTGGGACTGTGTTTGTTCTAGGACTGTGATTGAGTACAGACCCCAAACCTCTGCTCCATACAAGAGCATAGGGTAAAATTAACATAACACTTTCATATTATGTGATTGTTATTACCTAGCTGCAATCTGATGTTGCATTTTATGTTAGTTGCTTACATCCTGTAAGGTGGTGAAACATATGAAAATCATGAAAAGTAGAACAGAATTGTCTATGGATAGAATAATAAGTGTTCGTCAAAAGTTATTATGCGACAAGAAGGAAATTTGCTTAAATTTCTGAAGAAAACCTGCTGTAAAAAGTTCGGAAGACATTCAGTATCATGTTACTTTATAGGATTGTATAAAGACATGTTATAAATCTGTAGACCTTGTTCTTTCCATGGAACAACTTGCAACTTCCACACTTATATTTATTAGCGTGAGCTTTCCTTAAAACACAAACAAAACCGTATGTCATCTCATTTTATTTCTTCCAAAATGATGTTCTTAAAGTACATCTTGTAGATAGATTATCTGTCCCTCACAGCAAAGCTTCACAATGGGAGTCTAATAATTGCTTTTTTTCTAATTTCACTAAATGAGTTATAATTATTTTATGTCTGTTTTATGGTTACTGAATAGTATTAACCTAAGCTCTAATTATAATATAGCTTTCAGAGAAATGTATGGACACCGAATTGATGGACTGCCAGCTTATGTGGGAACATCACATAAAGCAGATATACAGCTAATAGTTTAAGGCGTAGTCTGTTAAAATTCAGGGGCACAGCTCACTCATGAATAAGTAACAGGGTGTAAATTCATTGACTAGCTTTTATAGCATCCCAGATAGAGACACACACCCATGATTACTACATGTACAATGTACAGTGTACAATGGCATCTGTTGATGTGATTGGAATAATTGATTACTATTTGATAGCAGTATTAATTCCTCAGGGATAATATTTATTTATTTAATATCCTACTGATATTATGATTTATCTTGATTGCTTTTAATTTAGTATCCTATGACTATTACTGAGTGTGGTTTATGATTTATGACGATTGTATTTTATGAAAATGATCATGATTTATCACTTGTTGCTTGTGTGTACACTGAAAACTTATACACTGGAGACAAATTCCTTGTGTGTACAATCATACTTGGCCAGTAAAGTATTCTATTCTATTCTATTCTATTCTATTCTATTCTACTCTACTCTACTCTACTCTACTCTACTCTACTCTACTCTACTCTACTCTACTCTCTAAATAGTAAGCAGGCTGAGCTATTACAGGATGTGTCATTGTTGATTGAATAAATATTACAAATGTTGCATATAACAAGTCTTTCAAATGTTGATTGAAGCCTTCAAAGAAAAGGGAAACAAACTTTTAGCAAGTACTGTACATGGCAAACTGAAATCAAAGAGTAAAGCTTTGTATTAGAATAATAATAATAAAGCATTGTATTAGAAGAAGTTTTCTTTTTTGTTCCTTTGTTGATTTTGCTTATCTTTTTTAAAAAAGCCAAGACCTAATTATTTTAAAAATCCTCCAGTTCTCCTAGGAACATGAATGGGAAGGTAAGGGGTCTGTCTTTATTGTTCATTTTATTTTAAGCATGGGTCTGTCTTCTGGAAAACTGTGGTTTATAATTCTGATTAAAAGGGAGAACAGATAGAACTCTTATCAATTTAATCTCAGCTTCCATATGTACCAAACTGGAAAATCCTGCAAGGAAATGCAAGTTTTTGGTAATAAATCACCATGTCCAGCAGCACCTAGAGGTAGTTCGTATTGCATAATAAATCGGGTAGGAATACACATGTAATAAAAAGTATAACCATATTGTGTTGCAAGCAGAAAAGTTTTATAATGAATTTATTTGCGACAGAACCAGCAACATACACCTGGCAGAACCCAGCTGATCTTCTTGGTTTAACTCAATCTTCTGCACAGAATGGTATTTAGTTTGGGGTTTTTTTTTAGACACAGGTCTTATGCTATTTCAAAAGTGTGTTAAACCTGTGTATAAGAAAAATTAGACATTAGCAGTGCAAAGGCACCTGGAGAAATCACATGCCCAGTCTCTCTGGCAGCCAAAATTAAATGTTAATGGATAGCAATGTCCTGAAAATAGAAGAAGGCATTCTTAGCAGCCTCAAGCAGACAATAAGAGATGCAGAGAAATCACCACCAACATCAATGAGGAACTGCAGATTATTAGGTTGGCATCTAATTTAAATGTGGAATAGCTGAAGACCAATTCAATCTACCTTTGCAATGATTTGGAAATGAGATGTTCTTCAAAATAGCAGTGTGGTTTTGTGCCATTTTTCTCTGCCAGTTTCTCTCTCTGCGGCATTGTATCATGATGGACCACTGTCTCCTGTTGCTTCAGCTAAGTAACTCACACCAAGTATACCAGCAAACTACAATCATGACACAACCAAGTCCTACTGTTTATTGGTCCTTCTCAGAAAGGACCAAGCTTGCTATTCTGACCATCCTGGAACCTCACAAAACCTGTTGATCAGGATCAACAAAGCTATATCACTCCATCAGGGCATCTTGATATGAATTCTTCTGTGTCCTGCCCAGAAAAGACTAAATTTTGCCAATATTTTTTCATCCGGACACCTATCACATTCAGAGACTGTTTTTAGGAGATGTCAAATATGCCATCCAGTTATGCTTCTTTCCTGGCACGACAAAAAGCCCTGTGAGTAATGAGGCAAAACATGCTATTTTACAAAGAAAAATCAGTGATATTTTTTCAGCCCTTGCCTTTAAAAAAGAAATAATTTTTTAAAAGAAAAAAAAAATCTTTAAAAACATTTTTTTTTATTCCTACCTGGGGAAAACACTTTCTGCATTGTTCACCTGAACTTTTTGCTGAACTTGTTGGAAACTGGTGTGCTGAGCGTTTCTTATTCATGCTTACTTTGTTTTAGAAAGATGCAGAAGGAATATTTTTAAAATGCATTGCGTAGTGTTGAAAGAAATGTCCTTCTGGGTTCAGCTCCAATTGAGGAAAAAGACACTGGAAACATGGAAGCTGCTTGGAAAGTTGGTTTAATGGTGGACAGGACCACATGGCTTGAGTCCTGAACAGAAAAGGTGATCACATGCTTCAATGTTGGATGAGGAAGAAGAGAAGGGCCGAGGAAGGGGCTTGCTGGGCTTTTTATAATTTGTTCAGCCCCACCTCTCTGTTTCCTGTTCCTGTATAAGAAATGTATTCTGATTGGTTGTCAGACTCCCATGGGGCCATGCAGGGCAGCTCTCTAGGCTGTGTTTTGAATCCAGGTTTGGTTGAATTCTCAGATGCCATGTGGTGAGTGGGTAACGGCTAATCATGCCTTAATCCTATTACCATAGAGCTCAAGGGGAGAACTCTTTATTATGTAAAGGGACTGGCTTGGGCATCTAATGGCCCATTGACAAAGGGGATGGGCAGGAAGCTGCAGGGAGCTACTTTGTCTTTAAAACATGTTTCTTCCTTTTCACATCCAGGGAAATGTAATATTCTGCCTTTTCAATATTTCCTAGGATATTTCATTTTTCTGGGAGAGGGCTGGGTGATAACTTTCTACAGTAGAAAAGCTTAATGATCCAGTTTAAGTTTGGGAGAGGTAATGTGTTTTAAACATCTGCCATACTTGATCATTTCATTCCATTCTTCCCCCAAAATTGAGCAATTGGACAAATCTTGATCTTAACTCAAGGCCACTTTAAATCAGTTTAATTTTAAATAGTTAACCGCAAAGCTGGAATCAAAAACAGAATTTGAGCTGAATATGATTGCTGTGCACAAGTTTTGCAATATTGTAGGCCGTGGACATTGTTAGAAAATAGTCAACTGTGGAGCAACAGCTTTGGTAGACTTAACTTACTCCATTCTATGATAGTCCATGAGATGACATTCTGGGGAATGGAACTGTTATAGTCAACCCAAGGATTTGACGGTAGAAGCCAATCCCAGTTGTAGAGATCAAAGGGCTGCTTGAATTAGCTGCAGACTAAACAAATTAAAATGTGCGAAGCACACCTGGCCCTTATCTGGTCAACTGCTAAGCTTGGAGCATGAGAAACTAAATAAAACCTATAAGCCATTTCCTGGACAACAATGTGAACCTTCTTGTAAGTTTATTTTTCCAAGTCTAAGTATCTGAGTCCCAGTTACTTAAAGAATCGTGCATTTATTCTAGACCACCAAATAAAAATGTAAATTGTTTACAAGCTTTAGCCAGGAATGAATAACATCATCTCTTCCTTCTTCTGTTTCGTCTTCTCTTTCTCCTGCTGCCAGGAATGTCAAGCAGTAGAACTTGAGCAGCAAGGCAGGGGTGTGGGGGGAATATTGGAAGAAATACTGATGATGCCATGCTGAACATGACAAAGTACATATAATAACAATTGTTGTCAAATATTTTCAACTGTTTATGCTGAGCTGCGCTGGGTTTTGTGTATTTCTCTGGGTTAGGAACTGTTGTATTTTTAACAGTTTTCAATTTGGTTTGTCAATAGATCCTGGTTGTGTCTGCTGTTATTATTGGACCAGAGGAAATATTTGTTTTACTAAAGGGTAGCTTAACCTTTGTTTAAATATGGGTGAACTAAAGGTCATTGTAATTATTTGCCGCATTATGTCGCACTTGAGTTACTAGGAAAGCCTTTGCATGTGTGTTACCCTTTGTTATACAGCTGCTCTTTGAAAAAAAAGGAAGAAAAAGACCTCTTAGACTTTGCATTTGGCAAATTACTGGTAGAACCAATGACAGTTTGTGGCACGGCTTTTGGAAATCTCTAAGTCAGAAGGTGGTTGTGGTCCTTGATGTGTTTTCCCAGCGGGAAAGAAGAAGATAAAGAAGTTCTCTATAACTATTTCATCCTCCTGCCAGTTGTGTTTTTGAGGTCAGACGTCAAGGTAGAGAAGTGAAAAAATCTGAAAATTGTAGCAGAGAAACACAAACATTCAGAGTGAAAAGAGATGGAGAGATAGGTTGCAGAACAAGGTTTTCATTGAAGGAAAAAGAAAGCATGAGAAATATTATTACCATCCCCAAATTCTTCAAGTTTCCAGAATTTTTTTTGCTGTTGTTTTATTCTGGAATGTACTAAGCAATACATTTTTAAATGGGGCCTAGGAGATATGAACCCCAGGCTGCCTGATAGCTTGTAATTATATGTTATATTAAGTTAGTGTTTTGTGATCTGATTCATTGCGAGTCCAATTTGACCCCCCCCCTCCCAGTATGCACTGGATGATCTGGAATCATTGCTGTGCAGTGCAAGTGTTAGAGGACTCTACATTTTCAGAAGAGATGCTGTGACTTAATGGCAAATCAAATACTGTGGGTGACTTATGATAAATCAAGTATCCTATGTGCTTTATTAAAGTCCTGTTTCCAGTTTGGAAATCTTGCTATGACAAAATGTAATAATGGCAGTACACAGCATTGTTGTGGAAATCTTAGCTTTCAAAAAATAGAATGCAATGCTCAGATTATATTTGGGCTGTCCTTAAATTGTTTGTTGTCTGGTAAAGATGTATGTACTTTGACAAATGCTGGGGCTGTTCCCTGCCTCTCCTGATACCAACCCGGTGGTATGAGGATGGTGCAATTTGAGGTTACAGGTAGCCCTCAACATACAATTGTAATGGAGACTCCCCATTATGTTCATGTGCCATAACAATCCTAAAATGGGTTGGTCACCTGACCGACCTGATTTTATCACCTCTTGTTTTGTGGCAGTTATTAAGTGAACATGGCAGTCATAAAGCAAATGTTGTGGTTGTTAAGTGAACCAATGGATCACTTTGAGCAGAGTTTTTCTGAAAATTGGATGTATGGTTTGGCAAAATCCTCATAAAACATGGTCATGTGACTATAGGACTCTGTAAACAGCCATAAACATGTCTGTTTTTCTAAGCACCTGAAGTTTGATCATGTGACTGCAGAGGAGGCCCAACAGTCAGAACTTTGAATGTAGGTCATAACTTAGTTGTAATTTCAAACAGTTGCTAAGCCACTGGTCATAACTGGAGAACTACCTTTGCATAGACATTGGTCTTTCCTTCTTCACTAGGAAATAGAAAGAACAACAGTGGAAAATCAAAGGCATGGAAAGTTGAACAGATGGTGGAGCATAATCCACATCACTCAAGAGCCTAAAAAAAGCCTTGGATGTACCTTTGTTCACTTTGGGCAACTCTGTCAATGAAAATCAGGTTCACAAGCCTTCTGAAGTCCTGCACCTAGGTAAGATCACGAACTTGGTATGAATTGCTTTTTTTTTTTTTTTAAAAAGGCCAGCCTTTCGCCCATAGGTAATACAGATGGCTGCGTTTAGCAGGTGCTCAGCTGTAAAGGAGCTGTAATCTCTACCCCAGAAAGCTGCCTGCTGACAAGATCTCCCTTTCTTTTGATTTGTAGCGCCGTTTCTGGTCTAATGCTTTCTCCTGGGGGTAAAAATGTGTAAATAAAACTGCCACTTCTACCTTTAAACAATAAAAGGGACCAACTTAATGATAAGGTGTGTGTGTGTGTGTGTGTGCGTGTGTGTGTCTGTGTGTGTGTAGAAAATAAAGGCAATGATGCCAGCATTAAATGTTGGGTCTTATATGTCTGATGGAAGCCCTGTAAGCTCCCCATCCTGTAATATCCATGTGCCACAGTAATCAAACAGTACAAATTAAAGTATTGTGCTGTTTCGTTCTAGGGCTTTGGATGAACCTGTCAGTTCTGAGCCATTTGTGCAGCACTGGGACTAGAGCTGGGACCTTGTGAATAATGAAAAGCTAATCTTATTTTGAATGGGCCACTAGTAATTTAGTATGGATACGGCTATTTGATTAGAACTGGGGAAACATTTAACTATTAGGATTCACCTAAGTAAAGTCATTTAGATCATGTTGAGTAGGAGTAAAAAAAAAAGACTAATTTCCTGGCAGTGGACACTGGACTGTGGAAAACGTTTAGATGGGGTGCGAGAATGGTAAAATATGCTAGAATATTTTCAGGACATGGAATCCAATTTTGGATGTATGTAGGACCAGCACCATACCAAACTGGCACTCTTTTGTCTTTATGTACCTTTATTCCGGGGGGGGGGGGTGTTCAGCAGGTTCTGACCAGTTCTGGAGAACCAGTAGTGGAAATTTTGAGTCGTTTGGAGAACCGGCAAATACCACCTCTGACTGGCCCCGCCTCCATCTTTTCTCTGCCTCCTGAGTCCCAGCTGATCGGGAGGGAATGGGGATTTTGCAGTAACCTTCCCCTGGAGTGGGGGAGGGAATGGAGATTTTATAGTATCCTTCCCCTGCCATTCCCACCAAGTCATGCCCACCCAGCTACACCATGTCCACCAAACCACGCCCACAGAACCAGTCGTAAAAAAAATTGAATCCCATCATTGCTTTTATTGAATTTGAGCTAGATTGATTTCATGCCTGTCCTTTTAAGAAGAAGTAGACTTTTTTTGATGTCTTGATGGCCTGTTTATAGTTGCAATTTTGCTATGGTATATTTTTCAGTTTTCAATATTGTTTCTAAAATTAAAATAGAAAATTGCTTAGCATGATCTAAGTTGCTGATGCTTATTTGTCTATAGCTCATTACTTGCATTAGGTAAAAACCAGAGAGTTTCAAGGAGAATTTTCTCCTCTGGTTCTGAAATATCTTGGTAGACCTTGGATTTTATTCTTTATGACTAGGAGCAGAAAATCATTTTACTTTTCTTCTCAGGCTGCCAAATATCTTGGAGGTGAGTCTTGGTGTTATCCAGTAATATAGTTTATTTATTTATTTTATTTACTTCTTAGATTTCTGTGCTGCTTTTATTGCTTTATACTCAAGGTAGCTAACATATCAAGTACTCTTTGTTCCTCTTATTTTTCCCACAACAACCCTGTGAAGTGGCCTGGCGTGACTTGAGAGAGAGTGATTGGCCCAAAGTCACCACACTGGGTTTTTTTTTATACCTAAGGTAGGACTAGAACTCACAGTCTCCCGGTTCTAGTTCAGCACTTAACCCTTGTACCAAACTGGGATTCTTTTATCCTTATCTACTCCTACTTTAATAATCTAGTTATCTCAGTGAACTGCAATGCATTTTTTTGCTTTGCTTTTAATAAAATATTTTCTATTAGGTTATTTAATTTTAATTTATGTGGCATAATTCAGGTTTGCCATATTTCTGATTTATTAATTCAAACTCTTTTAAACACCCCTGCTGTCAAATAGCTATAAATCCAATAAACATAATTTAACATAAATTAAATTGTATAAACATAGTTCATATTTATTCTCAATTTCCGTTTGTCTTTATATAAAATGTCTGGACATTTTGTTTTTTAGAATAGGAAGGCACTGCTGTTTAAAGAAGAAAACAGAGAAAGCACAGTTTAAATCCATTTGATTTAATCTGGCATATAGATCTATGGCATGAACTCTCTCTGATCTTAAATATTTCAATATTTTGATTTTCATTTATGCATACCTTCTATGCAAAATGACATTTCACTTTAAATTTCTCTCAGTATAAATCAGTGCATTTTCTGCATCCAGTGAAGAAAGCAGAATAGAATTTATTAGAATGCCTAGTTAACCACTTCGTTAAACTACTTGTTTTTTCTCTTAACTGAGTTTTGCTTTTATTCTAGCCTGATCCTCTCAACAACTACCATTTGGACGTTATCAGAGATAAAATAAAAATAGGGTGCAGCTTCTACTGTAATTTCATTACCCAAGACCTTCAAAGGCCTTCTCTCAGGAGAGAGAATTGAAGTCCTTGATGTGTGGAAAAGAAACTATAGAAGTATTTCTAAATGACCTCACAATTAGAGATTATAGCATATCATAGATGGTTTTTGCCTGCAATACTCCTTCATGTGAAAGGAAAAAGGGCCACTGTAAGCAACATGTATGTATAAGGTGAAAGGGGAATAAATCCCCTTCATGCAATAATGCATAACATTATTTCTGTAACTTTAACGTAGTTCAGTAAACAAGGGAAGCACTGAATTGGAAACAAGACCTATTAAATGAAACATGCACAATGGAAATCACAGCCCACAGTGTCATTTGAGAAGTTAATAATTATTTAAATTAATAATAGACTAAGCTTCATACATGTGGCTACATGCTAATAATGACAAACATGACATTTCCATTTGCCAATAGCTCCTTTTTAAAAAACAAATCTAGAAGAACTGGTAAATCAATTCTGATTTGAAGTGAATTGTCAAGATGTTCCAGTTCAAATCATCAGTTTGATTCAGTGAATCAATTACATTTGGATGCCTGAATCAATTCTCTGACTCATTTTCTAGCTGCTAAAACTGCATGTGTACGTAAATGAAAGACTTCCAAATTGATTACAGTTCAGGTTAGTTGTACATGTTTGATGATTTGAATCAAAGTGTTGCTTTGATTTAGAAATGCAGTGCATTTCAGAAATTCAATAACATCTTCAAAGAGAATCTCAAAATTCAATAATTTGCACAACTCTAATGGCTATTTTAGGGATGCGGTGGCTCAGTGGCTAAGATGCTGAGCTTGTCGATCAGAAAGGTTGGCACTTCGGCAGTTCGAATCCCTAGCGCTGCTTAACAGAGTGAGCTCCCATTACTTGTCCCAGCTTCTGCCAACCTAGCAGTTCGAAAGTACGTAACAATGCAAGTAGAAAAAATAGGAACCACCTTTGGTGGGAAGGAAACAGCATTCTGTGAGTCAGGAATGACCAGCACATATGTGCAAGGGGAATCTTTACCTTTATGGTTATTTTAGACTTTTCTTCTTTGGGTACACTTTAAAGCTGAGCAGACATGGAATCTTTTATAGCAAGAAAAGAATGGTGGAGGTCCCATCAATTAAAGAATGTCTCCTTGTTGTGGGCCTTTTCTGTTGCAATGTTTAATATTTGGGGCACCATACCCCCTGAGATTAGATTCACTCTGACCTTGCTGGCCTGTAACATATTTAAAAATCTGCCTGTAGGGAGATTGGGAGCTTTATATGAGACCCATGGATATTCTTAGTTTATTACAGTTGTTTTTAATCTTAGCAGCGATTATAGCTTTTATATATTGGTTGTTTCTGAGTTTCATGTGTAAGGTATTTTTTTTTTATTATTGTGAGTCAAAGTTGTGAGAGGATGGGTAGCCACATATATCTCAATATATGAATAATTGTTCATTTTATCTCAAATGTCAAAGCTGAATTTACTCAGTTCCTTTGATGTCGCTATAGAGGACTTAATTTGAAGCTTTTCCTTTCTCTTCATTGTCTTTCTCTGAAGTTTCTTTCCTTCTGAATTCTTCTTAAAGTATGAATATACACTTACCATGCGATTTAGTATCACAATAACTATAAAAGTCTCACAGAATCCCAGATATGAATAATTGGCAGCTGGAGATTCGTAGGGTCTATATCAGTGATGGCAAACCTTTTTTCCCTCAGGTGCCGAAAGTGTGCACACATGATAGTGCACACATGTGTGCTGACACCCATAATTCAAAGCTCCACTACAGCCCCTGACATTCACACATTCATGCCCCCCACCCCCTGATTTTGGTCCCAGGAGGATTCAGGAAGGCCTGCTAGCACCAAAATGGGGTGTGAGGGGGCATTCCCCCACCCCCCATTTTGGTGCTAGCAGGCCTCCTGAAGCCCCTGGAACCAAAACCTGGGAGCACGGTGCGCCACATCCCCCTCCCCCTGCACATGTGTATGCAAACACACACCCCCATGCATAGGGTGACAGACATCCCGCATTGGCGGGACAGGCACGCCTTTTCATAATTTTTCACGTGTCCCGGGCCATTCCCAAAAGATCCCATTTAATTGGGATCTTCGACTCGCTCCCCCGCCCATCCTCTGTGGCTCGCATGGGCGGGGTAGTATAGTGAGTGAGCGGACGCATGGGCGGGGGAGCGAGCTAGCCTTTCCAGCCCCACTTCCGGAGAAGCCGTGGGAAAGCCTCCGCGAAAATAGCCACCTGGGGCCGCCGCTTTCTTCTCCGAACTCAGAGTAAGTGACTGGCGGGGCGAGTGAGTGGGTGGATGGTGGTGGGATCGCCGCCCATTGCACGCAGCTGACTCGCCCCGAGCTGGGCGGGCTGGGAGGCTTTGGGCATCCGGGCGGGAAGAGCACGGAGGAAAGCAGAGCGGCGCTCGACGCAACTCTGCTACTTCTGCTGGAGGAGCCCCTAGATTGGGAAGGCGGGTGGTGGGGTGGAGCAAGGGAGCGCAAGCAGCGGATCCCGGATTCATATGCAGATGGAGCTCTCCAGGCACAGGAGCGCTGGAAAAGTGCTCCGCTCATGCACCCACCGGGACGGAGCACGCCTCGCTCACTCCAGCCCTGCCTGCCGGCACGCTAAAGTGCCAACATGACTTTGAAGGGCTGGCTTGCCGCTTGCCTTCCACGTCAGCCCGCGCGGGCCGACGTGGAAGGCAAGCCAGCCCTTCAAAGTCATGCCGGCACTTTAGAACTCGGCCGCCATTCAGTGAAACATGTTTCGCTGAATGGCGGCCGAGGGGCACGCTAAACTGCCGGCATGACTTGGAAGGGCTGGCTTGCCTTCCACGTCGGCCCGCGTGGAAGGCAAGCCGCACTTCAAAGTCATGCTGGCAGTGGGAAGCCTTTGCCGGCCTGACACCAGCTCTGAACTTGCTTTCCTTTCTATTAAAGCCCCCGCTCACAAAGCAAGTCCAGGGAAGTCTTTTGTGCTGGCTAGAAAGGTCTGCCACGAACTGGGAAGCTGACGCACCCCCCTCCTCTCTGCCCACCCTCCGCAACCCTGGATACCCTCTGCCGCCGTGCCTGAAGCATGGGAGTGCTCACCAGACGGCAGAACGCCGGGGTGGAAGAGGTGGATGTCCCGTCCAATTCGCTCTACAGATACCCCCCAAAATCTGGTAAGACGGAGCGACCAGGGGGGGTGGGGGAATATGTGAGAGGTTTGCGGGGAGTCCCGCATGGCAGGGTTCTGCTCTTTGAGAATTCTTGCTTGAAAAAACAGGACTCCCGCACGCGGTCCTGAATTGAGGTCCATCTCCCTCCACCCCTAATTAAAAAGCCCCTGGTAAATTCTTGCCTGTCCTGTGCCACTTGGCATGCCTGCCTGTTTAGTTGTTACTGCGCTGATTGCATTCTAAAATACCCCATTAATCTTCCGATGTAACATTTAACCATCCCCGCTGCTAATGAGAGTTCGCCCCTTCACCCGCCGTGTTGGAGTCGGCGATGGGACATGCGGGGGTCAGTCGGTGGCTCGCTCACATCGCTCCTCCCGCCGCGGTGCCAGAAGCAATGGGATATGCTCGGGGAAGGGAGAGCCAGAGCCACCTGCCCGGATTTGTGCTCCAGCCGTCGCCACCGCTTCTGCTGCTGCTGCTGCTGCAGCCACCAGAGACTCCTTCCCCTCCACTGCCCACATGGGGTGGGGAGTGAGCACGCGAAAGGAGAAAAAAAAGGAAAGGGCGACGGCTCCAGGACCCAGCGACCCGTGGGAGCGCTGGAGGAACCGGCGGATACTATAGCTGCTTTTCGCTTCTCCGCCTCTTCCTGGGGATCGTGGAGGAATCTTGGTCTGGCATCATTGAGGAGAACCCGCCACACGCCTGTTTCGAGGCTCATCACTAGCAAATACCCACCGCTAGAAGATGGGGAGGGTAGCCTGGGTCTTCTCGGGCCAGGATCGGATCTTCCTGGCTCCCTTTGCCGCTGCTGCCTTTGCTGCTGCTTGGCAGGTTCTCCTCAATGATGCCAGACCAAGATTCCTCCACGATCCCCAGGAAGAGACGGAGAAGCGTGGCGGAGAGAGGAAAGGAAGCTGCAGCCGAAAGGAGAGACGCTCGCCCCCGTGTTCAGCAAAGCAAGCCCGCTGCCGGCGCCTGTGCTGTGGTGGGAAGCGAGCTGCGGGTCCCCCCCGCCGCCGCCGCCTTCTTTACCTCGGCCACTTCCAGAGCCCAGGGTGGCTGTCAGGGCGCTGACGGTGGAGTGGACGCGCCCAGTTTGTTACTGCTTCCAGGGATCGAGACGGACGAGGGAAGCGGCGGTGGCGGATGTCGGATGTCGGCATCGACTATAACGACCGCTCGGGCATGGTACGGAGGAAGAACGGAAGGTCCCTCCCACCCGCGATGATGGCTCTAGCCACGGACAAGCAGGCTGGCCCCAACAACAACACGCGCTGCTCTTGCCGCCACCTCTGGGTGGGAAGCAACCACGCCTGTGCGGCGCCTGTGCTGCGGTGGGAAGTGAGTCCGTGAGGCGTGGTTGCTTCCCACCAGGAGGTGGCGGCAAGAGCAGCGCGTTGTTGTTGTTGTTGTTGTTGAAGAAGATGCCAGGGCCAGCCTGTTCGTCCATGGCTGGAGCCGTCGTCACAGGCGGGAGGGACCTTCCCTTCTTCCTCCGCACCTCACCCATGTGGTTGTTACAGTCGCTGCCAACATCCGATGTCTGCCACCGCCGCTTCCCTCGTCCGTCTCGATCCCTGGAGCAGTAACAAACTGGGCGCGTCCGCTCCGCCGTCAGCGCCCTGACAGCCACCCCCGCCGGTGGCTACCAGGCCTCGCTGGAGTCAATTGCAAAACTGCGTTCAGCGCTTTGAGGACCTGAGGCATCTTGGGAAATGCAGTTCCCTATCGGAAAGAATGGAGTAGCTGCGAATTTGTAACAACAACAGAAGATAATAACTTGGAGCTTCGCAGGTTACAAAAATCTCAAGTTTGATTTGCACACTGTTTTTTAAAAGTTAGATAAAGAAATTATGCTGTGAAAGTGACTAGAAAGCCGCCCCCCTCCCCTGCCTGTGTGCGAGAAAGGGAAGGAGAGGAAGGAAGGAGGGAGGGGGAAGGAAAATAAGAAGGGAGGGAGAAAAGGGGTAGAGAGGGAAGAGAGGGAAAGAGCAGAAAGACAAAGAGGATGAAGTTGATAGGCAAGAGGAAGGAGGAAGGAAGGAAGAAAGAAAAAGGGAGAGAGGAAAGAAGAAAAGATGGAACTAGAAAGGAAAGAAGGGAGGGAGGGAGGAAAGGGGAAGACAGGGAAAGAGCAGAAAGACAGAGAAGGTGAAGCTAGATAGGCAGAAGGAAGGAAGAAGGAAGAAATAGGAAAGGATGGAAGGAGGAAGGAACAGAAGTGAAGAGGAAGAGAGAAATGGAAAGAGCAGAAAGACAGAGAAGGTAGATAGGCAAAGAAATGAAGGTGAAAGAATGGAAGGAGGAAGGAAGAGAAAAGAAGGAAGGGAGTGAATGAGGAAGAAGAGAGGATGGAAGGAGAAAGGAAGGAAGAGAGGGAAAGAGCAGAAGACGGATAAGGTGAAGGTAGATAAGCAAGAGGAATGAAGGAAGAAGTGAGGTGTCTCGAGGAGGGGGAAAACATTTAGTGACCAAAGTTACAATGGCATTGAAAAAAGTGACTGATTACCATTTTTCACACTTAGCGACCGTTGCGACCATTTTTCACACTTAGCGACCGTTGCAGCATCCTCATGGTCACGTGATCAAATTTTGTTTGGCAACAGATTCGTATTTATGCTGGTTTCAGTGTCCTGGGGTGACCTTTTGACAAAATATAAAAATTTTAATCAAGCCGCCCCCCTCCCCCCCGTCAATGGTGTCCCTCTTTACCAATCTGAAAATCTGGTCACCTTACCCGTGCATGCACACATGACATGCACACACGTCTCCCTGCAGACGCCCGAAAATTACCTGGCCTGCAGGAGGCTTGCATGCATGTACAATGGAGCTAACCTGGGCAACGGCTCACAACGGCATGCTGTAGGTTCGCCATTACAGGTCTATATTCACCCTCAGTTGGTTATTCATGGTTCATTTACTTTCACTGAAGCCACAGATTGCAGTGTCCAATGTATGTGGATCAGCAGAGGTCCTTGAAGAGGTGGTAATATATGGAAGGAGCTTCCGCCTGGATCTTAATGGTGAACTGCTAATATCCTTGGTCAGAGGAATATACATGGATTCATCTTGTTATCCTTGATGAAGAGAAGTGGTTTTGTCATTGTGTATTAAAGGAATGCTAAGTTATAACAAAGTGACATAGTCCACTGAATATATGAATAGCTCTCTTTATTAAAAAAGCAAGGAATAAATTGCGGAAACAAAATTTGAAAATGTCTGTTTATGAAATCACAAAAAACTTTTTTTTTTAACCATGAACTCAAATAATTTTAAATTTAATAATTGAATTTCAATTTAATTCTAACTTGGATCATTTAATTTAATGATTCATCATAATATTTAAATTAAAATCAAGATTAGCTACTTGTAAATGATTTTCTTTTCATTTCATTTGACTACATTTTTGGCTAGCAACTTGTAGCTTGGGCTTTCAGTCCAGCGCTTCTTGAAATTCATCTTTCATAAAATGTAGAGGATTTGATAAAGTACCTTAAACTCCAGCAGTACATATTATTCAGAAAATAGGTCATGTATAGTCTTAGGTGCTACTAATTAACTGTGCAGTGATGCTGCAGACCCCATTAATTTAATGAGGACGTTCACTGAAGACAAGCATAGTGAACCGGGCTGCAATCTGGCCAGTTTATCCTCTTTTTATTTTAGGCCTACTGGCTAAACAAAGTTTCATGTCCTGAAAGGCTAAATAATTTTCTAGAGTTTTTTGAGGCATGCTTGGATCTTAGGTGCTTATTCCAAATACAGAATTTAGACTATGGATTGGACATTCCATCCTTCTGCTTATACAGGAGTACACAGAAAGAAGATTGTATCAGGGTTCAAAATAACATCCAAAATTAAATCAAAGTCCAAGGCAAAAGATTCCTCAAAGTTCCAATTTATTAAGAGAGCCATGTTGCCACATCAGGGAAAACCCGAATCTGAAAGCTTCCCGGTTTTCCCCACCCTGTTGAAAGTTCAAGATCTTGCTCCCACACCTACAAGTCCATCACATGGTCCAATCTTCCACTGTCATGCTGGCAGTTCCACCCATCCAATTCTGGTCAGATGCAGAGGTGCAAAGACAAAGGATGACCTTGACTTTCTAGAAAGAAGTCTGTTATGGCTACATAGCATCTAACTCCATACAATCCCCCCCTCCCATTTTCCCACAATAGAAAATGCATAGTAGAATAATAGAAAGTGTGGCAGGCCAAAGATCCAAAAGAAAAGATGGCTGCAGGCCTGACAGATTGGCTGGAGCCAATGGAGACCGCTGTAAACATCTACTAGCGATGTGGTTGGTTTTGTTCAATTATTAATTATTTTATATCAAGACCAATTTATTGGAAGGGCTCTTCTAACAGCAATGAAGCAATCTCAAATAAATGAAAACATGCAACGAAGCCCTGGCAGTCTTCCCCAGCTGTATAATAAACATTCCCATCCTGTCTCTGGGATCCAACCAAGGTAAACTGAGCGAAGGATTAACTGACAATAGCAAAGGCTTCATTTACTGAAAAACCACATGAGGCATTCCCAAGCCCAGCATGGATAACCAAAATACTATCAACCCTGTTTACAGTGGACTCAGTCAATTTATTAGTTAGAGTGCTTCATTATGAAGAGGAGATGCTGCCAATGATAGTCTCCTAGTCAAAATAAACAGGCATAAAGTATTCCACATATACAATTTGTGGTGAACAGTTACTTTGCTATTTATTTAATAATTGACCATAAATGGAGTCAAAGTGCAAAGGGGGAGGGGGGAACCTTTAAAAAAACCAGCGCACTAAGGGCTTTTTCAAAGATTGATAAATAATGTGGAATCTCAATTAGGCTTTAGAAGGAATGCAGATATTAAAAATTTGGTCAAGAATCTAATTAGCTGGAGGTAATTAAACAGTCTCACACAGGGTCATTAATCTTTTCCACAGACCTTTGATGTTTTGCACACTGTCTTCTAGTCATTAATAAAATTCATAACACTCCTCTTTGTGGTGTTTTATCATTGTGTTTTTCCCCCTCTCTGTAAGAGCATAGAGCAAGTGTCATTGTATCACAAGGGCCTTACTTTAGTTAATTTCTTTTTTTCCCCTCTCCCCTTCTTGTTTCATAGACTTAACCCTTTCTTAAATGAAAAGAAAATCAATTTAGGCCACAGGTTTGCCAGAAGTGCCTCTGATCTATATATTGAAATGCAGCATGAGTGCCTCGTTTCCAAGATGCCAGTGTGAAAAGCAAAAAATAAAAAATAAAAAAACCAGCAGCTTTCTGTTTGTGCTTTCTAAGTCCACTGTTCATTTTATTTCAATTACCAACAAAACACCAAAAGAAAGCTTTGTGTGTGTGTGTGTCCTGTTCCTATTAGTCCATAATAACTTAGGGTGAAAATATAAACTGTGAGGGAAAGAAATGATAGGAAGCTACAGGGGTATATTTGTGACTTTACCCGAGGGACGGACACACACACACACACACACACACACACACACACACACGGACGGACGGATAGAAACAGAGACAGAGAGGGAGGGAGGGAGAGGGAGGGGGGAGGGAGGGAGGGAGGGAGGGAGGGAGAGACAGAGAAATAGAGAAGGAGGGAAGGAGAGAGAGAGAGACAGAGAGAGGGGGGGGAGGGAGAGACTGAGACTATCTATCTTCGGTAAACTTAGATGTCCAAAATAAAAAGTCATCCATTATATATACAAGACGGAAAGCATCTTTTCCCCCCTCAGAAGATTCCCAACAATTCATTATGGGAACATCAATATTTTTAACACTTAGAGTCCATTTGGGTTCCACTATAAAAAACAACAACCTTGGACTGCTGATCTCAGCAGCCTGAAACCCCCCCCCCACCCCTAATTTCCTGCCCTCCAGCTGGGTTGCTTGTTAACCTGGTGACCTAAGTAAGCATGGCTGGAGACACTAGCACATTTTTTCTTTCTCTATTGCTAAGTGGCTTTTTTCAGATTTGACCAGAAGAAAGGAACTATATGGAAAGCAACCTTTATAAATACATATACACACGATACAGGTAGATGATTGTGCATTGGCACTCTGGAAGTTAACTGTGGTATGGATATGTCCTTGTTTCTCAGTGACCATGTTTTAACCACAATACTTATCAACATTCATCCACTGGATTTAGAAGAAGTAGTGATATGACTCCCTTTAAATGACCCTACACATTTGATGTTGTGATATGTGAAATTAGAATTTCACTGGACAAAACTGAGACATTTCCCACCATATAGCAATTAACATGATCTAGAAACATTTGAAACTTCTAGGTACATGCAACAAATAGATTTATTAAAATGCATCTGTTTTATTGCTAACTACCACTTTTCTCTGTGCTTTTCAAATGGAGTTGGCTCTGGAAACTGCCTGGATCAGTCCCTGTTAGTTTTCTCACAAGTTTTTTTTTCCAGATGTGATTTGTCATTGGCTTCTTTCTAGGGCTGAAGGAGGGAGAGTGTGCCAATGTCAACCAGCTGGGTTTCATGACTATAATGGAACTAGAACTCACAGTCTCCTGGTTTATAGCCTGGTGCCTTAACCACTACACCAATCTAGCTCTCCACAAAAGAGCTTAGCTAATGTTTATTCTACAACATTTTTACGTAGCAATTCAGAATGTCATTTCATCATTTACTTGAGTAATTCATCATCTGCATTAGATTCCATTTCATTTCTATGTCCAGTCCAGAGTGACTTGAGTCCTCTGAGATATTTTAATTTAAAAAGAGAGAGTTTTGCAAATGTAAATAACTGGTTTTTTAATATGTTAAAAATGCCAATGTGAAACACAGCATTCAGCTGAGGAAATCAGATTAATGGGGAATACTGTGCTTGTTTATCATTTATTACAACAAGATTTGTAAGGCTCTCCAACTAAGTCTAGTATGACAACATTTCCAATACTTAAATGCTTATTATTTTAAACTTTTTATGTTTTCCATGACTTGTGGAACTCCTCTGAGATAACTAAGCAACTGTCACTGAGTTATGCATAACAACACTGCCTGCAACTGGACTTACTATTACTGTCTTTCAGTCTTGAAGAGGCTTCAAGGGAAAAAAAAGAAAACACAAATTCTTGAGACAATAATGTGAAAAGGGCTTTCCAGATCAGCACTTATATCACTGAAGCAGCTTCAGCTCTCAAAACTGTGATCAGTTTTCCCAAGTCCTCTTAATTAAATGGATAACACTGTGTTTCTTTGCCTGTTTTAAAGGGGGGTGGGGAGGAAGTGTTCACATACATAAAAAGAAGAATCAGATATTTGCACAATGTAGTTCTAACCAGAATTGTTTATCTTTGTTTCCTATGGGATACAAGTAGCTCATTAATTAATGCCTGATGAGTTCTAATACAAAGAGTAATGCCACTTAATATGTATATTGTAAAGTTGCTTTTTTATTTTCAACAGCACTTCCCAGTTATCAATTAAAGGCCTAAGTGTGGCTTTTAAGCCAGTGCTCACTCAAAGAGATGGTTGGGTGAGCAGTGGACAAACTCTAAAAGATGTTCCAAAGAATGGAGTACCTCTTTGGAAAGACTGCAATAGATTTATTCAGGAAGGGAAGGGAAGGAAAAAGGAAAGAAAAGAAAAGGACAGGACAGGAAAGAAGGAAATGAAATGAAAGGAAAGGGTCTCCCCCTCAAGATTAGACAAAAGCCAAAGTTAGACAAAATTTGAATCCGTCTTGCACTGAGTCCCAAAAAGAGGTTATGTTGCGGGGGCGGGGGGGGAGAGGAAACAAATGGAATTTGTATAAAGGTATACTTTTAAAAGAAAAACTAGCAATATGAAAAATATTTATATTTCAATAATTATTATTGCCACCGATATTAAGACGCTTAAGAGCCAAGGTGGCACAGTGTTTAGAGTGCAGCACTGCAGGCTACTTCAGCTGACTGCAGTTCAGCAGTTCGGCTGTTCAAATCTCACCGGCTCAAGGTTGACTCAGCCTTCCATCCTTCCGAGGTGGGTAAAATGAGGACCCGGATTGTTGGGGGCGATATGCTGACTCTGTAAACTGCTTAGAGAGGGCTGAAAGCCCTATGAAGCGGTATATAAGTCTAACTGCTATTGCTATTGCTATTAATGGCAAGAGGAATTGATATATTATTGAATATTTAAAAAATGTTTGTTAAGATGTAATGGTATACTTTGGATTATATTATATGTATGTTAAAAAAAAGAAAAAAAAACATTAAACAAAAACCAAAACCCATATAAATTCTATGTGTCCATGTCTCTCTCTGTGTGTGTATGTGTGAAAATCAAGATGGTGATGTTGACTATGCAACTGAAGCCTCATCTGTTTGTATGTTCCTATAATGTCATCACAATCACATGTACAAAATGGGTGAGACTTTACAACTGCCATCTTGACTTTTTGCTTGCCCCTCTCCCACAGATTCCCCTGTGACATAACATAAAATCATTTACAACATTTTCTTTAGTGTCACCTCAATTTTTCTGACAAAGCTGACAAATCGTCAGCCCAGTTACGCTCTCTCTGCTTCTCTCTCGCAGGTTACACATAGACGCACCACAACCAATGCAACCTCCAATGTAATTTTCCTAATGAAAACTATATTGTTGGACACTTGACATGCAACCTGGCTTATTAACATTTTTTACTAGAAAAAGAAAGAATGATGACAAGGAAACATTAGGAAAATCTGTTGAGGATCCTCTTCATACTTCCTGTCTTCACTCTATATTTATAATGCCCTTTGATTATCCTGAATAATTAATTAATTAATTAATTAATTAATTCATTCATTCATTTACCAGTTTATATCCCACAGACTCCAGAGATTCTAGGCAGTTTACAAAACAATAACAACAAGATGATGACGACGATAAGCATAAATTAAAAGTTCATTGATGAACTTGTCTTGTTTTCATAGATCTCTTAATTCCCAGACATTTTTAAGCAATGGTTATAAATTCATGCCGGTTGTTAAGCATCCACATTTTTCATCAGATCACTATGTAGATACAGCAGTGGTCCCTAAGTGTGAAAAGTAGTCATACATCCCTTTTCCCCCTTGGTGCTGTTGTAACTTTGAATAGCTGATAAATGAGGGCTGAGGACTACCTGTACTGTCCAGCGTGCATTAGAATTTGGTAGCTAATAAATTCTAAATAAATAAAGAGCAGAATGGATTCTGAAGATTTCAGCCCTGCTTGGGCCACATGACAGCCAAAAGGTACAACATCTGAGTGTTCCAGATAACCCACCTCTAGCCAGTTGTGTTCATCTTCCTGCAGACATTACCCTTCCCCTATGGTTGATGGTAGGAGAAAGGTCACTTGTGTATGATACAAGGCTCTCCCAGCAGATATTTGCAGTCAATGTGCAATGCCTACAAAGTTCCAACATTCTCAAATAACATTTGGCCAGGACTGGAATTTTAATAGACAATCATCTCCTCAGCATTCCAGCTGTCATCGTGCTTGAAGAAGCTTTCTCTCTTGCTTGCTGATTTTCTAATCAGATTAGGATGCATAATCTGCTGAGAAACCAGGATGTTAGGATGATCAGTGAGAAATGATTAGTGAATTTCTATGCTTTAGTTCTTAAGGGGCCACAACAGCTAATATATAACTGCAATCCATTACTACTTTCAAAACATTTTGGCTAGTTCTGGTAGCATGAAGCTGATGGAGGAGATTAACAGCACACCTGGAGCTAGTGTGCGATCAAACATGCTGACAACACCAACTCTAAGATTCATCAAAATTTTAGGATCTTTCCTGTATGGAAATATTTGTTATTATTATGGTTGGTTGTATAATAAGCCAGATGTTTACTAGATGTGTTTTCTCTCTCTATTTCTCTAGTCCTTGCCAAGGGCCTGGGATATGGAAATGTTGACATTAATAATATTAAAAATATTGTCACAAAATGCAAAATGTCCCAAGTACAGCTGCATTTTGTAATTGACAATGAGTTTGCCATTGCCAATGGTGTTTAGGTCCAGGTGTTTTGGAATTGGACCCAAGGTGCCTATTAGCCTACCCTTAACCCTAGATTTATTTTCATTTGTAATGGGAATTTCCCATTTGTTTTAATCTGGGTCCAAACAACTCTGAACTAAAAGCTGTCAATGTCTCTCTGCTCAGAAAAATGCTAAGAATCTATCCCTAGCATTAGTTTTTGACTATGACTCCAAGTAGACCTAGATCTAGCTCTAATCCTAACCCTAATCCTAATTCTGGGTTCATTTTGATTGGTAATGGGATTCTCACATGTATTTTACTTTGGTCAAGAAACAACCCTGAACGAAAAACTGTTGATGTCTCTGCTTTGAAAACCACTAAGAATATATCCCTACCATTAGCTTTGGCCATGACTCCAAGTAGACCAAATCCTATTTCATTGGCAATAGGATTTCCCTATGTATTTTACTGTGGTCCAAAAAAGACTTCCAATGAAAAGTTGTCAATGTCATTTTATGTTAAAAACATATACACCACATTAGTTTTTGCTGATGACTCCAAGTAGACCTATCTCTGATCCTAACCCTAGCCCTAGCCCTAACCCTAACCCTAACCCTAACCTTAACCCTAACCCTAACCCTAACCCTAACCTGACTCTAACTCTAACCCTAGATTCATTGTCATTTTTCAATGGAAGATTCACATGGGTTTTACTGTGGTCTGCAAACCACAGTAGTGGGTTGCGGGTGGTACGCAACAGGGAGCAGCAGGCACCGTTCCGATACAGTGCTTAAGAGGGCCCACCCGCCTGCCCGCATTCCTGAGCTGTATTTGACCCAACCGGGCCATTTGAACGCTCACATGCAGTGTACACTCTGCCGAGCAGTTGGAGCATCATGGGTGGTGGGTGCACATGCAGGCACAGTGTGCGTGCATGTAGTGGATGCCCGGCCCTTTCAGCATATGGGTTGCAATGGGATCTGAAACCTACCACTGTTGAAAACAATTCCAAACATCAAATTCCTAAGGAAACCTTTAAGAATTTATCGCTAGTACTAGTTTTAGGTCATTACTCCAAGTAGACCCAACCCTAACTCTAACCCTAATCCTAGATCCATTTTCCATTGGCAATGGGTTTTTCTTATGTATTTACTGTGGACCACAAACAACTTTTAAGAAACCATTGTCAATGTCACTTTTCTTAGAAAACCCTTAAGAATGTATCCCCAACATTAGTTTTTGGCCATGACTCCAAGTAGACCTAACCCTAACTGTAATTCTTACCCTAACCCTATCTCTAATCCTAACTTTAACCCTAATTCTAACCCTAAATTCATTTTCATTGACAATGAGATTTTGTCATCTATTTTACTCTGATTCACAAACAATTCTGAACTAAAAGCTGTCAATGTTGCATTCCTTATAAATTCTCTAAGAATCTTTCCCTAATATTTGTTTCTGGCCGTGACTTCAAATTGACTATCCGTAACCTTAGCTCTAAGCATAGGTTCATTTTCATTTTTCAATGGGATATTCTTATGTAGTTTATTGTGGTCCACAAACAACTCTGAATGAAAAGCTATCAACATTGTGTTCCTTAGAAAACCTATTAGAATCCATCTGTAATTCTAGTTTTTGACAATCACCTCCAGTAGACCTATCCCTAATGCTAAGAGTTATGCTGGTTTCCCTTAACACTCACTCTCCCTGGTTTGTCTATACAATCTGAGCCACTGCTAGTATTCAATTCTAATATATACTGTTATATAATAATAATTGTCTTTGAATCTCAACATTATTTTGTAATTGCTTGGTATGAATCAGTGGTGGGATTCATTTTTTTTACTACCAGTTCTGTGGGCGTGGCTTGATGGACATAGCAAGAATACTATAAAATCTCCATTCCCACCCTATTCCAGGGGAAGGTTACCGCAAAATCCCCATTTCCTCCCAATCAGCTGGGACTTGGGAGGCAGAGAATAGATGGGGGCGGGGCTAGTCAGAGGTGGTATTTACTGGTTCTCCTGAACTACTCAAAATTTCGGCTACCAGTTCTCCAAAACTGGTCAGAACCTGCTGAATACCACCTCTGATATGAATGCTGCAAAAGGTATTTAACAAATAGTTTAAGGTAGGAGATATAGACTATTGTGCCGTCTTTTCATCAAATTGTATCTCGTGTCAATTATTCTTACCAGGAAAAAAAAATACTAATGGTTTCCTCTTTCTTCACGTAACGAAAATAGAAACCAAATTCCAAGTAATGGTTGCTTTCAATTTCCTTTATAAATGTAGTTATAAAAAGTGGACTAAAGAGGGCAGGAGATCACTTTGGAAATAAAGTTGCAAGTCAATGGAATAATCAAGCTCTATGAGGAAAACAATAATGTACATTGCAATGTTTGATAAAATGATTTATTTTCAATAAAAATCTGTAAAACTGTTTAGTTACTTTGACATCTTGATTAACTGAGTTTCAAAGATATCTGTATGTGTTGAACCTTCTTCAGGCTGATTGTTTCTAATATTTTATTGCATCTGGTACTGAATATGTATGCATTAAAAAAATTCACTACTGGAATCTTACTGGATTTGTCAGGGACAAAGTAGATTAATTTTAGGTCTCAACCAGGGAACATTTCTCTGACAGTAAATGAAATCCAGGGTCCTTCACTGTTCACTTTCCACCCACTATCTCATTTCTTCTTAGGTATTATTAGATAGCGATACGGACAGAAAGAAAAATCATTTTTGTCGAATATCATCACATTTTTAAAAATAGAACAAAATAGAAAATAAACTAAACAAACTCTGCCAGAGAAAGTTTCTTTGGAAAAAAATGCAAATATTTTGTTTTTTAATGGAAGAATGATGGAAGGAAAAGAATAGTTAACGACATTCCATGCCAAATTAATACAGAACTTCTTCCTTTCTGATCTATAATAGGAAAAAATGAATGTTGTGTAAGTTTATGTCTGTTTCTTCCAAAACTTTGTATTTAATGTGAATACGGATAAGTGTATTCATCAGAAACATATCCAGTATTTACAAATAATAACTTTTTTCCTTACCATCTATACACTATATTGGTCTTTCACTTAACAGATTGTTGTTTAAAAAAAAATCTGTCTCTTAGAACTATTTATGTATACTTCTCATAAGAGAAGGCCCATGGTTATCTGGAATTGCATTTAAATATGTTTGTGATCTGTTCATATTATAATTCAACACATATGACAAGGAACGTTGGATCATAATTGAAGCTTACCTTTGTGCATAATCATGCTACTATGGCCACATGATCTACATTTTCAATGTTCCATGACAATTTCCCAGCCAGTCTCACAACCCCATCTCAGCCACAAGGAATAACTCATCATGTGACTTTTAAAGGAAACCACTTTTAAAGGAGCATTAAGAAAGGTCATATAATCTTACATGCTCCTTCTGTGGCAGACACACATGCATATGTATTTATATCATATCTTTGTTCAGGAACCCAAGGCACATACATAGTGCTCTATCCTCTATATTTCTTTACAACAATCCAGAGGTGGGTTACTCCCGGATCGGCCGGATCAGCCCAGGATTGGCCAAACCAGTAGTAGCGGCAGTGGGAGGTTCCGCTGACTCACCCGGATGCTTCTGGGGATGCGCAGAAGTGTCACGCACAAGCGTGTGTGGGAGCGCACCCAAACTGGTAGTAAAAAAATTGGCAACCCACCATTGCAATAATCCTGTGAGGTCGGTTGGGGTGAAAGTCACCAAGTGAGCTGCTGTGGCTGCAGATGCAGTACAAAGTGGAACTCTGGTGTTATTCTAGTATGTTAGCCACTATATCTTAATCCTTGCCCATCCTGATTCATTTTTCAAGTGCTTCCTTCTCTGAAACTGAGTGTAGACTGACCCCTTGGCTGCTAGAGATCATTCAAGGGAGAGAAGTGGGTTCCGGCTGCCACTACTGTCAGTTTGCTCAGGGACGTGCCATGCACCCACGTGCACAGTGTAACAAAAATTGCTCTGCGCATGCGCGAAGGCAAAACAAGAGAGCCGAGAGAACTGGTTAGGTGACGGGCAGGCCTGGGTCGCTCCATATTATGGAAAAATATATAGATTTCAACTACTCAACATCTGACCATCCTGCAGAACTATTCTCAAAAGAACTCTTGTTTCTTCACAAGGAAATGATGGGAAGTATGCATCTATTATTAGACTTTTCTCTGGCATGATAAAAGAAATCACTTTCTTCTGTGCTGTATGTAAAGGAACTAACACTACTCCATTCTCCAATAGCATATCTTGATTCTGTTGAAATACTACCACATAAACTAGAATTGAAGATAGGACCTCCCATCATTTTAATGAGGAACTTGGACCTTCCAAGGCTTTGCAGTGGAATGTGGATTGCAAAGATGATCATGGAAGAACTCCACAAGAAACTCGTTGGTGACAGAGATCAATATTGGTGCATTCAAAATGACATTGTCATTATTGCAGAGATTGTGCTTAATTTATCAGAAGGTAAGATGCCTCAACCCAGTGTCTCAGTGGTTAAGACACTGAGTTTGTCAATCAGAAAGGTCAGCAGTTCAGCGGTTTAAAACCCTAGTGCCCATAATGGAGTGAGCTCCCGTTACTTGCCCCAGCTTCTGCCAACCTAGCAGTTCAAAAGCATGTAAAAATGAAAGTAGAAAAATAGGAGCCACCTTTGGTGGGAATGTAAACAAGTGTTCGTGCACCTTTGGCATTTAGTCATGCTGGTATATGACCATGGGAGACGTCTTCGGATAGCGCTGGCTCTTCAGCTTTGAAATGGAGATGATTACTGCCCCCTAGAGTCAGGAACGACTAGCACATATCTGCGAGGGGAATCTTTACTAAAGATTCCTCTCTTCAGTTGACCCGTTCTGATAGAGTCAATGCGTTGCTCTCATAATACATAAATGGCAATGACATATCATGGAGAATGGCTGATTTATTTGGAAAAAACTGATGTTCCAGCATGGTCTGCTGTATGTTGCTTTCAGCCAACAACAAAAAAAGTGAAAATGATAAAAGTATTCATAACCACTGGCAGCTCAACCCAAAGCTGTCATCAAGTGTCTTCTTTGTTAAATGAAAGTATCTATTGTATATTTATTTTACTGTGCATCTTTCTAGTGCATATCTACATATCCTTGCCAATCCATGAGACACCTCTTGTGCACCCCACAGTATCATTCTGCACTCTTTTGATTCTTTCCCCTCCCATCAGCAGTCACTTCTTTATTTTAATTTTATTTATTTATTAGATTTGTTTGTGCCTTATCTCGCCTTATCTGCCTGATGGCCTTGGACTCTCAACTTTCTGCTGGCTTCTCCAGCAGAGAAGGCTTTCTTTGGTCATGGTTCCCACAAGCAAAGTCAATGGGAACCATCAGGAACTCAAGAGGGCCTGCTAAGTGGCATACTCCAGGTCTCTCTCTTCCTGGATGAGGGGTTAGAAAATACAATTATCAAATTTGCAAATGTCATAAAGAGATGGGCAACAGCAAATTCTTTACAAGTCTTTATCAAGAATCAGAAATAGCTTGATGAGCTGGAATAACAAGTAAAAGCCAACAAGATTAAGTTCAACCTAGACAAATGAGAAGTTCTCCATTTGGGTAAGAAAAGTAAAACACTAGCATAGATTGGACAACCATCAAGAAGACAGAAGTGTACATGAAATGATCTGAACATTGTGAAAAACCCTCCAAAACAAACAAGAACAAATAAATCAGCCCTCAACTGTACTGACAGAAGTTTCGGGTCAAGATCAGGAGACGTCATCAGTTCTTTCTATTCTTCATTGGTCAGTTTACACATAGAATATTGTATCCAGTTCTGGTATCATATTTAAGAAAGGCTAATAATTTGGGGTATATCCAGAAATGGTATTCAGCTGGTTTGGACCGGTTTGGGCGAACCAGTATTTTCGATGATTAACTGGCCCCTCCCACCAGCCCCTGCTCTATCCTGTCCTTTATTTCCTGCTTTCTAGCTCATCTCAATCAAGTGGCACATCTGATTCCCCCCAGCTGTTTTACTTATAATTGCTGACTTGGAAAGTAAGCAGCTGAGCTTCTAAATGTTCTATTTTCAGTGCTGTGTGTGAGCGCAAAGCGCACGCTCACTGAACCGGTTGTTAAACCGGCAGCCCCCCATGACTGAGTATATCTAAGGGAGATGAAACAAAGATAAAAGAATCTTGAGGGGGGAAACCAATGAGAAATGATTTAGAAGTACTCAGATATTTTTCCATGCAGAGGAGAAGACTTCATAGAGACAACAATGGAAAAGAAAATGGAGGACTCTCCTTCACCTCCAGTTTAAGCAAAGGCTCGACAGTCATCTGTAATGGATGCTAAATGGGCTCTAAAATCTCTTCCAAGTCTTACACTCTATGGCTCTGGTTGTGTGTGTGGAACTATTGCATGGTGCCTAGCAATTACTGTATTGCCAACGACTGAATTGAAGGTGCTGAAAACACAGCCCACACTTTCTCCCCTCCACTGGAGCATAGATAGGACATATTTATTCTTCCTCAGGCTCTACCATCCTCTCTGATTCTCTGCCATCCTTCCAACCATAAAGCATGGCTGTTTTTCAGTGTTTTATATGAAGTTTTGCTGACGTTATAGTGACTGATTTTATACTTCTCTTAGCCACCTGGCAAATCCTTGTGGATTAGATTGTTTTTCTTTAAGAGAATAAATAAACAGCATTTGCTCGGTTTTATTTTTTGCTCTACATCGATGTGATGGGAAGCCTCACTTTATTCAATACAATCCCTCCTTAAAAAAAGCCATATGACAGATCTGAAACAATGATGCTACAGACTGATCTCCCTTATTTATTTGTCATTGCTATCTAATATTTCCTTGGCCTAAAACTTGCTTTTTTGCCTCTCATGTATTGTATTTCCTGCAACTGGAAAATTAAAAAGCCAAATAGAAATAAGGTTATATAATCAACTATGCATTTAATTCTAATGCATTATACATTATGCTTTCCCTCTTAATAAACCCCTGCTATGCACAGGTGATTTCACCTGAAGAGGTAGGTTACAATTGGAGGAATTGAGCAAGTTATTGATCTAACATGATGCCACAATCTTCTTCTTCCTAGCATATTCCCACAGATGCAGGGATCTGCTTTTCATATCATTGAATGCCACTTTGCACAGTCAACTGTGTCTTGGGGCACAGGCATAAAGCTTGCATGTCTTTGTTGATTGTGTCTTGCCATGTCTTTTTTTTGGGTGCCTGCAAGGTCGCTGGCATGACTTCTAGTGGTGAGGCTGTCTGGCAACGTAGAAGGTATTGCCTCTGGACATGTCTATACCAGCGGAACTGGCCTTCTCACATCCTCTCTGTAATTGGTGCCACACCAAATCCTGTCAAATGGTGTCCTTTGTGATGTGATAAAGAAGGGAGATGCCCGCAACATGATGCCACAATCTGTCTCCTCAAAGGCTTCCACTTTTCTATCTCATTCTTGAGTGTTTACGCAATCTCTTTGTGATTTCTTGATGGTGTTTTTGAGTCAAGTAATGAGCGTTGTTTTCTTGCTGGTTTTTCTGTTACTTAGGTATCCTCCTTGCCTAAGTTTGGGCTACTGAAAGGCGCCCCATGATCTTCTGTTGGAATTTAATGGCCAATAGGAACATCTGTTGGAATTCTAGAATAACAAAGGAAAAAAATGAGACTTCAGCATGAAGAATGAGAATTTTATCACATTTTCTTCTTCTTTGGGAAGGAAAGGGTTTCTGAAATCAAAACAATTTTCTTTCAATACATTGAAGAAAAATTCTAAAGATGCAACAGGCATTTTCATGGCACGATGTTACATTTTATAGAAAAGAGGCTTGAACCGAAGAGTATTTTATTATTTTTTAAAAGTCTTCAGGCTTTTTGCATTGGCTGATTCATTGCAACAACCCCATGTAACTTCAGGGAATTATAGAGAGACGAACAACAAGGGGAAGGTACCAACTCTAATTAAGGAGACCCGTGTAATTACTTCAAGGGAAATTATTTTAATATCCAAATTAGAACTTGAATTATAACCTAGATTTGAAAATGAGGCTGAAGTCATAGGCAAGCTCACTTGCAAGTTAATTACATCAGAAATGTTGGGCTATTCTTTATGTAAAATTAATTTCTAAAACGTATAAAATATGCACTGATTTCATTTTCAAAATCTGCGGGAGAAATCACGTATGGGCCTGCACACCCACATTCCAAATCCTCTGCCTTTCAGTCTACAGGTAGTCCTTGAGTTACAACAGTTCATTTAGTGACCGTTCAAAGTTACAACAGCACTGGCAAAAGTGACTTATGATAATTTTCACACTTACAACCATAGCAGCATTCACGTGATCAAAGTTCAAATGTTTGACAACTGACTCATATTTATGACGGTTCCAGTATCCTGGGGGGGGGAGGTCAAGTGATCCCCTTTTGCGACCTTCTGACAAGCCAAGTCAACAAGGAAGCCAGATTCATTTAACAACCATGTTTCTAACTTAACTCCAGTGATTCACTTAACAATTGTCACAAGAAAGACCATAAAATGGCGCAAAACTCACTTAACAAATGTCTCGCTTAGCCACATAAATTTTGGGCTCAATTGTGGTCATAAGTTGAGGACTACTGGCACTCTCCTTGTTATTTTCAGATCATTTCATAGTACCACGTTTAAAGTTAAGAAGAGACGGTCACTTTGCAAACTAGTACATTTAATATTTTTTACAGAAATTTACAAAAATCCCAACATATAATGGGAATGACTGTGAGAGTGACATTTGAAGTACTGTATCAAAGAAAAGGAAGCCAAAATTCTTCCCTCCTTTAGTGGAATAGCCATTTTATATACTTCTACAGGTAGTCCCTCAATTTGTGACCACACCTGAGCCCAAAATTTATGTTGTTAAATGAAACATTTAAGTGACATTTGCCCCATTTTACAACATTTCTTGCCATGGTTGTTAAGTGAATCATTGCTGTTGTTAACTTAGCAGCATGGTTATTAAGTGAATCTGGCTTCCCCATTGACTTGCTTGTCAGAAGGTCGTAAGCTGTGGTCACAGGATTCCAGGACACTGCAAATGTCATAAGTATGAGTCAATTGCCAAGTGTCTGAATTTTGATCACCTGACCATGGGGATGCTGTAATGGTCGGTAAGTGTGAAAAATGGTTATAATTCACTTTTTCAGTGAGATTGTAATTTGGAATGGGCCTAAATGAACTGTTTTAAGTCGAGGAGGTATCTCCTCTAGATTTTGCATAAATTAAAAGTTAACACAAAGCATGCTACTGCTATAAAACACAACACAGTTGAAGATCCAGTGTTTTTTAACCATAGAGAGTCAACAAGCCAGCATTACTTGCCCTGTTCCAAATCAATAGGGAATACTATAAAAGCAACATTTTAAAGAACTATATATGTAAGAAGAGAAAAGAGAAGACAGAGCTTGCTAATGACTGTAAACAATGCTTGGCAATAAAGAATAATGGATAGTGGTGAATTTTTGTTTTGTTTTGTTTGTCTTTCACACTTTCTTTTTTGGTATCTGATTCTTCCTCCAAGCATCTTATCCCATGGATCGTTTTGCTTCTCTGGGAATAGTTCCCACGATGATGCTGGAACAAGGCACAGAATCTGACCCTGGCACTCACTTTTATCTTTTCGGTAAGTAAACAAAATACTTGGAGACGAGATGGATTCTTTGCTTTGGGGTGATCCTATGAGCTCACATTGTGTGTGCGAGCATGTGTTTTGTCTCCTCTCTGCTTGTGAAATCTTATGCATTGTTCTTTCTTTTACACTGTTTGGAGCGGAGGGCGGGGTGGGGGTTAGAGAGGGAAGAACATACACATCCTTAATTTGTCCAGGGGGGGTCCCTCCCATGAGCCCAACGGAATGTATGGAATGAATTTGATTGTTGGTGGTTGTAAGGGCTGTTATTGTCTGTCCCTTTTATTTGATAGAACCAGGACACTTTATTTATGAAGTCTCCTTTCAGTTCAAGGTTTCATATATCTGGGTGAGCAATGGTTAATTAATTTTGTTCTTGGACAGGTAAATGGGCTTTGGAGTTTGTAAAGTCATGATCCTCTTCTTTTCTGTTACAAACACCCTTAGTGTAGCTCCATAGATCCGGATTGGCCGACGTGAAGACAAGAAGGGAAAAGTCTGAATACCTTGTTTCCCTTCTTGAATGGTAGCAGCTAATCCGCCTGCCAGAAGCGAACACATTATATGGGGTTCAGCAGTTCATCTCTTCTGGTTTCTACTCCTTCTCTTCGCAACCCTCTTGATTTCAAGGCAATTTTTCTTCCCTTGTTCCTGCCACCTTCAGCTAAACCCAACATCCATGCAGTGCTTCAGGTGCAAAGGGAAAATGAAGCTCCAGTGGGCAGAAGGTTCTTTGGACAATGCACTGACTGTGTCCCTTTTGTGGACAGTCAAGACTCTCACTCTTATCTTTGTCACCTCACAAATGGATTTCGTAGTGTGCTCTACATGAAGCGTCCTTGAAAACCATTTAGAAATATAGCTAATCCAGGATGCGGCAATACAGGCAGGGCTGCTTTGTTGTGGGTATATGACCCACTCCTTCATGAGCTGCACTGCTTATTAAGCTGTAATTCAAGACACTGTTTTTAAAATAAAGTCTTTTATGGTATATTGACTAGAGAAACTATCTTTCCAGTGTGGAAATCCAATTTTTTTACTACTGGTTCCTGCGGGTGTGCTTGGTGGGCATAGCAGGAGAGAAGGGATACTGCAAAATTTCCATACCTTCCCCACTCCTGAGGGAAGGTTATTGCAAAATCTCCATTGCCCAGCCCCACCTGGGGCCAGCCAGAGGTGGTATTGGCCGGTGTATCCCAACTACTCAAATTTACGCTAACGGTTCTCCAGAGCCTGCTGAATTTGACCCCTGATCTGTTCCCATATCTCTCTGCCATTGGGAAGAATGGACATGTTCTGGGTCACATTGATTAAGCAGTTTCCTCTTGTTGGTCCCAGGAAGTGCATTCTCTGGAATAAAATCCCTCCATGAGATCCATACAGCTCCTACCTAGAATGGCATAAACAATTTGGAAAATCTCCCATGTTCCAGGGCAAAGTGAAGGTTTAGTCTTTGCTGAATGGGCTTTCTTTGGTTGTATGTTGCTTTGGAGACCATGCATGATTATTATTTATTTTTGACAATTTTTTACAATTAAACATTTTTAAAAACATTTAATTGTAAACTCCTCAGATTTGCTAGAAGTCAGTCAATCTCTAAATTGTATAAACAGACAAACATGTTGCCTTTGGTGATTTGGACAAACAAATACACTGCATAGTACTACCTCTGCAGTTATATTATCGTGAGTTTCTCCATCCTGGGCCTTGGAAGTGCTGCTCTAGAGGTCCTGTCTCAATGTCTGGAAATTGTGGGGGGGTGTGGATGGGGAAAAATAGGTTTGGTCCTAATAAGATCAAGTGGCTTTGGAAAGTGGTAGCTTGCCAGGTTTTTTTACTACTGATTCGGATGTTGTTTGCCCTGTGCTTGCAGATGTGGTGTGGATGCTTCTGCAACATGCACAGCAGCATCTGAGAGGATGGTGGAGCCTCACCCCCACTACTACTGATTCACCTGATCGGGGAGCAATCCACCTCTGTCTTTGTGTTTATAAATCTCTGGTTCTAGGGAGTTAAAATCTTTCATTCTGGATGGAGTTGCACTGCTGCAGACAGATCCTTGGCACTATTTGAAGGTCGGACTCATCGCTCCAGCCTGAGGTATGAGTGGCAGCTATGGCCAAGAGGGCCTTTGCACAGCTTCATGTTGTGTGTCAATTGTAAATGTTCCGTGGACCATGAGGTCCTGCTCACAGTTACTCGTACTTTAGTCACATCCTGCTTGGATTATTGAGAGACACTTTATGTGGGGCTGACCTTGAAAAATGTTTGGAAGCTTCAGGGGGTGGAAAATGGGGCAGCACCAGTGCTACAGGTGCCTATTCTTTGGCACATGTCATACCTCTACTTGTGAGCTGTATGGTCTACTGGTATGGTTCTGAGTACAATTCAAAGTCCTGATGGTCACCCTTAAAGCCTTCCATGGCTTGGGGCCAGTTAACCTACAGGGCCATTTTTTTTCTGATGGTATCTACCCATCCTGTTAAATCTGTCAGGAGAGGCTTGTTCCAAGTTCTGTCCACAGTTGAATTTCATCTGGCAGGACCCAGAAAGAAAACCTTTTCTAAGATACTTTCCCCCTTACCTCTGGAACATCATCTACCAAGAGATTAGGCTGGGCCCCAACTCTGCTGGCTTTTCACAAGACCTTCAAGATCAGTTTTTTCCCTCTGAGCCTAGTAACATTGTTGAGCCAGGTTCTTGAGTATATTGACTGCTATTTATTATTGCTCAGCTGCCATTTTAGGTTATTTATATTTTTATCTTATTGTTTTTATTTCTCTTTTTTCTTAATAGCCAGCAGAGTCAGGTATAAAAGAAGAGTGGCCATAAGGTAAAGGTAAAGGTTCCTCTCGCACATATGTGCTAGTTGCTTCCAACTCTAGGGGGCGATGGACATCTCCATTTCAAAGCCAAAGAGCCAGTGCTGTAAGAAGATGTCTCTGTGGTCATGTGGCTGGCATGAGTACGGAATGCTGTTACCTTCTCACCAAAGGTGGTTTCTATTTTTCTACTTACATTTTTACATGCTTTCGAACTGCTAGGCTGCAGATAGCTGGGACAAGTAACGGAGCTTCACTCCATTATGTGGCACTAGCGTTCAAACTGGCAACCTGTTCTGTTCGACATGCTCAGCGTCTTAGCCACTGAACCAACACGTTCCTCTAGAGTTGCTGATACCAATGTAATAAATAAATTAAAACTATACTCCTAAGTTTTCCCTAGTGATTAGGCACCAGCTTGAAAACAAGTGACCCTGAGACCATAAGTCCCAACTAGCCACGAAAGACAGTTACCGTAGTTTTCGCAGTATAAGAGGCAGCCTTTTCCCCTCAAAAAAGAGAGCTAAAAACCGAGTGGGTCTTATATACTGAATACAGCATTTTTTTGCCTCCTGAAACCCGCCGCCCCCTTTCACCAAAAATGACTGGTGCAGAGCCTTTAGAAGCTTTGCAGAGTGCTCCTTGGTGCCTGGGGAGGGCAGAAATGAGTGAAAAATTGGTGGTTTTTTGCTCAATGTTTGCCCCCCCCTCCCCAGCCCCCATGAGCACTCTGCAAGGTTCCTAAAGGCTAGCATGCCCTTTTTTTTTTTTTTTTTGACAAAAATGGGCCTATTTTTGCAAAAACACTAGCTGGGTTTTGGTCATTTTGAGGGGCAACCCCTCCCCAGGAAGCACATTACAAGCCTCCTAAAGGCTATACATGCCTCTTTTTTTTTAAGGAAAAAAAAAAAAACGGGCCCGTTTTTGTGAAAAACAGGCTGTTTTTGGGGGAGGTCTGCAAAGTGCAAAACCTTTTTTTTAATTTACCCTCTTCAAAACCTTGGCGCGTCCTATACACACCGAAAAATACAGTAGTGATCTGGGCCCCTTCATTCTGTCTTAGTCCAACCCATCTTATAGGGGTTGTTGTGGGGTAAATAGAAGGAGGAAGTGTGTTGGATATGTTTGCCACCTTCAGTTATTTGTAAAAAATAATGAAGGTGGGATATTAATAAAAAAAATTCTTTTCTGAGATCATGCTATATCTGCACAACACACTTATGTGATCCTGCTAAAGGTTCATTTGCTTTGAAGAGTTCAAGATAGGTGTTAGATGAACCATCCGTACACTCTCTAAATTGCTACTTACTGCAGCTCAACTAAGCCCTTTAGAAGTGTTTATCCAAACTTTGCTTTCTTGGTGACTGCATCATTCCTCAGAGATTACAGAAATAGTAGCAGTTGAAATATAAAAATCAGGAATAAATATCCCAATAGTCAGAATATAGCTAGTGGGAGGTCTAACCCAAACTAACCCAAAGACCAAAGTTTCACAAAAGGTTAAAAATATATTCCTTTTTTTTATACCTCTATCTATCTCTATCTCTATCTATCTATCATCTATCTATCTAGAGAAGAGAAATGATATTTACAAGTTGTCAGTGGCCTTATTGAATTCCAATTCTGCTCTCGTTCTGCAAGCCTTCAAAATCCTTCACATGCCCATTTACTGGTTAGCCTCACTAAAGAGTCAGATTGTATGCAATGGATACTATTTATGCTTCCATATTTATACATTGTTAGTAAATCATTTGGTTAGGACATTTGCTCTCTTTGATTTTTCACATTTTGACATTCATCAAAAATCTGACCAATCGCTATAACTTGCTTGTCTTATAACAGCAAGTCAGATAACGAATAAATGTGTTTTACAGCCTATAGTTTTGTGGTCTTTAAATAAATGCATATTTCATATCCAGGAAATGAAGCGAACTGCAATTGTCTTGTTTCTTTTGCAGTAAAGCACTTCTGCTTTAACATGTACAATCAATACGAGTACTTCCCTTTCATGTCTATCAGGCTTTTGAGTTACCTAAATACCTATCATGCTCTTTCCTTTGGGGGTAAGCAATGTTAGGGAGAACCCAGAAAAGGTTTTAGAAATTGAAAACCAAAGAATTTAAGGCCATGGAACCCCTCTCTCTTGCATACTATTTTGCAAAATTCTGAAAAGTGAGGATTTTGTTCTTTATCACTCCATGTTTTTCTACAAAGAACATAAGCTCTAAAATCGATGTGTGTCTAAAATTTTTGAAGGACCAATTTTTAACAATTGTTTATATTTTGTTGACTTCTTTGAGATTAATTGTTCCTTTTTGCCCCTCCAGCATAACAACAAGGATTTCAATATATGGGCATGGCTTTAAGGGGTCTAATAAAATGGCAGGAAAAAAACCTGTGATTAGCAGAATAGATTGATATCACTTTCCTACCAGATTTGCAAGCTCCTTGAATCAGGCTCATTTTCTTTATTGACAACAGAAAGTAGATACCTTTAGCAGAGCAAGATAAACCCAGGAGCTACTGAATAAGTAATGAAGGCTAATGAATAATTTAATCTCAACACTAGAATACCTAAAATAAAATATATGTTTGTGAAAGTACAAGCGTTTTTGAATTTAGTAATAGGGAGAGATGGGTGTTGAATTTTGTATTTTCCAAAAATGATCATCAAAGAATTATCGCTCTCCAACAAACAATTGACCATCTTCTTCCATAATCTCTGAAATAATGAAAATACCAGATTTAGCATGGAAAAAAATAGATCACCTAAGCTACCCCATTCTCTAAGCTACCCCAGACCTTTTAAAAAAATTGCTAGTTAAAATAGGGAAACTGGAATGATTTAGCTGCATCAGAATAGTTTTGGTACAGTGTCTATTACCACATTTTTATTTATATCCTGCCTTTCTTATTTTTATAAACAATTCAACAGGGCAAACATATTTTATACTCCTTTCTTCTTCTGTTTCCCCCAGAACTCTGTGAGATAAATTGGGGGGGGAGGGAGGGAGGGAGGGAGGGGGACAGACAGACACTCTCCCAAGATCATCCAATTAGTTTTCAAGCCTAAGAAACAACTAGAACTCCCAGTTTCTTGGTTTCTAACCTGGTACCTTAACCAATAAACCAACCTGGCCCAATTTGGGCATATAAAAAGAGCTGCCCCCACTCTACCTTTACTGCCCCTCAACAATGAACCCAAGGATGGTTGCCTCATGTAATTAGGGTCAGATATCATATCCTGCATTCTTACAATGGCAAAAAAAAATATTGGAAGTAGATCTTGACCAAGCTGGGTGCTCCTTTGGCTGGACAGAATCTGAAGGGACCTGGACTATGATGAGATCTTGCCCAGAACAACAACTAACGCTAGCCCTGATCTTTTAAGCCTCTGAATGTGAGATGTTAGACCCAAATAGTTTAATCCTCACAATACAGAAACAAGACTGGTTAACAATTTAAAAGTTTATTTAAGAAAATGAAAAAGCAGTTGCAAGTGTGGCCTCCTAGACCCTTCCCAATGGATTGAATACAAGGAGAGCAAAAAAAAATGCTCAAGTTCTACATTTGATAGTCCCTAAACATTGCACGCCACACCTAAGAATCCCTCCCCATCACTTTTAAGTCATTTTACACTACAAAGGGTCAGCATGACCCTTCCTGCAGAATCCCAGTTATCTATCTTTGCTTCTTGTGGCTTCGCCCTTCGTGTTGTATGTGTTCCTATCTCACCAAATGGTGACCTTGCCTTGGGCGTATGTCTCTGTTTTCAAAGGAAGTTCATCACATACTGTTTTTACTGAGCACATTCGGCAAATCATCACATACTGTTTTACTGAGCACATTCGGTGGTTAATTTGCAACAGGAAGAACTCTATAGGTTCAAAGGTTCAAGGTTCAAGGTTCCTTTTATTATATGCCGCCCTATTCCCGGCGGGACTCAGGGCGGTGCACAAACCCAAGGGAGGGAAGGGAAACACAAAGAACTACAACAAAAAGTACAAGAGAATTTAAACAACCACAGCCACACGATTCGAGAAGGGAAGGGAACTCATCGACCCCAGGCCTGCCGACACAGCCAGGTTGTAAACGGCTTTTCGAAGGCCTGGAGAGAGGTGAGGGTCCGAATCTCTGCGGGGAGCTCATTCCAAAGGGCCGGAGCTGCCACAGAGAAGGCCCTCCCCCGGGTAGTACAAATGACATTGGCCAGTAGATGGAACCCAGAGGAAGCCTAATCTGTGTGATCTAATGGGTCTTTGGGAGGTAATTGGCAGCAGGCGGTACCCAGGTCCAATACCATGAAGGGCTTTATAAGTGACGACTAGCACCTTGAAGCGTATCCGGAGACCAATCGGTAACCAGTGCAGCTCGCAGAGGATAGGTGTAACGTGGGTGTACCGAGGTGCACCCACAATCGCTCGCGCGGCTGTATTCTGGACGAGCTGAAGTCTCCGAATGCTCTTCAAGGGCTGCCCCATGTAGAGCACATTGCAGTAGCTTATTGATACATTTAACATTTTTATAAAAGTGTAACTTATTACTTATTTAACTATTTTTCCTTAATTCCATTTATAGGAGTAGTTGTTGCTCAATCTCCTGGAAGTGACTGGCATTCCCATTGCAGTTGCAAGCCATGGCAGTGTGCATGTCTCCAGGGGTGGAATCCTACCAATTTATAAACCAGTTCGCTGACCACGTGTGCACAGTTTACAGAGAAATCACCTTCCACATTACTGCTGGGGACGAAAACAGTTGAGGTGTGGCAATCCACTCTGCCATCAGCTGGGCTTCAGAAAAAAGAATATAGGTGAAAAGAATACAGGCTGTATCTTAAGCAGAAGACACACCCTGAGGGGTGTTAGGGGTGTCTTACCCCCCACAGTATTTGTTTCTAGAGAGTAAGTCATCTGTGTACCAAGTTTGATTGAAATTGCTTGAGGCATTCCAGAGTATATTGGAACATACACCCACACCACCACACACCCACCCACACACACACACACAGACACAGACACAGACACACACACACACAAACACACACATATGGCACCAAGTAAAACTGTTACTAGGAGGGGTCACCAGAACTCTATCTGTGGGTCATCTGTGGATCATATCATCTTTGTCTTCAGATGATATGCAAGATGACCATGATGCTCATCTTGTCTTCAGCAATAATAATGTCCTACTTTGAAGGATAGCATCCAGTTTGGGTTTTTTAATGCTTTTTTTTACCCTCTTGAATTATTATAAATGATATGAGAAACTAAAATGACATAAATCTATCTACATTCTCATCTATATGTTTTAAAAATTAATATTGAGGTTTGAGGTATATCCTCCTCACAATATATAGAGAATTAAGCAAGCAATCGCTCAAAGCATAATGGCTTGTTTAGGGCCTCTCACATACCGAGCTAAAAATTGAATCCCATAAATTTCACCTAACTTCTCTCTATGTATTAGGAAGGATTCTGAACACTTTGCATTTATTTACATTTGAATCCCAATAAATTTCAGCCTGTGGAATAACTTCCTGTGCATGTATATTACATAAATATACATTCCTGTTTCCATATGCAGGGGAGCTCATTTACAAAATCAACAGAGACAATGAATTAATTAAGGCCGTTCAGTTAGCGAGGTACATTGGTTCCCACGGAAATAAAAATGACACAGAAGTTAATTAATTAATTAATTGTAAATTAATTGTAAATTAATTGTAAATTAATTAATTGACAAAGAATTCTATATAACCTAGCTCTTAAGACTTTGTCAGCAAGAATAGAATAAGTGCAGGTTAACAACTGCTCTACATTAATATTACAAGTCAAAATAGAACTGCATGCAGTTTAAAAACAGTCATAGTTCCTACCAACCATCAGTCTTGGGGACCAGGTCACCAGAGGCTTGTTTACTGCTTCATATTCCTTTCATATCTTCATTTTGCAGCCTTGATGCTCTTGATGGATTGTGGATAAACATCTAAAGTATCTCTTCCTTTCCTTTTAGCACATAGGCAACCTGTATGATTTCGAATCCTGAATGATCAGGATTTAAATTCTCATGGAGCAGCTGGAATGGGATTCTACTGGTTCGGACAGGTTTGGGCAATTTTTTTTTTACTACTGAACCAGTAGTAATGTTAGCCAGAACCCACCCCTGTCTTTTATCCTCAAAAGGGGTCTATTCTAAGGTTCATTGTTGCAATATCAAAGCAGTGTCCCAACATCTAAGGCAGCACCTGAAGGCAGAACAAGAAGCAATGGATGGAAACTAATAAAGGAGTGAACCAACCTAGAACTAAGGAAAATTTCCTGACAGAACAATTAATCAAAAGAACAATTTGCCTTCAGAAGTTGTGGGTGCTCCAACACTGGAGCTGTTAAGAAGAGATTGAACAACCATTTGTCCTGAATGGTAGAGTTGGGTGTTGGATTAGAAGACCTCCAAAGTCCCTTCCAATTCTGCAAATTTGGGCTCTAAAGTGAACATAATTAGTCGTTGATATTTTTCAGTTACATTATCCCTTACCCTGTTTTTTAAAAAAATAAAAAAAAAATAAAAAATATATATTTTGATTACTAAGAGTTTTAGGTTATTCTTCTCAGCTTTGTGCAAACAGTAGTTCTACCACATTGAGCTTTTTAGCCAGGTAGAAAAAACTCATAAGGAGTCATCTTCCTTTGGAGACCTTCTTAGCATCTGGAAAACAAAGCAAGCGCTAAGCAAAGTGATACATTATTAGGATTAAGGCAGCGACACTCCCCCAAAACCAAATATGGACCTACTGGAATTTGAATATAAAAAGGGGAAATCTGCACTTGTTGGGAAAAGGCTTAAAGAAAGAAGAAGGAGTTTGAGGAGATAACTTAATGATATATTATTCCTTATAGAGCTGTCATTCATATGTTGCAAAAGGAGAGACTTCAAATTTTGTGTGGAGCAAGGAGAGTGGAAGAGAAGGGCTTTTAAAAGAGTCTGCACTCACTTGAATAACAGATTCCACTTCTTTACATGAAAAATACCCTAGAGGACTTCTGTCACTCAGTAACAACAAGACTGAGACTGAGGGACCATCTGTTTAACCCGGGATAAGGTCAGTTCACATTTTCCTATGGTTTCATATCTTGCTGTTTGTGCTGTAAACTCCTTGCTTCTGTTTTATGAATGGATTTGCAGTAAGTTTCAATGGTGCATACTCTGACTGTAACAGAAGGGAAGGATGTAAATCTCCTTAACTATAGTAAACCCATTAAAAGACTCCAGAAACAGAGGTGTAGAGTATGTGGACCTGCAGAGGAGATAATCTTGGATGTCCGTTCTCCGTCTGAGCTTATGAATCTCTCAGGGTAGCATATTGCGATGAGAAATACTAGTTGATGGATGTTCGTCTGAGTCATTTTCCCCCCGACCACAGGTCTAGTTCCCCAATAAGGCTCCTGTAAGAACAAAACCAATCTGCTACTCTGTATATGTGGATTCGTGCTCAGACAGATGTATATCATTAGTTCCCACCGTGGGAAGGAAATATTATGTGAAGGCCATACGGACTACCTATAGTTCTGCTCCATTGGAAAAATAACATGAAAAAGGAAATTTGAAAGCAAAAGGAATAAATAAGGAAGCATCCGCTGTGCAAACCCCTTAGGTATTATACCTTCCAGCATGCACCATCTGATTGACATACTTCTCCATATGTTGAGGAGGAGTAACAACTATTCCCAACTAACCAATAATTATGTCTTCTTATTTCCCTTTAATCTCCTCAGACTTCTCATAAGATTTGAGTTTTGAGTAAATGAATATCTCTGTAATGCTTTATCTGGAGCAGGTTTTTGCAAAATGCTGTGGGTTTCTAGTTCTACATTTAAACCACTACATATTAAGCTAGATGAATTGTGAGCTTTTTTTTCCCTCATGTGCACAACAAACATATGATCTCTCTCTCTCTCTTTCTCTGCATCTGTATGTATATATATACATACACCCACCCACCCAAACACATATGTATATATGTGTGTGTAATATATAATATTAATAAGTATGTATGTGTATGTGTGTATGTATGTATGTACATGTGTGTATACTGTGTGTGTATTGTGTGTGTGTGTGTGTGTGTGTGTGTGTATATATATATATATATATATATATATATATATATATATATATATATATATATATATATATATATATATATGTGTTTTCTGAGGTTTTCGCGGGTGTTAGTATGTAGGTCTCTAGTTGTTCGGGTTTTCTCCCGCGTAGAATTGGAGATGCTTGCGACGTTTCGACGAAGTCACATTCGTCATCTTCAGGCTGCTGCTGACTACTTCAGCTTCAACCTGAAGTAGTCAGCAGCAGCCTGAAGATGACGAATGTGACTTCGTCGAAACGTCGCCAAGACATCTCCAATTCTACGCGGGAGAAAACCCGAACAACTATATATATATATATATATATATATATATATATATATATAATATATATATATATATATATATATATATATATATATATATATACTTAAAGTCACAACCCCTGGTATGCCCAAGTATGGGAGGAAGGTCACACTTCCACTCTCTGTCATTAGGCTCGTCACAAGAGACCATCCAGACAGAAACCCAATATTTTTTACTGTTGCCTTTTTTGTTGCATTTGTTATATTTATGCTGATAAATAAATAAAGGGAGACTAGTATAGATCTATTTCAAGCTATTTAGCTCTCATCAGCTAGCCATACCCAAGTTTGGGAATCGAACCTGTGCTGCCTGGGAGGCAATGGAGCACAGGTTCGATTCCCAAACTTGGGTATGGCTAGCTGATGAGAGCTAAATAGCTTGAAATAGATCTATACTAGTCTCCCTTTATTTATTTATCAGCATAAATATAACATATATATACATACATATATATATATATATATATATATATATATATATATATATATATATATATATATACACACACACACACACACACACACACACAGACACACATATACATACATACACAGTATAGATACATACATCCTAAGTATGCATTTATGTATACATACATACATACATACATACATACATACATACACACACATACACACACTTTCTGTGCAAAAAATGTACTCTAAGCAACAATTGCTGTAGAGTCAATAAGGCAAACTCTTTATTTAAAAAGAGATGTTAAAAAAACAAATCAAGTACCAAACAGGAATCAACTAAGTTAAGGGGGGGGGGGGGGACCCACATGAATTATTGGTTTCATAAAATCCAGTGTGATCTAATGGTTAAGGTGCTGGATTGGTACCAAGGAAATCCAACTCACTGGAATGGGGGCCAGCTATTGTCTTTTTTCACTCAGCCTAATTAAAAAAAGTAGTGAGGAAAATGAGGCCTAACCCCATAAAGAAAAGAAATATATATGATCACTGATCAATCAGCATTTGAAATAAATGAAATTATCACCTATGAAAACAGTCAGCTGAATAGTGAGTTTAACTACTGCAGATCTTGATCTCTTCTCCAATTTACAATCTCTCTATGCTGGATTAAAATGTATTTTGAAACCAATTCCAAACTCTTGAGAGGAATCCTTTCAGCATTTTCCATCTTTGGTCCATAGGCCTATGGAAGACTTGGTAAACCTGCAAGTTATACGCCCTATGTCAGAATGGCCATATTGAGGGACATTGAGAGAGATTAATGATGTATATGATAGGAATCCTTCTGACTTTCCAATCTCTACCTCATACAGATCACACACATTTTTTGTGATTTTTAATGACAGTGATTAATAAAGAAATCCCAGAAAAAAATTCATAAAACAAGGATGACCTTGTGACTGAAACTGTAGAAAGTAAACAGTGGTTTAGTGGTTAAGGCACCAGGCTAGACAGCAGAAGATCGTTAGTTCAAGTCCCACCTTAGTCATGAAAGCTAGCTGGATGACTTTGGACCAGTTACTCTCTCTCAATAAAGGAACATATTTGTCGTTCAGGGTTGAAATGAAGATTCCTTGGTGCTCTCTGAGTATACTTGTTTTCTTGCATCTCCGAAGAAAACAACCAACTTCAGAGAGCATCGAGGACCCCTTATATTCTTTCTCAGTCCAACCCACCTCACAGAGTTATTGTTGTGGGGAGAAGTGGAGGAAGAAGATGTATCAGATGTATTTGCCACCTTGAGTTATTTATAAAAATAATAAAGGTGGGTGTTCTGACCTAGGCTTCCTGAGACAGTAAAACTCACATGCTTAGTCCCCAAAACCCTCTTTTGATTGAAACAGCTGTGAATTATGTTCATTCACAGCCCATAATGAGTCACAGTTTGTGAACAGTCAGACAGAAATCTGCCACAGTCTTTCAGGATAAGGCTGATAAGCACCTACCTTTATCTTCCTTGAAACGCTGCCAAAGACCTAATTGCCAATTATTTTTGCAAGGTCAAACGGAGCATAGAGTCAAACTGGGCTTCAGAGTTTAAGCTGACCATAACGAACAAAGTTGCTTCCTGCAAAGGCTGACATCCATTTGCTCCTCTTTTATGGGAGGGACCAATCATCTCAAAGCCTTATTCCTGAGTCACCCCTTTTGTCTTAACTGTTTTTATCTTCTGGCAGCTCTGCAAATGTGCATACTGGGAACAGGCTCCACCTGTTCCTCTGCCTCACTGATTTCAGACTCTGGCGCTCTGGAGGCAGCGCATAACTCCCAGATGGCCCTGGCCCCCTCTCTGCCTCTGATGTAGAACCTTTGTCCGAGCCTTCCCCAGACTCCAGGACTGGCCCATGTTCCTCCCCAGCATCCTCACTGTCTGACTCTGCTGCCAGCTCAGCAGGCTGCCAGGAGACCAAACAGTGGGATACAAATACTTACCTAATTAAGCCTCTTGAAATTGAAAAACTCCATTGGAATTATGGGCATCTGATTAAACCAGATTGAGTTGAGAGACCGCCTGCTGCCAATTACCTCCCATAGACCCGTTAGACCACACAGTGTCAGCCTCCTCCGGGTTCCGTCTACCAGCCAATGCCATCTGGCTACCACCCGGGGGAGGGCCTTCTCTGTAGCAGCTCTGGCCCTTTGGAATGAACTCCCCGCGGAGATTCGGACCCTCACCTCTCTCCAGGCCTTCTGGAAAGCCATCAAAACCTGGCTGTGCCGGCAGGCCTGGGGTTGATGAGTTTCCCTCCCCTCTCGACTTGTATGGTTGTATGACTCTTGTGTATTTTAATTACGTGTATTGTGTTTGTATCCCCTTTTCCCCTTTGAGTTGTTCGCCGCCCTGAGTCCCTCCCGGAGAAGGGCGGCATACAAATAAACTAAATCTTAATCTTAATCTTAGTTTATCACAGAAATATCAGAATCAGTTGCTTATGAAAAGGCATGCAACGGCATGTGTTCCTTCTTTATCCCATCAGAAATAGCTTTCCCAATTCATTCCTACCCTCAGGCTCAGTTGCTAAGTACTTATTGTGAATTGATGCTTAATTAACTCCCCCTGCCACCATCACTCCAGTAACCACTCATTACTATAAGAATCCAGAGTTCCTGGATCTTAGTTAAATTGCCCTATGTTTAGTAAAGTAAATATTGAAAAGTTTGTTATCTTATTAACGAGTCACATCATTTGAATTGTTGCTGAAACATTATTCTGGTGATGCTAAAACACCATAATAAACGTCTGAGGGCTCCTACTGTGATAACGATTTTAATGTAGATTTGGACAGAAAGTTTGTATCTTGCTGAAAGTCAGGAAGGTAATTAAGATGTAAGGTGAAGCTTTAAGCACAAATGGCAAACATCAGTTACAAATCTAAAAGGACAGGAAAAGGGTTTTTTTTCCCTGAGATTCATTTTAAGTTTGTATTAAACTTAATTTTATTTCCTGCTATGTGAAGAGCACAGATCGGTTTGCATAAAACTCAGGAAAGAAATCTCATAGGGTTGGCACAAGGAAAAAAATGTTATTTCATTGTGGTTGACTTAGGAGATGTTTCTCTTGAATTGCTGGGCACCACAAGTTTACTTTATCTGTGCAATTACACATTTATGCTTATGCATTGATGATTAAAATATTTATAATCCCACCTTTCAACTGTGGTTTCCAAGGCAGTTCACAACATGAATTAGAAATGAATATTACAACAAATGTAGTTAAATTAAATTAAGGCAAAAGTGAAGAATGCTATTTAGAAGAGCAGTTTCTGATCAGAACACAAAGCTGAATCAAGAAGTTAAATTATATGAAGATGTTAATGTCTTCAGTTAAATTCCGAGAGCATCAAAGAAGATAAGGTATTTCCTGATAGAAACTATCAATAAAATAACATCAACCTACCAACTTCTAGACTACTGGCGAAGTATTCTGATGTGGCTGGAAGAAATGACTGGACAGATATTGGAATTTAAACCAGAACTATTCCTATTAGGAATTATAATAGAAGGCCAAAGCAAAGGTTAACATATTTAACATAACAGCAGAGAGAATTGTTTATGCCCAACAATGGAAAAGTGGAACATACCTCTAGAAAGGAAAATAATAAAGAAAATATTAGACTCTGCAGAATGTGATAGGCCCGGGATGGCGAACCTATGGCATGTGTGGCCACAGGTGGCACACGGAGCCATTTGCCAGGGCATGCGAGGTGAGTTCAGCCTTTTTTAAAGACATTTTTCACTCTCCCCAGGCTCCAGAGGCTCCAGAGGCTTTATAGGAGCCTGGGGAGGGCAAAAAGAACCCCCCATCCCCTGGAGGCCCCCCAAAGGCTTCAAGAGCTTCCCTGAAGCCTCCGGAGTGCAAAAAACTAACCCTGTGGGCAAACAGGAAGTTCAGCAATGGACTTCCAGTTTGCTTGTAGGGTTGGTTTAAGCCCTCTGGAGGCTTCAGGGACCTTCAGGAGGCTTCCCTGAAGACTCTGGAGGACTAAAAACCACCCTACAAGCAAACTGGAAGTGACTTCCGGTTTGCTCATAGGGTCATTTTTTGCCCTTCAGAGGCTTCAGGGAAGCTTCCTGAAGGTCCCGAAGCCTCCAGAGGGCCACCTGGGGGGGAAGGGAGGCTGTTTTCACCCTCCCCAGGCTCCAATAAAGCCTCTGGAGCATGGGGAGGGCAAAAAAAGCAGGGAAAAATGGGGAGGAGTGCCTCTCATGCTCGCATGTGCACTGGGGGGGGGGTTGCACATTGCATTATGGGTGCGGCACGCCCATGCACGACCCACCTGCGCTCCCCCCTTATGGCACGCAAGCCAAAAAAGGTTCGCCATCTCTGTGCTAGGCTGACATTGGAACTAAAAAAATCAAGGAGAGACAGAATATTATGAGATTTGCAATAGATTTTACCAATGGTTGGATTTGAGGAAGGTAAGTCGGAGCAGAAAAGAACTAGGATGTGTAGACCAAAAGATGATGTAATGTATGTAAATGTAAGTGTTTATAAGTGGTTAAATATGTGTAATGATTAGTAATGTATGCTGAGCACATACGATATCTGTGTTATACTTTAGTTTTTTTATTTTGGAGATAATGCCAAGATGGTTGCACCATGTCCACCCTTTTTTATTAATGAATAAATAAATAAATAAATAAATAAATAATAATGATGATGATGATGATGATAATAATAGTAATAATGGTAATAATAATAATAATAATAATAATAATAATAATAATAATAATTATTATTATTATTATTATTATTATTATTTGGATTATTTGGAAACAAACAACATCTTGCCAGTAGAGCAAAAAGGCAACAAAAGAAGGAGCAGGGGCACCAAAGATCAGCTTCTAATTGATAAATGATATTAGAAAATTGTAAGAACAGAAAAACGAACTTGAATATGGTCTGGATTGATTACAAAAAGGCATTTGACTCACTGCCACATAGTTGGATCATAAAATGCTTAGAAACAACTGGCATTAGCAAAAATATTACATCCTTTACTGAAAAGGCGATGAAACAATGGAGAACTGAGTTGGCAGTAGGGAATGAGATCTACGGAATAGTTAATATCAAGCGAGGAATTTTCCAGGGTGATTCACTTTCACCTCTTCTCTTCATCATCGCAATGATCCCACTATCAGTAATCTTAAAAAAAATGAAATTAGGCTACCAAACAGCCAAAGAAGCTGAAAAAATTTCACATTTACTATATATGGATGATTTGAAACTCTATGGAAAGTCAGAAATAGAAATCCAATCATTGACAAACACAGTCAATCAGTCAGCACCGATATTTCAATGCAGTTTGGCATGGAAAAATGCGCCACTGTATCCATAAAAAGGGGCAAAATCACTGCATGTGAGGGAATTGAAATGCCCAATGGCCAATTAATTAAATGCAAAGAAAATGAAGCCTACAAATACTTAGGCATTCTGCAGTTGGATAACATCAAGCATGGAGAAGTAAAAACTATTGTCAGGCGAGAGTACACCAACAGAGTTAGGAAAATTTTGAAATCTAAATTGAATGGTGGAAATACAATCAAGGCCATAAATACCTGGGCAATACCAGTTATAAGATACACAGCTGGTATAGTTAACTGGACACAAGCTGATTTGGACCTTTTGGACCGAAAAACCAGGAAACTAATGACAATGCACTACAGTTTACATCCACGTGGTGATACTGATAGACTGTACCTGCCCCGAAAATCAGGTGGCAGAGGATTATTACAAGTGAAGCAAACAGTTGAAGAAGAAAAACATGCACTGGCTGATTATTTAAAAGAAAGTCAAGAACATCTATTAATCGAAGTAAAGAACAAAAATCTACTGAAGGCCCAACAGACGAAACAAGAATACAGAAAAGATGTGATAAAATCAAGAATGGAGAGTTGGCAGAACAAAGCACTGCATGGCCAATTTCTGGAAAAAATAAAAGATAAAGTGGACAGTGAACAAACTTGGTTATGGTTAACAACAGGTTCATTAAAAAAAGAAACAGAGTCACTAATCCTGGCTGCACAAGAACAAGCTATCCGCACAAATGCCATTAAGGCCAAAATCGAAAAATCCTCTGATGATGCCAAATGCAGACTTTGCAAAGAAGCTGATGAAAGTGTTGATCACATACTCAGCTGCTGTAAAAAAATCGCGCAGACTGATTATAAATTGCGGCACAATTCAGTAGCACAAATGATCCATTGGAATTTGTGCAAAAATTATAATATTAAAACAGCAACAAACTGGTGGGAACATCAGCCTGAAAAAGTCACCGAAAATCAGATGGTCAAGATCTTGTGGGATTTCCGTATACAAACCGACAAAATACTGGCGCATAATACACCAGACATCACACTGGTTGAGAAAAATAAGGTCACAATCATAGACATCGCAATACCAGGTGATAGCAGGGTCGCCGAGAAGGAACATGAAAAGATCACAAGATACCAGGACTTAAAAATCGAAATTCAACGACTATGGCACAAACCAGCAGTGGTAATTCCAGTGGTAATTGGCACACTGGGTGCTATTCCAAAAGCACTGGAATTACATTTAAAACAGTTAAAAATTGACAAAATCACCATCAGTCAAATGCAAAAAGCCGCACTGCTTGGATCTGCACGCATATTAAGAAAATACGTTACGACGTCCTAGGCCCCTGGGTGGGGCCCGACTAGTAACCAATGCCAAATCCGGTGAAACAACTGGCCGCTGTGATACAATTGTATAATAATAATAATAATAATAATAATAATAATAATAATAATAATAATAACAACAACAACAACAACAACAACAACAACAACAACAACAACTCCGCCATTGCCGGTCCCAAGCCCGGATGAGAAAGGAGGAAGGTTGGGATCAGGTTGGCATCTGGTCCCGTAAAAAAACCCCCCGCCAACCCATACAATATGGTGAAAAAAACAAATAAGAATTCCATACCGCATCGGTCGTCGCGCGGGTTAACAAGGGCCGCGGCGGATGTTGGGGTCCCTGGACATCCGTCGACAAGTGGGCTACAAGTGGACCAGCCAACAAAACGACAAAAATATAGTGCAGATGAAAACCGTGCCATAATGGCCTGTTACTACAACTCAGAGCCAGAAAAAAGAGGCTATTTAAAGCGAATGTATGAATTATGGAAACAACAATATCCAGATTCAAATGTTAGTGAACAACGACTAGCAGATCAAAGGCGATTTATTATACGGAATAAAGTGTTTAGTGAAGTTGAACATGAGGAAATTCAGGCAAATTGCAAAACCCAAAAAACAATATCACAAGCGGAAATAACTGATATTCAAGACACAACTAAAGACATTATAGTAGAACTCCCAGAAGAAGCTCTTGGGGAGGAAATAACATCACCACCACTAGAACCAGTTATCACTGAAACAACTGATGAACTAACTCAAAAACAAAAAGAATTGAAGGATAAGATCATGGAGCATTTTCTGCTTAATGAGGAAAGGCAACGTTTACCATCACTAAAAACTGTGCCGAAGAAAATTTTGGCCCCTATCATGAAAATGGTTAATGCAGTGTTTTCAACAATTGAACCGGGATCCATCTTGGAAACAAACCAGTTAATGTACAGCGCAGCTGTAATAGTCACTAATGAACTAGGCATTAAAATTAAAGTACCTAGTCATACAACAGAAAAAACATCAAAGGCAAAGTGGAAAATCCGTTTAGAACAAAAAATAAAAAAATTAAGGGCAGATGCTAGTAACTTAAAGAACATGCATGAGCAACGGCTTAAAAACAACAAAATCATAGATCGGCTAATCAGGAGATATAGATTGGATACAAGAAACATCAATGAAGCTGTAGAGATTGTAAAACAGCAGATAACAGCAACAGCTAGAAAAATTGAAAGATATGAGGCACGAATCATCCAATATAAACAAAATCAGCAATTTCGATCAGACCAACGGCGTTTTTATCAAAGTCTTGATGTAAATGGTGACACCAAAAGTGAAAAACCAGAAAAACAGGCCACAGTTGAATTCTGGAAAGAATTGTGGGAAAATGCAAAGGACTACAACAAGGAAGCAAAGTGGATACATGACTTTGAGAAAAGCATTGGCAACAAACAAATGCAAGTATTAGAAATAACAACTGAGATGGTCAAAAATCGGGTTAAAAAGGTAAAGAATTGGACATCACCTGGAAAGGACCAATTACATGGTTTCTGGCTCAAATATCTGACCAGTTTACATGCAATATTGGCCAGGCAACTGAATGAAATTTTACAAAAGGGCCAAATTGATGAATGGTTGACAACTGGAAAAACATACTTGATTCAGAAAGATCCAACTAAAGGAACAACACCTGAAAACTATAGACCAATAACATGCTTGCCAACAACCTTCAAATTACTCACAGGCATTATTGCAGATAACATGATGGATTATTTGGAAACAAACAACATCTTGCCAGTAGAGCAAAAAGGCAACAAAAGAAGGAGCAGGGGCACAAAAGATCAGCTTCTAATTGATAAAATGATATTAGAAAATTGTAAGAACAGAAAAACGAACTTGAATATGGTCTGGATTGATTACAAAAAGGCATTTGACTCACTGCCACATAGTTGGATCATAAAATGCTTAGAAACAACTGGCATTAGCAAAAATATTACATCCTTTACTGAAAAGGCAATGAAACAATGGAGAACTGAGTTGGCAGTAGGGAATGAGAGCTACGGAATGGTTAACATCAAGCGAGGAATTTTCCAGAGTGATTCACTTTCACCTCTTCTCTTCATCATCGCAATGATCCCACTATCAGTAATCTTAAAAAAAATGAAATTAGGCTACCAAACAGCCAAAAAAGCTGAAAAAATCTCGCATTTACTATATATGGATGATTTGAAACTCTATGGAAAGTCAGAAATAGAAATCCAATCATTGACAAATACAGTCCGAGTATTCAGCACCGATATTTCAATGCAGTTTGGCATGGAAAAATGTGCCACTGTATCCATAAAAAGGGGCAAAATCACTGCATCTGAGGGAATTGAAATGCCCAATGGCCAACTAATTAAATGCAAAGAAAATGAAGCCTACAAATACTTAGGCATTCTGCAGTTGGATAACATCAAGCATGGAGAAGTAAAAACTATTGTCAGACGAGAGTATACCAACAGAGTTAGGAAAATTTTGAAATCTAAATTGAATGGTGGAAATACAATCAAGGCCATAAATACCTGGGCAATACCAGTTATAAGATACACAGCTGGCATAGTTAACTGGACACAAACTGATTTGGACCTTTTGGACCGAAAAACCAGAAAACTAATGACAATGCACTACAGTTTACATCCACGTGGTGATACTGATAGACTATATCTGCCCCGAAAATCAGGTGGCAGAGGATTATTACAAGTGAAGCAAACAGTTGAAGAAGAAAAACATGCACTGGCTGATTATTTAAAAGAAAGTCAAGAACATCTATTAATCGAAGTAAAGAACAAAAATCTACTGAAGGCCCAACAGACAAAACAAGAATACAGAAAAGATGTGATAAAATCAAGAATGGAGAGTTGGCAGAACAAAGCACTGCATGGTCAATTTCTGGAAAAAATAAAAGATAAAGTGGACAGGGAACAAACTTGGTTATGGTTAAAAACAGGTACATTAAAGAAAGAAACAGAGTCACTAATCCTGGCTGCGCAAGAACAAGCTATCCGCACAAATGCCATTAAGGCCAAAATCGAAAAATCCTCTCATGATGCCAAATGCAGACTCTGCAAAGAAGCTGACGAAACTGTTGATCACATACTCAGCTGCTGTAAAAAAATCGCGCAGACTGATTATAAATTGCGGCACAATTCAGTAGCACAAATGATCCATTGGAATTTGTGCAAAAATTATAATATTAAAATAGCAACAAACTGGTGGGAACATCAGCCTGAAAAAGTCACCGAAAATCAGATGGTCAAGATCTTGTGGGATTTCCGTATACAAACCGACAAAATACTGGAGCATAATACACCAGACATCACACTGGTTGAGAAAAATAAGGTCACAATCATAGACATCGCAATACCAGGTGATAGCAGGGTCGCCGAGAAGGAACATGAAAAAATCGCAAAATACCAGGACTTAAAAATCGAAATTCAACGACTATGGCACAAACCAGCAGTGATAATTCCAGTGGTAATTGGCACACTGGGTGCTATTCCAAAAGCACTGGAATTACATTTAAAACAGTTAAAAATTGACAAAATCACCATCAGTCAAATGCAAAAAGCCGCACTGCTTGGATCTGCACGCATATTACGAAAATACGTTACGACGTCCTAGGCCCCTGGGTGGGGCCCGACTAGTAACCAATGCCAAATCCGGCGAAACAACTGGCCGCTGTGATACAATTGTATAATAATAATAATAATAATAATAATAATAATAATAATAATAATAATAATTGTGCCCAAAGTTTGGATTTGAGTATAGTTAAAACCACTGGGAACATCAGGTTCAGAAGGTTTTAGAGAATGAGAAAGTCAAGATCTTGTGGACTTCAGAATACAGACTGACAGGCGCTTGACCCACAATACACCTCACATAACAATAGTTGCAAATTAAAAAGTATGGTTCATTGACATTGCAATACCTGAAGATGCATGAATTGAAGATAAACAGCAAGAAAAAATCACAAAGTACCGTGACTTGCAAATTGAAGTTGAGCGACTGTGGAAAAAGAAATCGTGTGTTGTCCCAATTGTAATTGGAGCCCTTGGAGCAATACCTAAAGGGCTACCTCACTATTTGGAAATTTTAAATTTATCAGACTTGAACATTCTGATTCTACAAAAAACCACCCTACTTTTAACAGCTTATATCCTCCGATGTTACCTTAACAGTTCCTAGGTCCTTGGTTAGGACTCGAACTGTTGAGCTACCAACCAGCCCCAAAGGCTGTGAATCTCACCAAAGGTTAACTACATAATAACAATAAAATAATATCGTTACTTAGCCAGATGCTCAGCTTCAGAGTGATGTGGCATTTTGGATAGGATTACCAGACAAATTTGTAATTTAATATTGGATCCAAACACTTTTCAGATTTGTTTTTCAGAAGCAAACTGGTAGAAACTGAAGTTATTTAACTACCTAGCACCAGTGAGACCTGTTGCCTCCTGCCAATATTAGATAATAGGTTTTCTTTTCAAACACAGCAGGTAAAGCACTTAGTCTGTCTTAGCTCATTGTGAAGATAGATACATAGAATCAATTTGAGTTAGTATTTAAGTGAAACTAAATTGAGACATTTTAAAAGATCCCGGAAAAAGGTAATGGCAAACAATTGCCCAGAATCTGTAGTGGCAAGAATTCAATTTCAGGGAGACTTTACTATGCATGACTTTTAAATCAAAGTTTGTAAGATGTCTGCAAATGCAGACCCAGGTAAAATGCATTGCAGTAGTTTAGGCTGGATGGGATGAAAATGTAAATGTTTGGTATACTAAAATCTTTTTTTCGAGGTTAGAGAATTGCTGATGTACCAGAAAAAGGTAACTATGTTTCATGACAATAGCAGTAGCAATAGCAGTAGACTTATATACCGCTTCATAGGCCTTTCAGGCCTCTCTAAGCGGTTTACAGAGAGTCAGCATATTGCCCCCAACAATCTGGGTCCTCATTTTACCCACCTCGGAAGGATGGAAGGCTGAGTCAACCCTGAGCCAGTGAGATTTGAACCGCTGACCTGCTGATCTAGCAGTAGCCTGCAGTGCTGCATTTAACCACTGCGCCACCTTGACCAATAACGTATCACCTTTGAGTTGCAAATCTCATCATCTCAACAGATCAATTCCTAGGTCAACCAACAGTTGTCTCATATTCATGTATGTATATAGTTATGTGTGTGTTTGCATAGATATACACTTTCTATTGAAGTGTATTTCTATTGAGAGCAGGCAACAGAATTTCATTTTTAATATCAGCCATACTGTAATGCTCACAGTAAAAACAATGACAATAAAAGTTATATTATCTCATCTCATCTCATATCTCTCTCTCTCTCTCTCTCTCTCTCTCTCTCTCTCTCTCTCCCTCCCTCCCTCCCTCCCTCCCTCCCTCTCTCCCTCCCTCCCCCTCTCCTTATCCCTATCCAGTGGTGGGATTCAAATAATGTAACAACCGGTTCTCTTCCCTAATGATTTCTTCCAACAACCAGTTCACCAAACTGCTCAGAAAGTTAACAGTCGGTTCTCCTAAAGTAGTGCAAAATGACTGAATCTCACCACTGTCCCTATCCCCATCTTCCCTTATCTTATCTTATCTTATCTTATTACCTTACTCTACCTTACCTTACCTTGGCATCTTTATCGGACTGCCTAAAAGCACACCTGGATCTCACAGAGAAAAGAGAAGGTGGAATTGCTGATATTAATGATATTTCTTTTAAATCTTTGGACACATTTATCCAATGGCAATTAGCTTTGACTTCCACAAGCCATACAAGGTCTTCCTTTTAATATGTCAAGATAAATGTCATTTGACAAGAATTAAGAAGAGGTATGAAATGATCTAGGAACTCTTCCCCAATTTCCAGTCATAGGCATGATATCGTCTCTCTGTAGACCTAAGATATGGTCTGAGAGCTATCAGGAAATCAAGCATTTTAACATCACAAGCAAGCAGATAATGTTAATTGTTGCATTTAAATTTCAGCTTTACCAAGCAATGTCTGAACAGGACAGAAGAGACATTGAAACCTCTCAATTTCAATATTCTCTAGCCAAAACATCTTGAAATCCACCCCCTCCAAATAAATGTTGCACTAAGTACTGATTGAACCATTTTTTTAATGGTGGGGTGTATTTTACCATAAAATACCAGGCCACTCCATATTGGAAAGACAGAAGAATGAATTCCTACAAGTTGGGAAATGGTGTAAAAGAACAGCAAAGGAATCCCTTTGTCTTATGTGCCATACACATAATTGATGTTGCTTAAATAATCTATGAAACAAAGTAGCTGACTATAATAGAATAATGCAAACAATAGAATACAATAGAGTAATGCAAGCCCTTCTTCTGACACTAAATCTGTATGGAGTTCTGACTAATTCTGAAAAATCCAGCTAGTTGGAGTAGGTTGCTATGAAATCTGTGATGTGCTGCCTTCAGCGTGATGCCCTTGACTGATACCAGTATATCAATGTATCAGATGTATGCCTCATCGATATCAGCATGATCTACTATGGTCTGCATTTATGCTATAAGCACTGTACTGTGCCAATGATCAAAACAGGGATCTGTTACTTTCATGGCCTAGAGTTATTTAAAAGGAGTGAAATGATGAAAATTGATAATTCCCCTCCTAGGTCCTTCGTTTTCCAGGCTGGTTCTGATCATATTACATTCTAGATTTGGAGTGTTTTATTTTAATATCTAATCTGGTTCTCTTGTATTTTCTGGCAGGGCTATCGGTCAACAAAAGGGGAAGAAACCCACCTGAATAACATTTGTAGAAAATGAAGCTGGTGTTTTCAGCCTAAATACCTTTGGATTTGCAAAGGCAGCAAGGCAGTCGTAGACAAAGGAGGCACGCTGCGATAGATTTCTCCATTCATAATGACAGGAACGTCTCTCTCAATATTACTTAGCTAATGAAGGAATAGATCTGCTGTGACATTCCTGGGAGGCTCATTTTCTTGAGTACAGTAGTAAAAGTTAGCTGATGAATGACCTAAACTGCTTAATGCTTCTACTTATAACTCCTGAGCAGCAAGGCGTATCTTGGAGAGTACTGGAGGAGCTATCCTCAGGAGACCCCAGTGTCCTTGTAGGTTGTCAGAGTCAATGAGCCAGGTTTATTTCAAATGGCTCCTTAAATGAACATTTATTTTGTGCCAGTAACACGTTTTTGATTAACAGCTCCTTTTGACTAATTTGCTTCCCAAAACAGCCCAATAAAGGAGTCGTTTAAAACATAATTAAAAGCATGTTATTGCTAGTAGTTAATACTGATTAAAACGGGCATTAAGACAATTATCGCGGAAGGAAAGGAAGCACTTTGAAGTTCGTATGGAATCTATGCATGCCATTTCATCTATACTATATATTTACGGGCTGCTTACTAAGTTTCTCAGAGTTCTTGGTAGGTGTAGCTTTCTCAAAATTTGCCAATTACCTCTACTGTTTTTTTTTAAATGATGATGATGTTGTCCATTCAATCTTGTCCATCTCTTGGCAATTGTATGGGCCAAGACTTTCTATATCTTCTGATATTGCACTACTTCTTTGAGTTGTCTTATGCCCGTGATGGCAAAGCTATGGCATGCATGGCACACGGAGTTCTCTCTGCCGGCATGTGAGTCATTGCCACAGCTCAGCTCTTCCGTGTGTGCACACATGCTCCCGGGTAGAGGCATGTGGAGGGGTTGCACACACATTGCATTATGGGTGTGGGCACACGTGCATGCACTGTCATGCGCACATGTGTGCTTTTGGTGCACGAGGACAAAAAGGTTAGCCATCACTGTTCTATGCTATATATCTTGGATTCCCTATTAACACACAGAAACAGTTAATGTAGAAACATTCCACTTGTGAATCACCCCTACCCTTCCTCTATCCCACAAAATTACTGCTTTGGAAAACATTCAAAGAAGTCTTCGGGAAGCAGAAATAGCTGGTCTGTTTCCAAAGTGGAAATGAAGGTAAGAGATACATTCTTTGTTCTTGCTTAAAACTGTTAAGCCATTGTGTTATAAATGTCTCTTATTTTTGGGCTCTATCAATTTTATGAGACTTTTAGTATAACCTTATAACTTTTAGTATAACCTTAAATTTTAAGTTCTCTTTGCCTCAATGACCGACTCATTAAGATCACATCCATTTGGCTAACTATAACCAGCTCTGGATATGAGGATATCAACATGGCATAAATATGACAAAACTTGGGGTGATGGCTGATTCGCTGTGCTTACATGAAAATCACACACACACACACACACACACACACACACACACAAAACACCTGTATTTGTGAATCTTAGAGAAAATAAATCTGAGCCAAAACTAGTTCCTTTATGTTTTGGGAGTTTTTGAAAACATGCATCTTGGTTAAGTCAATTTATTAATGATTGTGAATATGATAATTTTCCTCTTTATTTTAAAGAGGCTTCCTTTTCTTTTCTTTTCTTTTCTTTTCTTTCCTTTCCTTTCCTTTCCCTTCCCTTCCCTTTCCATTCCTTTCCCCAGCATTTTTGTTGGTTCCATTGGAGTTGATACTGACAACTCCATCACATAAGATGTAATATTATGAGTTCATCAATGGAATCATGCATTATCACTAGAGCTAATCATATTAAATGACATTAAACTTTCTCACTTTAAGAATAAAAGAGTGCTAATCTTCTTTAAAATGATGCAATATTTTACTATCAGGTAAACTAAATTCAAAGCTAATATAGATATTAGAAATATTCAGCATGGCCCAGACAGCAAATATGTGCTTTTCCACAGCACCTACCCCAGCTTGAATTTAAAAACCCCATGAAGAAAAATACTTTATGTTTTTAAGCAAGTAAATTATAAAAATTAAGGACCATTTATTAAAAAAAATCTGTTTTATAGAAATCATTTTATTTTGTTTACATTCTTCCAAATAATGATAGAACCAGAAAGGTTGATGATACTATTCTATATCAAAAATAACTTGATACAGAATAGTATCACATATTACTTCCAATAACTTTACTATGGTAATAGTGACAATGAGTACAATATTTATGTATGTTATTCTTATTTGAAGATGATTTTTGAGGACTGAAGCTTTGCAAGTTGGGAGACTCCTGCTTCACTTTGTTTCTTGTCAGCGTTCCTGGCCTCTGCTGCCAATTTCTTCCTTCTGCAGAGAAAATGGAGGAGATTTGGATTTAATTTTAAGCCTAGACACAGACTGTAATTTGCTAAAAAGAAGGGCCATGCTAGCAAATCCTTGCAAACAGAGAGGTTGTTATCTTTAGCACATTTGTTTGGAAACAAGTTCCCTTAGAATCCAGTGGACTTAACCCAAAGAGATTTTAGAGCAGACTTACAATGTCCTTTTTTTCCTTTTCTTTCTGAAACAGCTCCCTTCTTTTTGTATAAATACTTCAAATCCATGATAAGGGAAACACTTAGATTACCTTTTCCCCTCTTGCTTGATTCAAATAAGATGAAACTACTTTCTAAATAAAAGGCTCACTCCACTTACTACTTGACCATTTACAACATATGATGAACAATTGTAGGAACTGGGCATGTCTAATCTAACAAAGAGAAAGACTAAGGGTGACATGATAGCAACTTTGTAATATTTGAGGGGCTGCCACAAAGAAAAAGGGGACAACCTATTCTCCAAAGCACCTGAATGCAGGACAACGAGTAAAGGGTGGAAATTTATCAAAAACAGTTCTAGTCTAGACCTGAGGTGAAATTTCCTGACAATGAGAACAATTAATCAGTGGAACGGCTTGCCTTCAGAGGTTGTGGGTGCTCCATCACTGGAGCTTTCAAAGAAGATATTGGAAAGCCATTTGTCCTAGATGGTATAGGGTCTTCCGTTTGAGCAGAGATTGGACAAGACGTTATCCAATTCTGCCACTATTCTGTTATCAAATAACAGCCATTTGGAGCCATTTGGAATGTCTTGTTATATTGGTTTAATCATCAGACCATTTATGATTAAGTAAAGATCTAAGAAAGATTAAGAAATACTCAGAGAAACTTCCCTATGAGAATGGTCATGAGAATTGGGCAAACCTCATAATTGGTTTCCCTGGCCTATTGTTGTTAAATTTACCAGGTTTGGATTTCAGTCAGGGACTACATGTAATGTTACATTAGGATTTGTGTTTAGATGTCCTTTGTATATAATAGTTTAACTCAGCCTTTGAGCCTCCAACCTTTGAGGCTTCAGGAGCTGGTTCAGTGGAGAGAGGTTTTTTCACAGACCGGAGCATGTGTGGTTTCATGTTCTGCCTGCATCCTGTGGATGGAGCTTTGCTTCTTTGCACAGCCTGGTTTCTGACATGCTGCAGCCCAGTGCCAGTCCATGAACCTGGGGTTGGGGAACCCTGGTTTAACTGCTTGTTATAATCACTGCCTCTACTGTCATATATCCTTCAGGCAATTTGTCATGGTTCCAAACAAAGCCAGCAAACCAAGATTCCACACAGTGAGTAGAACAAGACTCTACTGGAGTCTCAGCTTGGCACCTGGTGAACAATGGAGTAAAAGGGTTTCTAGCCAGCATTACTGATTCTGCTAGCCATCTGGCTATATTGACTCAGCACACTCCTCTGTCCTGTTCCTGGTTGCTCTCGGTGGCTCCAGCAAATACTCTTGCTGCAACCTGGTTGTTCCCTGGCCTGCTCCAGCAAGTACTTATTTGGCCCGGCTCCAGCAAGCACTCTTTGAGCCCCATTGCTCTCTGGCTGACTCCAGCAAGTACTCCTTGTTAGGAATATAATTCTAACGGTTCGGTTGGCAATATATAAATCATGTAACAATATTGTACCTGTTTCTTTAAATCATACTGTAAAATGTGATTGGTTGCTGTTTTTCCTCAATCGGCCATAAGAGGGAACCAGAATGACTGTTAGCTCTCTCTCTGTTTGTTAGATGCTGGGCTGATCTGGAAGTGCCATGAGCTATTGTAAGTTTTGCAACTGCTAGCAAACTTTGTGTACCGGACTGATTGTATGATTATGGACTATGTTATTTGGATTATCCCTTAACTGAAAGACATTGATGACTTACTGTCTTAACAGTATATGACTTGAACTGTTTGATGGACTCTGATACCTCTATTTGCACGAAAGTAAAAGCCTATTTAAACTGCAGTTTCTCTGTATGCTGGTTTGTGGTTTCTCCAACAAAACTCTCACAATGCTTTGCTGAACATACTCGCTCGCCCAACGGGGAGCTTACCTAACACTCCTCAGGCTTGGATAGCTTCTGAACTGACCACAGCTGGCTCGCCTTCCTGGCTCCTTTCCCAGCATTAGTCCCATCACCCGACACCCATCTGTGGCCCCATGCATCCCTCTCTCCCTAGACGTGTGTGGCAACTCCAAAACAGCCCATTGTGGCCACTTTGAACAGCGCACTGTCTCAGATGTTGACACAGCCTTTGTAAAATCACTAGTACTGGGCTGTGCCCTGGTTACACGTAAACCTATATCAAAATGTTATAAACAGATACAAGTAATTATCAGGATAGATATTAGCTATGTTCAAGCATTCAGAAACAAGGAAAATAACTTATACTAGTGAAACAGCATTTTTTTAAAAAAAAAATGTAGTCCAATTAATGATTTAATAATAGTATCATGAATGATACCATTATTAATGTTAAAAAAAAGATTGCTTACCTAGTTTACTACACAAAATATAACAGGAGGATGGAATGCTTCTTCCCAAAACTCTTAATATGGTATGACAATAATTATTGCTTCAAGCTGTAAGCAATAAAAATGGTTGTTATGGCATATCAATAAAAATGAAACTTGGAATTTACCATGATATGAAAAATGTTGCATATCTAGTGCATGGCATTCAGTAAAAAAAAAGCTAATTATTTGATATTGGGAAGATAGCCTTAATTCAGATTAATAGATGTGGATTATAGATTCACTTTCCATTTATATTCTGGCACTTTACTGATGCAGTGGAAAGGATGATGAATATCATGCCATGGGTTCAAGGTTTAAATGATTTATTTAAAAATTAGGGTCAACACTTATCTGTTTTGGTATGTAATATATTTATTAGTGATTTCATTTTTTTCTGCCTGTTTTGTCTTTTTCTTTCCTTCCTTCCTTCCTTCCTTCCTTCCTTCCTTCCTTCCTTCCTTCCTTCCATCCATCCATCCATCCATCCATCCATCCATTAAAAGTAAATAAATTCCCCATAAACTTAATAAAGCATAAACAAAGCAAAAATTTAAAAAATCTACAAGGGGAAATTAAAGCTTTTCTTGAGCCCCATAATTTACTGTTACATTTTTTTTTTTTTTACAGCAAGAGCAGCAATGGGGAAAAAATGATCTGGACTTTTGTCCTTGGAAATATTTAACACAAATATTCTGCTAAATAATTCCAGGGACAGTTGAGTCAAGGAGTTGCCTCCACCTTCCGGCTGCATGGATGTGATGTATGTCATACCAAAAGCAAATAAAACAGAAATAATCCCAAAGAAAATTGGTGTAGTATGCCTCTGCACAACTCCAATGACCACAAAAATGGGAGAAGCCCTGCAGCAACCCATGTCATTTACAAATGCCCCTAACATCCTCTCCAAGTCAACATGCTGGTGGCATCTCAGTTGATCCTCTGTTCAGTTCTTTAAGGACAAAAAATGAGCATGGTGGAACAAAAGGCTTACCAAGGACTGAGGAGAAGAGATGATGTGACCATATCAGCCTGAAACCCAAAAATCCCCTCTCTATTTATATTTCTTGGAGGTCAACTGAGTTCAACATTGATATAAGGAGAGACAAAGAATAACAGATTTTACTCACCCTGGGGCTGTCCTCTATTGGTTTTGGACTAACCCTAACCCATCAGGAATAGGGTTTAGAGGAAAGCAATTTCATGGGGTCACAGCAGGCAAAAAAAAGATGTTACTAAAGCTTCTTTGTGCAGAAGTGGGGTGCAAGTGGGAGCCTGGAATATGTGCTTCACTAAATTCTGCCCTTTCAATTTTCTGTAATACAAAAGCAGAAATATAGATGTCTGTGAATAGCAAAGAAAGGAGCTAACAATATCGTTTAATATTAGAAATATGGTTGCAAATCCTTTTGTAATTTAAGGATGACTTCATATTTCTGAACATCTACATCCAGCTTGCTTCCCACCTTGCTTTAATTTTTCTCAATCTTTTACCGAGTTTACACTGTTATAAGACAATGTTGTTGTGAGCAAATGTATGAATTCAGTTTGCTTCCTTAGTGGTTTATTTGGAAAAAAGAGGTACAAAAGCCATTGTTTTATTTGGGGGGAATGCTCATGGTTTTCTTTTGTCTCTAAAAAAAAAGCAATTGCAATAGAACAAAATAATATCGAGATTTCATTTTCCCCCATATCATTCTTTGAACCCCAGTAAGTGCTAGATGACCAGTGTCTGCAGATACATAATTTCAGAAGCTGTTTCTGACATTAAGTCATCTGAACACGAAATTGAATAGCAGGAAACCAGATGAGAACATATTTAATATTTTAATACACTGAGAGAGATGATGGCTCTTTGTGTGTTTTACTTTGCAACTCTATTAATGCTTATAAGAATCACTAAAAAGAATGAGGGGAAATGTTTTACTGAGAATCTTTTTAGCCCATTTATAAATGCAGCTTATTACTTTTATTATCAAATTTTAGAACCTTCTCTTTTACAGGAAAACACAATTTTAATTGTAATAGGATAGGTTTTGTTCCCAGAGAAGATGAATAAGTTGTGTTATCTTTTCCTTGTCTTTTCTTTTTCTATAACCTTATGCACTAAAGACATGATTGAATACAATCCTAGACATACATGCCATTATTAGGAATATACCCATCTCTGATGCAATCTATTTTATTGTCTGTGGGACTGATTTACAGTTCAGCTAATTTCCCTATGATTTTTAAAATCAGAAATATGTATAAAGAGCAACCCATGGAAATACAATGGGATGTAATTCTACTTAGTTTTAAGAGACTGATGCCTAGTACAAGATCACACACAGAGAGTCAAACAAAAAATTGTGCAATTTTTCTACCAGTTTTACAATATTTTAATGAAACTCAATGTAGATGAAGTTCCTCAACTTCATCAATGATTTGGATTAGGGGACAGAAGGGGAACTCATCAATTTTGCAGATGACACCAAGCTGGCAAGCAGAAATAACCAACACTATAGAAGATAGGCTTAAGATGTAGAAGGATCTTGACAGATTTGAACATTGAGTGCTATCTAACAAAATGAAATTCAATGGTGAAAAAATTAAGGTTCTACATTTAGGCAAGAAAAACCAAATGCACAGGTATAGTATAGGTTGTACTGGCTCAATTGTAATAACTATGAGAGGGATCTTGGAGTCCTAGTGGACAATCACTTAAATTTGAGCCAGCTGTGTGCAGCTGCCAAAATAGCCAACACAGTTCTAGGCTGCATTAACACGTGAAATGTTAATAACATTTGCCTTGGTAAGATCATACTTGGAATACTGCATCCAGTTTTGGTCGCTATGACGTAAAAAAGATGATTAAAAAGAGTGCAGAAAAGAGCAACAAAGATGATTAGGGGACTGGAGGCTAAAACATATGAAGAACGGTTGCAGAACTGGGTATGTCTAGTTTAATGAAAAGAAGGACTAGATGAGACATAATAGCAGTGTTCCAATATCTCAGTGGTTGCCACAAAGAAGAGGGAGTCAAATTATTCTCCAAAGCACTTGAGGGTAGAACAAGAAGCAATGGGTGGAAACTAATCAAGGAGAGAAGCAACTTAGAACTAAGGAGAAATTCCCTGACAGTTAAAACAATTAATCAGTGGAACAACTTGCCTTCAGAAGTTGTGAATTCTCCAACACTGGAAGTTTTTAAGAACAAGATTGGATAATAATTTTCTGAAATGGTATAGGGTTTCATGCTTAAGCAGGGGGTTGGACTAGAAGAACTCCAAGGTCCCTTCCCTGTTATTCTAATACTTCTAACATTTATAGTAAGCTTTTGTCAAGCTCAGCAATTGTTCTACTATACGTCTATGAATTGAAAAGGAATGCCAAACCTAAACAAACAAAAAATGTTACATATTGCCTATAAGAATATATCCTTCATATTGTCTCCCTTAATGCATGTCTCTTTGGATGAGGTAGATATAATAAAAATGTTTATCAACACTTTTAATTCAAGTAACATATGTTTTTAGCTTCTGTGCACCTTGATGAATGAATTCTATTTTCTTTTGTTGCTTATATTTGTATTTGTATTGTATTGTATTTATTTGTCTTGTATGCCGCCCACTCCTGAAGGACTCCAGGCGGCTCACAATAGACAAGGGAAGGGGGAAGACTAGACAAAGACAACACTTTAAAAACAAAACCGCAACATTCACAATTTCTGTGGGGCTGGATGTTTCACAGCCCCCCCGGCCTGCTGGAGCAGCCAGGACTTGGTGGCTTTGCGGAAAGCCGGGAGGGTCGTAAGGGTCCGGATCTCGACAGGGAGATCATTCCAGAGGGCTGGAGCTGCAACAGAGAAGGCTCTCCCCCGGGGGTTGCCAGCCAACATTGGCTGGCGGATGGAATCCGGAGGAGACCTAACCTGTGAGATCTGATCGGTCTATGGAAGATAACCGGCAGGAGGCGGTCTCTCAGGTACCCAGGTCCAATGCCATGTAGGGCTTTATAGGTAGCGACCAGCACCTTGAAGTGAATTCGGAGACTAATGGGTAGCCACTGCAGCTCACGGAGGATATGTGTGACGTGGGTGTACCTGGGTGCACCCACAATCGCTTGCGCGGCTGTGTTCTGGACTAACTGGGTATGTCATATGTATGGGACATCACTTCTACTGCTTCGCTGAGTTTTTGATTTGAAGGGCTGCCACAAAGAAGAGGGGTCAACCCATTTTCCAAATTACCTGAAGGCAGAGCAAGAAACAATAGGTGGAAACTAATTAAGGATAGAACCAACCTGGAAATAAGGAGATATTTCCTGCCAGTTAGAACAATTAATCAGTGGAACAACTTGCCTCCAGATGTTATAAATTCTCCAACACTGGAAGTTTTTAAGAAAAGATTGGAAAACCATTTGTCTGAAATGGTACAGGGTTTCCTGACCAGTGGGGCAACAGGTTTCCTGAGCAGGGGGTTGGACTAGAAGACCTCCAAGGTTCCTTCCAACTCTGTTAATCTGTTATATTATCAGTCTATATTACATGTAATATATTTCTTCTAATAATTTGGAACTATGACTCAGATAGTCCTTGACTTATGACCACAATTGAGTCTCAAATTTCTGTAGTTAAATAAGTTTTCCCCTATTTTATGATATTTCTTGCCGTGGTTGTTAAGTGAATGGCTGCAATTATTAAAGTAGTACTACTGTATGGTTTTTAAGGGAATCTACTTCCTCATTGACTTTGCTTGTCAGAAGTTCACAAAAAGTGATCACAAGACCCTGGGACACTCTAACCGTCATAGTTATGAACCAGTTGCCAAGCATCTGAATTTTAATCACGTGGCCATGGAGATACTGCATCAGTTGCAAGTGTGAAAAACTTACAAAAAGTGACTCGTAATTCACTTTTTTCAGTACCCTTTTTCCGATTGGTCGAGAGTCACTTTATTCTGTGCCATTGCAATTTTGAACAGTCACTAATGAAGGGTCCTAAGTCAAGGACTACCTGTTTTTCATAGCCTCATTCATTAACATTTTCATCTATGCATTGCTTCCTTACATTATAGCTGTCACAGTAGGAGCGAAAGGTTAGTTTCAGCTCTTCATGTACCCCTTTGCAAAATCAACCCCACCTTGTTTGGCCGCAGTGCCTCCCTTCCGCTTGTTGATTTTGGTCCTATCCTGAGCACAGATGGGTTATATAAACTGAAACCATCTCTCTGTTTAAACGCTGCAGACAGATCTTTTCATTCTCCTTGCATCTGAGGAACAACGCAAACATGTCACAAGTATGACAGTTGATATGGGGCACCGTTGTTGTAAAACAGCATTTCCAAAACCAGTTTCTAGACTATCAATTTAAAACTTACTAGAGACCTTTCCTTGTTATGTGTATTTATTAGCGAGTAAAAATAAGCTATTCTTATTTAGGTAAGGGGGTCATTACTAGTTGCTATGTGTTCTTTATAGTTGTTTAATTCAATGTAAAGCTGTAGTATGGTGGCTAATTTCCTGAACCGCAATAAAGAGGGAAAAACTTAAGCAATATATCGCCAGAGAGCAAAACACAACAAGGCAATTGAAAAAAAAAGGAGCGCTAAGTCAACCTTGCTTAGACATGTTTATAGTGCTAGAATAATCCATTGGCTTCTAGGAGTTTTGATATAAACTTCTACAAATATACATATCAAGCCACAACCTTTCTGTAAAGCAAATATTGACAAGAAACAATGCAACAATTGTGCTTTCCATCTGGTGCTCATTCTGCACGGAGAAGAGAAGCGGCACTTCCCCTCATTTTTAAAATCTTCCTCCAGAAAAGGCTGATCAAGAGTAAAGAATATAACCAGCTTCTCAAGTCACAAAGATGAGGAAGTTTTTCCCTTCCTAGCCACACATTAGAATTAGAGCAGAGGAAAATAACCTTCAAAACCTTTCAATTTTCAATATTGATCAAAAATCAAGAACACGGGGCAGAAGCTAAAACTGATAGGAGGGAAGCCCAAAAGTAATGTTAGAAAGTATTACTATGAGCTGTGTGGGCACAGTGGTTAGAATGCAATACTGCATAATTCTGCTGATTGCCAGCTGCCAGCAGTTTGGCAGTTCAAGTCTGACTGGCTCAAGGTTGACTTATCCTTTCATCCTCCCGAAGTCAATAAAATGAAGACCCACATTGTTGGGGGTGATATGCTGACTCTGTAAACTGCTTAGAGAGAGGACCAATACATCTAAGTCAGGGGTATCAAACTCATGGCCCGTGGGCCGAATGAGTCACATGCTGGCCCTGCCTGGTTTAGCGAAGGGGGGGGGAGTCCAGATACGTCATGTGACACTGCCGTGACAACATGAGTTTTACACCGCTTGTCTAAGTGCCATTGCTATTCACAGAAAGAGGAGTGGAGGCTTGGAACTAACATACAGTGGAGATAATGAGTCAGTCAACAGTAAGTTTAAACATGCTTGGGATAAACACATCTCCAATATCTGACAAAAATTAAAAAATTAAAATTAAAATTAAAAATAATAAATGAAAAAATGAAAAACAACACAACAACAAAAAATCTTCATAGGGCAGACTTGATGGACCATTAAGGTTTGGGATTTTTTGACATCGGGTTTCTATGTCTCTATGTCTTTAACCTGAAATCTTACATCATTGACATGGTCCTCCCCTTCTCCTTTAATAGTGCAGAAATATACTAAGTATTGTGCTGCATTGATCCCCAAATCACTTTCTGTCACTCACATGTTCTTTAACAATTAAAAAGCTAAGAAAACTTTGTTAAAAAAAGAAATTGTAAGGAATTGTCCATGTCACTGTTTAGTTAAATATAAAGCAATATTACAGCAAGAGAAAACAAAAATACTAAAAAGAATTTTCCGTATCATTGACTTGTTTTTTAGGGTCATAGTAATTTAAGAGGCTTCTTTATGCTAATATTTTAAATATTATGTCCAGTAATGGAAAGACATATACGGTATTAGTGGAACATTCATATAGAAAGTGGATTGTAAGCACTGTGAAAATAATGTAATAGTCACAGGGCAGCATAGTTTTCTCTAAATCAAGTATTATTAAATTAACCTTATCCCATAAAAAAGAAAAAGTTTTTGGTAAATCATATAAATGTTGGGGTTTTTTTTTACTACTCAAATGCTCAATTAAAACATCATCACCAGTTACAAATTTGGACAACTGGCCTCATATCTATCTGTCTGTCTATCTGTCTGTCTGTCTGTCTATCTATCATCTATCTATCTATCTATTGGCTTTGTGTGTGTATGTTCCAGCATAACTCTGGAACACCTAGAGCCATTTCAACCAAAATTGATACACAGATGACTTAATCTCTGGAAACAAATACTGTAGCAGTAAGATGCCCCTAAAACTCTTTGGGGTCTGTGTTCTGTTAAGATACAGCCTGTTGTGCCTTAAAATGGCTTCTACTGTACTGCCATAAAATGGCTTCTACTATACAGTGCAGAGGAGTTGCCATGGTAATGGCCTCACAGTACTCCACAACATTAGAAATTATGTTTGGTCCGAACATCTCCGCCCTATAAATAAATACCCATGCAATACTGGGTTATGGGCTAGCTGGCTGTAAATAATGGATACAAACTTCTGTATTAAAAAGAAAATGGACATTTTTCTTAGATACATAGCAATGAATCAATAGTGTTATTGTACAAATCTTATTACAAAATTCTATATTAGTCTGTTCATTAACTGTAATAAAACATTTTACATGTGCGCCTATTGTTCAGAGAATGTACAAAATCTTGTGACTGCATATGCTCAAGGCATATTGAATGAGTTTATATCATGACTATTTCCTTCTTTGTGAAGACTTCATTTCTTGGAGGCTGTGTGTTATTCATGTACATCTTAAATTTATTTATGTCTGTGAATATGCATGCATATTGTGTAGGTGTGTGTTTATGTGTGTGTGTTTAGACATTTCTAAAGTTCTGTTTGCACTTTGTCATTATTGGGTACTGAGTGAGAATTAATGAGAAAAAAATTAAATTCAACAACTGTAGATTGCAGTATAACAAAATTGACAAAAGTGAAGGGTGTTACGTACAGATGTACGTTGTTAAATTTACATGTTTTCACATGCTTAGCGGAGATTGGTTGCCCAAACCCCGGGAAGTTTAAACTACTGTCATTGGCTGCCTGGTCTGCCGGAGCTCCTTAAAAGGTGAGCTATAGCAGCCTAGCCAGCAGAGTGCAGTCACTTACTCTTGTAATAAAAAGTGCTGAAACTTACTCGTGCCTCGTGCCTGCTGCTTCTCACCAATCTAACAATGGCAGTGAAGGACAAAGGGACCTGAGGACCCTCGTTGGACAAGCAGCCATTTCACAAAAGGACCAAGACCCTGCCTGCACCACAGCACAAGATGGCATTGCAAGCATCCCCTGCACCAGCAATCTTCGACCCACAGACGGAGGACTGACACACATACATGGGGTGATTCCGGATGTTCCTGGAAGCCAACGACTACCAGGATCAGCTGGACAATAGGAAGCGGGCATTATTCCTAACATACTGCGGAACAAAAATCTGTAAGATGGCACAGATGTTGATTGCCCCAGTAGATGGAGAGACCGTCGCATGTACAACCCTACAACACGCCCTGGAAGACCACTATGTACCATTCGCTGCCCCCATTGGTGAGCCAGAATGAGTTTTACCACTGGCGCCAACAGGAAGGAGAGACGGTGAATGATTTCGTAGCCAGCTTCCAAGAAATCGCAACCCGGTGCGAATTCATCAACCCGGAAGAAATGACGAAGGACTGGATCATCCTAGGAATGAGAGACTTCTCCTTGCAAAAGAAACTGCTAATCAGAAGGGGAGTCTCATTCAAGGACATGGTCGAGGAAGCCTGGGCAGCTGAATCGTTGGATAACTTGGCAGCGCATGTAAGGAAAACCAGTGAGGTACACCAAACGTTCAAGGACTGGGCATCCGAAGTTCCAGAGTATGATGTTGAAGGGGATGATGCCAATGCCATCCACCGTGTGTACCCAGAGAGGAGACAAAGTGCAAGGGTCATAGAGGGCAGGCAGCCACGTTGCCCAGGCTGCATGGGATTCCATTCAAGAGCGGTGTGCCGTTTCCAGGAAGTCATCTGCTACAGATGCCAGCGGAAAGGCCACATTGCCAAGGCATTCAGAGCATCCCAGCCCACCCCGTCCCATCCAAGACCCATGGCTCCACAGGGGAGACAAAACAAATCACGATCTGTCCAACAGCGGAATAGGTGAGAGAGGAACAGTACCAAGCCGAGAGGGAGATCCATCACACCACTGTGGACACAGGATAATATTTTACAATTGTGTCCTGGCAGACCATTAAGAAATTGAACCTGACAGCCAGCAAGCTCCTCAAACATCCGGCTCAAGGACTACTAGGGGAACCAGATCCAAGTCCTAGGAATAAGGGAGTTGAGGTGGTGTTCCACGAATTCCAGGGCTGTCTACCCCTCACAGTCTTCGACAGCCACCGAGTGTTCCTACTGGGAGTGGAATGGTTCAAGTCCCTGAGGCTAGATTCACTGGCCTGCATCGAATCTCAACCCACGACCTGGATTGGCTACTGGCAGAGTTCATGGACGTCTTTGATGGGGGCCTAGGTAAATATACATGGAAACCCATTTCATTTAACCTAGACCCCCATGTAACCCACTTCAGGTTTAAACTCTGAAGGGTCCCCTTTCCTCTATGGCCCAAGGTGGATGAGCTATTGGACAAACTAATTGCCAGAAAGAGAGGGGGGGAGAGGGGAGGGGGAGGGAGAGAGTGACTGACTGACTGTAGGAGAACTTTACTTCCAGTAATCCAAACATCTGTTCATCCATGAAGTTCACATAATTTTGGTTACTACTGAAAGTAAATTGTAAAGTTCAGATTTAGCCAATAAATAATGGCTCTGACCAATTTTAGAATTGAAAATGAAACTACAATCCACTAAGAAGTCATTTTGCTGAACCAATCCACCAATATCTTTTGAAGAATGACCAAATCAGTTGAGAGTGTTGTTGTAAGTAACAGATTTTTTAATTTAAAGTTACTAATTGACTTATATCCATTCGTCTAGTAACCATTCAAAGTTAACACTGGCACTGAAAAAAGTGTCTTATGTTTTTCACACTTATGACTATTGCAGCATCCCCATGATCATGTGATCAAATTTTGGATGCTTGGCAACTGGAATGTATTTATGATGGTTGCAGTGTCCTGTTTGTGACCTTCTGTTAATGCAAAATCAATGGGGAAGCCAGATTCAGAATAACAGAATTAAAGAGTTGGAAGGGACCTTGGAGGTCTCATAGTCCAACTCCCTGCTCAAACATAAAACCACTGGTTTAACAACTGGCTCTTCAATCTCTTCTTAAAAATTTCCAGCGTTGGAGCGCTCACAACTTCAGGAGGCAATCATTTCACTGACTAAATGTTCTAACTGTCAGGAAAATCCACTTAACGAATGTGTTACTAATTTAACAATCATAGTAATTCACTTAGCAACTGTGGCAAAAAAAGTTGTAAAATGGGACAAAACTTACTTCAGAATTCTCTCGCTTAGCAACAGAAATTTGGGGCTCAATTGTGGTCAAAAGTTGAGGTCTACCTGTAAAATTCATCTATTTTGACTGGAGAACTATATTCCAGGATGTGGGAAGCTCCCCCACCTCCTAGAGAATGAAATATTTTGGACAATATTAAGAGGCAGAATATTATATTTCCCCAGAGGAGAGATGGAGAAACATATTCTTAGAGGCAGAAAGCAGCTCCAGTCTTTCTTAATGTGTTCCATTTAGAAAGTCTGGGCCAGGCTATTCAGAAATAAAAGACCTTCAGCAATGGGATTAAAATTTACATTCTCCTCCATTTATATTCTAAGCACAGGACATTACCTTTTAGGATTAACCCACCACCGTTAGAATAGCAAAAGACACAGAGCTTCCTACATTGCACAACCCCCAGCAGCATCATAGAAACCAATAAAGCTCCATCCACTTATTCAAGCAATCAGTCAGCTGCCCCAGAACCACATGCTCTTGGTGGTTGTGTTCACCAATAAACAGAATCCTTCTTTCCAACCAGCCTCCATTTTATTTCCAATATCTTTCTCCCAGCTTGGAACAGGACCTGGATTTTTCTTCCAACAAGGATTTAGGAAGGTGTGAATTTCAAAGGATATTGAGTTTTCATTGGATTATTTTTAAAGGGTAAAAGACATGGTAAGACCGCCTCCACCATAAACCTAGCAGAAATCACTGACTTGTTCTGTATTCCCTCACAGACTGCAGAATTAGCCACTTGAGTGAAATGTGGGCTGCATTTTGAGAGGTCAAGAGCATCTAGGGTTAGTCTAGCAGCTGATGCTGTTTCTGTTGCCCAAGCAATGATACATCTGCCATCCTTCTGAGATTAAGTACATCTGCATCACCGCATTTTGTGTCTCCTGTGACCTGGGTCACGGGGATCTGAGTGCATTTCCTAACCCAGGTCTCATTAGGGGGAGAGAATGAGATTACCAATAAGTGTAGTTGCAAAGGGTACATATTATGTCTCATTTGCATTAGTGGTAAAAATGGCTTCAGCCTGAAATTTCATAAGGCCACTTCTTGTCATTTGTCATGCTAAGTAGCTCATAAGGAAAGGACCTGATTAAGAGGGTCCATTTTAAACTCCAGGATACACCATAATACTTTCTCCCATTCAGGTCATCAGCATCTTTCATCTGTGTGTTTGTATTTCAAATTCTCATGGTTTCAAACAAATGCTTTATTGTGTCCATTTTCTGATATTTATTAACATTATGAGATAGCAGAGGTAATGCAATGGTTTGAAACATTTAGTATAAAAAACATCTTTCCAAAATAAACTGGATTATTTTTGCTTTGTCATAAAACAGAAAAAAATCTTGTAAATATCCTTTTGGTTATAAGAGTACTATTTAAATGTTTCAATTACTTTTTGCAATAATTTTTATTTGCTTGTGGGATAATTTGGGGGGCTAAATTGCTCCAACCATTTCCTGTAATGCTGCTCTATTAAAACTGACACCAGATATTTTCTCAGGTTTCATCTATAAATATTATATGCTGACATAATCTTTTATAGTAATTGAAAAGCTCTTCTAACCAATACTAGGCCAATCATCCTATATCTCACAAGCAAGTAGGGGGTGTCAAAGTACTGAGGATTTCATAGCTGCCAGCTGATGAAAGGTTGTAAGCTGTAATCAATAAGCTGATGCAATGTAAGGCAAGGCTGATGCAATGAGGTTGATTCCTTGCAGCTATGGTATAACCCTTTTAAGACTCTGATGGGAGGTCCACACAAGTCTATATATAGGTGACTATTAGAGGGTGTTTCTCTCTCTCATTGTGTATCACACATTTCTCTCCTTGTGTTCGTAGCTGGTAAGAGATTTATTGCTGTATTTGTTTGTATATGTTTGATATATAAACCATTATTAATTGTCTGAAGTTTCCAGTAACGTGCGGTGAAGCTTATGGCTGGTGAGGCAAAAAGAAAGAAAGTGGCTTCACCCCTCAGCAGCAGCTACGTTGGAAATAGAGGCATCCCGTGCCCCGCAGCTATGTCCGACCCAGCTGCGGGGCACCTCTATGTCAGACAGAAGCGGTGGGGCACTTTCTTTCATCTTTTGCCTGCCCCACAGGGCAAACACTTCCACCTTGCAGGCGCTGGAGCCGCAGACCACCAGGAGTATGTCCCGCCCATGGCAGAAGAGCGCCGGTTCCTGCCCAGGCTGGAGCGAGAGCCGCGGAGGCGAAAGTCGAAGAGGGTTGGGGGTGGGGTGTTCCAAGAGGCCCCCTCCCCTTTTTGCACTCCACAAGCCAGGCCCGCAGCAGCAAGAGGCTCAGCTCCATGTCTATCCCCCCCTCCACTCCAGAGAAGCCGGCCACGGGCGAGTCTCTGCAGCCCCGGTTCCCTCTCCAAGCAGCCCCAGGAGGAAACGGGCCAGCCCCGATTCCCTTCCCGGACTTTTCAGCACTGGAGGACCCGCATTCCGCTCCCTCTTCCAAGCCCCAAGTGGCCAGCCTTTCACCTCCACGGCTCTCGCTCCAGCCTTGTCCGGGCTCCTCCTCGGCAGGCCTGCTGGAGCTCTGGAAGAAAGTGGTGGGATCCGAGGCTGGCCACTTGGGATTTGGAAGGGGGAGTGGAATGTGGGTCCTCCGCTGCCGGAAAGTCCAGGGAGGGAAGTGGGGCCGCTTCTCTGGAGCGGAGGGGGGGATAGAAGCAGAGCTGAGCCTCTTGCCGCTGCGGGCCTGGCTTGCGGAGTGCCAAAAGGGGAGGGGGCCTCTTGGAACACCCCACCCCACCCCTCTTCGACTTTCGCCTCTGCGGCTCTCGCTCCAGCCTCGTCTGGGCTGTGGACTCCTCATTTGAAGAAGTCAGCTTCTTTTTACCACTTTAAATATTCAGGGAACTATTTCTGTTTCAACTAGTGAACCAACCAAATAATACATACATGTTGCAGTGAAGAGCGAGCCTCCTCCTTCTCCCCCACTCCTCTCTCGTCTGAAGCGCGCCCTCCGAAATAACCCGCCCAATGTAAGCGTGCTCAACTGCCAAAGGCATGATTCGCTGCTCCCAGATCAGGAGGCATGAGAATAAGTGCCTCCTATGCATACATTTTTTTTTGCTTTTTAACCCTTTCTTAACTTTTAAAAGGTGAAAAATTCCTTATGCAAAAGAGGGCCCCGAGTTCTTTCGCCTCCTCCTATAGTTAACACTAAGCACAGACTCCAAGTCACTGTGACTTGGAGTCTGGTAGCAACTACCTTGGCTTTAATTATTTTAAAAAAAATTATTTAAAATTCTTTCCTTTTCCTGAGGAGACTGGTGAGGCCCCGCCTCCCCTGCCTCTAGTGACTGCACATCCCTGGAAGGTTCTGTGTGCTGTGTTTTGCTCCTGGGTTTAGCTCATAATATTAGTCATTCTGCCAAAAATTCTGAAAAATTTCTGTTGAAATAAGTCATCTGACAATGGTACTTTACAATATTGTCACCCTGAAGCAATTACAGTAATTAAAGGTATACTATAAAAATATAGGAAAAATGTATCCCAGACCTTGCTAGCCTGCCTTTTTAGATTTCTGTGCAGTAGAGATTCCATTTTTAAAATATTTTTGCCTAATAAGATGGCTGTAGGTTAAGTAACTTGTGAATGGCAGATCTAGTACTATTTCTGGTACCTGGCCTTACTGCAAATCCTAAATCTATTGTTTATCATGACAATTAAATCTTGTTGATTAAGTGGGATGGATAAGTTTTATTTGCCCTCTTCGGGATCCAAAATCTTTCCTGAAACTCCTCCATGTAGTACAGGATAACTGCTGGACTACATATTCCACATCAAGAAAGATTTTAAAAACCATGTTGTGGTACTTGCTTGTGCCAAGCACATTGATCAATGTGGGGTTGTCATTAACTGTTAGATCTGCTCATAAATCACAATGACCCTTGCAATCAGACTATAACAGGGCAATTATAGTAGGTGGATGAGAAGAGAGGAGACAATTTTTTTTAAAAAAAGAGAATCTTTAGTTTAACAACTTGCTCTCCCTAGTGTTTCCCATCTCTCATCTTTAAATATAATAAGAGCAGGTTTTGTGTTTGTGCCATTTATTTTATTTTGAAGTTAATATGAGTAAGTTGACCTCTAATTCTTCATCTTTCCCTAAGCCTATGATTGGGCACTTCATGATCAGGATAATGTGCTCTATGTGTGTCTGTCCTTGAAGACTATGCAGAAGTCACAGCTGGTCCAGGATGCAGAAATATTGGCAATGATGGGGAAGTCATAGAAAATGCATATGAATCCACTGCTTTGTAAACTGCACTGATGAACCATTGTCTTCTGGCTGCAATTCAAGATCATTGTGATCACCATTAAAGCCCTTCATGGCACAAGAGCCAACTATCTGAGGAGCCACCTATTTACAATTGCCCCTGCTATCATTCATTCATTCATTCATTCATTCATTCATTCATTCATTCATTCATTCATTCATTTTCTATCGTTGTCCATCTCAACTAATGACTTGTGGTATGATTAACCAGGGAATGTGGCTCTAGGTCCTGTTGATAAAATGGTGTCAGCTTCTGGGATCCAGGAAATATATCTGTCCTGTTGCAGCACCTGAATCTGGATAATATTTCCCCTCAAAGATTTATGTGTCTCCCATTCTTAGGACATTTAAGAAATTACTAAATATCTGGTTGTTTTCCCCTGCTGTGTAATAGGATGGCTGTGGAGCCTCCTTTAATTACCTTTGGTTTATAGTTAGTGTAAGTTTGTGGTCAGCTGTGACTTTTTTTTATGCAAGCATTGTTTTATTTGTAAGCTGCCCAGATTTATCAAGGAGTCAAATGGTCTCAACCCCTTCTATATTGACAAACACTGAGTTGTCTTGAAACCCAAAGCTCCAGTCATAAAATGGGTCAAGTACAGGGGTGAAATGCTACCGGTTCTGCCCAGTTCACTGGGGCTGGTAGTAACAAATGCTTCCAATTCCTCAAACTGGTAGTAAAAAATGCTTTTAAAAAGTAAAGAAAAGGTTGCCACGATTGAATGGCACAGCTGATGAACCTTTAAAAAAAACATTTTTAAAAGCAGTTTTTACTACCTATTAGCCCAAATGGTGACTGTGAGGTTCCTGCTTGCTGCAGGGGCCATTTTGTGTGAAGTCCAGCTGCTTCTGCATTGTGTGTGATTCAGTTGTGTAGGAGTCAGTTGTGTAGCTTTTGTGTTAATTTTGTGTAAAGTGTGATAGTTGATTTTTGAGCACTCTGTGAGGTTCCTGCTTATTGTTACAGGGGACATTTTCTGTGCTTTTGCATTGTGTGTGAGTCAGTTGTGTGGCTTTTGTGTTGTTTGTGTGTGAAGTGTGAAAGTTCATTTTTGAGCTCACCCGGCCATATGACCATGCCCAACAAGCCACGCCCACCTAGGCACATGCCCAACAAGCCATGCCCAACAAGCCACGCCCACAGAACTGGTAGGGATTTTTTTTATTTCACCACTGGTCAAGTACCTTGTGTATCTCTAGTTTTAGTTGTGAATGGAGATGAGGAAGGGGAAGATACTTGTTCTGATTCACAGAATTTTGCAGAATTTTGCATAACCCCCCAAGTGCCTCTAAAAGTTATCACATAGATGTAACTTTTAATGAGACAGAAGGGAAAAATTATTAGGTGTATAGAGTAATCATATTAATTGCATATAATTAATTTCATTTTATTTAATTAAACCCCAATTTAAATCAATATATTTCAAAACAATTCTGCTCCTTCTTGCTGTTGTATCTACCCTGCACAGATGGATGAAGAGAGGTTCTAGCACATCCATCCAAACCCAAGTAGTTCCACTCAAGTGTAGGTAAATCCTTGATTTAAGACCATAAGTGAGCCCAAAATTTCCATTGCTTAGCAAGACAGTTTTAATTAATTTTAATTTTTCCTCCATTTTACACCTTTCTTGCCCCAGTCTTAAGTGAATCACTGCAGTTGTTTAATTAGTAACACAGTTGCAAAGTGAACCTGGCATCCTCATTGACTTTGCTTGTCAGAAGGTCACAGAGGGTAATCACATGACCCTGGGATATTGCAACCATCAAAAATATATGCCAGTTGCCAAGCATCCAAATTTTGATGTGTGACCAAGGGGTTGCTGCAACAGTTGTGTGAAAAACAGTCATAAATCATTTTTTTCAGTGCTGTTGGAACTTCAAAAGGACACTAAAGGAAATCAAGGACTATCTGTACAAGATGCTGCTTCTCTCCTTCAGCCAAAATCCACTTTCTTCTCCTGGAAGAGAAGGCTATTAATTCCTTACTGTCAAGAAGTGGGCAGGGATAAGAGAGACCATCAGTGGTGGGATTCAACCTACTTAACAACCGCTTTTCCAAAAATGTGAGTGCATGTGCATGTGCGCATGCATGGCTTCCATGCATGCATGCGTGCACAGCTTTTGCACATGTGTGGCTTCCACCATGCAGTGAGGATCAACCGAGCAGCCTTTCATGGCTGCTCTGCTACATCTTTGCTCTGCAGGTCAGTGGCTGCTTCTCTCCACTGCTGCTCTTGCTGGGAGAGGGAGCATCTCTTGGGCAATTTATCAGCTGTGAGAAGCTGCTTTCCTCTAAGTCCCATCTGGAAAGCACACAGTGGAGAGAAACAACTGCTGACCTGGAGACCACATGGAGCAACTCCATGAGTGAGCGAGTGAACCTCGGCAAGGGATGACTGCAAGATCTCTGCTGCAGCGCTTTAGGTAAGAACTGTCCGGTAGATTGAGGATGGCGGCATGTGGGTGGAGGCCTGGCGCAAGGTTGGAGCCAGAGAATGGCATGTCCCTGGGCCCCAACCCAAGGTGAAGGGTGAGCAGGCGGCATGCTTACTTTTGATGAGCAGAGTATGTGAGGCACAGAGATTAGCTGGATGGCCTGGACCATGTGGCAAAGGGGAAATAATATATAGGGCAGGACTGGGCAGGGCATGGTGGGCGGGGGTAGCCAGTGGTCGATTTTACCGCTTCTCCAAACTGCATAAAATCATAGCAACCGGTTGGCCCAAACTGTTCAGAATCGGCTGAATCCCACCCCTGGACACCATCCTCCAGATGTATTTGGGGGCTATGATAAGCTTATCTCTATGTAAGAAATTGGGGGAAGAAATGGAAGAAAGCAAATCATTCAAAGACTGTCCATCTCAATGAGCTCATGGGTAATAAGGGTTGGAAAATTGCTTGAAGTTTCCAGGTTTTTGATTGTACCTGGCATATCTGTTATTATTCATTTTAGAATAATTAGTGATGAGTTATTTTTCTTATCTCATGTTTCTTTGGACTGCATCCTACTTGGGCTTTATTTCATTCAGAATTCTTGCCAGTGTTTTTCCTTACTGATGTACCACATTCTATTTTGTTTTGAACATTGTTCCAAACCCCGGAGTAGTTTTATAGAATGGGGACTTTAAAAACTTGTGGAGTCAGCAAAATTTGGGTAGGAACTAAATTATGTCAACTTCTTCAAGTGGAGGCAAAGCATTGCATCTAGGTTTAATTCTTTCCAAATGTAAGATAACCATATGTTAAAACATTTATATTCCACCAGCACAATGGAAAGGGATTTTTCTGCTCTCCTCAGAAATTCTTATGTCCACAATGCATGAGAAAGCTATAAATAGTATGAGAGAATGACACCAGAAGCTACATAGAAAGAGAGAAACTATTAGAATCACCCCCTTATTCATTTGTTTCTTCCTGGCTTTTTCCCACAGAAAATTTGTTGTTGTTGTTTTGTTTTTAATCCAACCAAGAATTAATCCATTTATTCTGACAGAGTGGGCCTATTGGCTTATCACACAAACCGGATGTTGTAAATTGAGAAAGAATGGCTAGCCCAAAGTCACCCAGTCAGCTTTTGTCCTTAAGGCAAGACTAGAACTCACAGATCCTGGTTTCTAGCCTGGTATCTCAACCACTAGACCAAACTGGCTATTACCTCTGTCTTGTTCATGAGTCTACCAATGGAAACAGAATTTGGACTTAATCCCTTATTTAACTTTGCTATTTGGGTAAGAACACCATGTAGTGAATAGGAGATTTCCAGTGATTCCATCCATCAAAACTACCAGAAAATAGTTTAAGTAGTGTTGAAAAAAGTGGTTATCTCTAAGTCAAGAGACTTCTCTTTAATCACAGGTGAAGAAAACTCCTGTGAATGGGTGGTACATGTTGTAAACAGAACAGTGCATAAGGTGAACTTGATGTGAAAAAAAAACAGTTGAAAAGTTGCTTGAGGAGGAAGAGTTTCTTTCAAAATAAACCCACAATTGAAAGACAATATTTAACTAAGATAATAAAACTGTCCATCACTTTAATGACAGATGTGACAAACGATGTACCTCTTGGCGAAAAAAGTATGAATATTATTGGACTTAACCCTTACAGAGATTTTCATGGGGTGAGGAAAGGGATCCGTGTGCTCATTCCTGTTCAGAACTGAGTAAATTTCTCATCCAACAGCCATCCTTTGGTGCCACCTTCCTCTGGGAAAATGACACTCTTGAACTTCTAAACAGAAATATGACCTATATATTTATTTTCTCCAAAAGGCAAATTTTAATAAGAAGAAAGCCTGCTGGACAAATAAACAGAATGAAAATATTGAAAAGACTTGCAGAAAAAGCAGTTTTGGGCTCCTCTAATTAGATCCTTCTGCCAAAAGGCAAAGCCAGGGAATACGTCTCAACAATATGACAGGTTTTTTTTAATTCTCCACTGAACCTGTCAGTAAAGAGAAACTTAATGTGCACCCCTTTCTCATTGACTCTGTAGTTCCCCTCTTGTTTATGTGATCGGAGTGGCTAAATAATGCCCCTAGGAAAAGTGATTTTGCACTGAAATCTGCTGTGGACTTTGCTTTCCCCACAAATGCTGTGCACTGAAAATAAGAACTGAGTAAGGGCAAGGAATCAGCAACATTCTAGCCTCTATTATGGTCTGCGAATGCAACAAAATGTTATTCACAATTTGGAAGCAAGCAAAGATATAGTAATCCTCAGAATGGGTCATTCTCTTGTATGGCGAGAAAAGTTGGCCTTCTGGTATTTTGAATCTCATATATTGGGGGGGGATGTTCTGCCCCCTGAGTCAAAACTCCATGCCTAGTGATCATAGGGTATCACACTGGCAAGATAGACTATTGTTTCTCATGTGCGCAGTAGAGCTTTCTATCCCATTCTGGTCTAAATTCCCTGTCACTTTGATGCCTGAATACACCAGAATGTGTAGGATAGCTTGCTCTTCTCCACTTGCTTCCTTTTGCCAGTTTGAAAGGCAGCAAAGATAGGGGAGTTGGAACTCAAGTTCAGATGGTGTTCCTATGCACTTGAAGTCTTTGGTCCTCTCCTCTCCTCTTTTCCTCCTTATTTCTCAGTTGTTTATACCACTTAACAAATGTGGACAGATTTTCTTTTTTTGGACTAAGAATACTAAGAAAACAATTGAATTTATTTATCACATATAAGTATCTCACTGGGTCAACAAGAACCTAAGCAATGGCAAAACTGCAACTCAATGGTTAAGCATTCGCTTTGCATGCAGCAAAAACCAGGTTGAGTTCTTGGTACTCCCAAAGAAAGCTAGAAACTCCTGCTTGAAAAACCAGAAGGTTCCTCCCTCCAACATCAACAATATTAAGACAGATAGGTCATTGATTTGATTCGGAGTAACACAGCTTTTCGTGCTTTTTCATGACATAATTGCATGGGTTCAGCTGATACTGAGGAGAATTGGTCACCATAAGCTTCAGAATGTCAAGCAGCCATCAACACAGTTCCCAGAAATGCTGGTGGAGATATCACCAGGAACATAAGATGGAAGTTAGCAAGCAAATCCAACTGATATTTCCAAGGGATAATATTCACCTTTGTCCCTAAGCAGTTAAACAGCATTTACTTAAGTCCATCCCATATTTTCTAGATATTATAGACAGCATAGTAAGCAATGAAAAGCTGGATCCTTGTTAATGGCAAGTAGAAAAGAAGCAAGCAGTAGGAAAATGAGAAATGGGCCTTTAAGTGGAAAAAATAGGGGGTGGAATGGGTATAATGCAGCAAATGGAAGCCATCCTTAGCTCCAATATATCCCAGTTTCAGCAGTTCTCACTATTATCCGATGCATTTACTGAAGCTTCTATAATATGATGTAAATAAATAAGTGGCATTATTATATTCTCCCTCAAAAAAGATTGTAAAATGCCATTAATTCAAGGCCGAAGTATGTAGAGGGAAGATTTACGGATGACATTGGTATGTGAATATAGATCTTTTTAACATTCAATTCAATTCAATTTATTACATTTATATGCTGCCCTTTTCCCCCGAAGGGGACTCATATTTTCATATTTTATTGTGTTTTTTAATCTAGGGGAAATGTTAATATTTATTGCAAGTCCATGTGTGATATCCCATATGACAAACAAACAAACAAACCAATATATCTTATTCCTTGGCAGAAGAAATCTTATATATAGGCAACATTTTGGAATACTGAAACCGTTCAGGTACTCTAGTTATGTTAATATTGCTATTGGAAAGTATATAGTAGAGAAGGGGTGTCAAACGTGATTTCATTGAGGGCTGCATCAGGGTTGTGTTTGACCTCGTGTGGGAGGGCAGGAGGTCATGGCCAGGTGTGTGTGTGGCCAGCTCAACATCACTTATGATGGGGGTGCCTGTGGTGGTCTGTGGTGGTCACTCTGCCAGTGAAAATGGGCTCCCGGGCTCCGTTTTTGTCTATACCTGCCTCCTGCAACCCTCTGCCAGGAAAAATGGAGCTCGGGAGAGCCCTGCCAAGCTCCGTTCTCACTGGCAGAGGCACCACGGACCTGTTCTTTGCTGTTTCCAGGATGGTCCCGTGGGCCAGATCTAAGCACTCCAGGGGCCGGATTCGGCCCCTGGGCCTTGAGTTTGACATCCCTGTAGTAGAGTCTGTGAGTGGGATAGCTGATAAAATCATGTCTTCATAATTCCCTTGAATAGAAATGAGCTGAACACCATCTTACCCCTCAGACTGAAAATATATTATTAATGACAAAGATGAACAGAAATACAAATGAAGCAGCCTGGAGAACGATGTCCCTCAAAGCTATAGTTGTGTAATTTGTTTTATTTTTTTTTCTTATCAGCTTAGTGATGCTTCAGTTTAACCTATCCACAGTGCATAAATTTTCAAGGTTCCAGACATAGCCATAGAGAGAACTGGATGTGAGGTATCTAAGGCTTTTTCAACCTTTGTTGCTTAATCCCTGGATTAGAAATGTTAGTGTTCTACTGGAAACTATCTATACGGGGCTGCTTAATAAATGATGTCTTCATGTTCTTTTAACATTAGTGACAATTTGTTAGTCATAATACACTGCAAAAGAGAGCAACTCGGAAGCTGCCTGAGCCACTTTCAAACTTAAATTACCCACCATAAAGTGCAGAATAAAAAAACATAAAGAGTTTCTTGTAATACAAAATTCATAGAGACAAAACTCTAATTTCCTGATGGATATATGATATTAATGTAATGGATACCTCAGTGTAGTTAAATTGCATTAAATGGTTATTCATGCTTGAATAAACTTCAAGAAAGTGAGTACTGGCTGAAATAGGATAATATTTTGTTCTGCTAAATTATATGTTAATTGGTATTTCCTGTGTTGTAAAAGGACTAAAAGGGCTTAATAAAATAGATGCCAGAAATATTCAATTATTATTATTTCTTCTTCTTCTTCTTCTTCTTCTTCTTCTTCTTCTTCTTCTTCTTCTTCTTCTTCTTCTTCTTCTTCTTCTTCTTCCTCCTCCTCCTCCTCCTCCTCCTCCTCCCCCCCCCAGATATTATGTTATTAGTTTAAACAATTTAAATATTCATCAAAATGGGTCTCAGGGTCTTTTAAAAGCCAATGATCACAGTTGTCAGCTGTATGCAAGTTTGAAAGGCAGAGCCATATGCTTAAAAAATGTACAGCAGTCCCTGGCCATTTATTTGAAACTGTAGGAAGCAGTCACTTCCTAGGCCTGTTGCTCATTGCCAAAATGTAAGAGGGCTATATCACAAAAATGCATGTCTTATACCACTCTTTCAGCACGTAGCAGACATATGGAATATTAATATTTGGCAGACAAAGGAGATAAATCTTTGTGGTTCATATAGAAGCATTGCATGAATCAGCAAATGATTGTATTGGGTAGTCTTGATTAATATAGTATCTGGTTACACATTTTTCAGTTATTATAATTCAGGCAATTATTAAATGCACTATTCTATTTTTATTTCCAGTTATGGAAATCTTGTGGAATCCCCAGCCCATTTTTTTTTAAAAAAACCTTGATTTAAGGGATGGCAGCATGGGAATGTTCTTTATTGCTCTGTCTCAGGCAGCAAAATAATGTGGTCTCTGACATACTGAAAAATTCTGGGAAGCTTTGAGGATTCTCTGGGATAGAAAGGGCTGTGTAGAAATCAAATAACCAGATGATGATGATGATGATGATGATGATGATGATGATGCTCTATAGAATACTTAGGTCTTATTCCAATGGACCCTTGATACCTTCAAAAAGACTTCTCTATATAATAATTTGAATTGCTTGTGTGGCTGGATTCCTATGCTTTTCTGCTAATTCTAGAATTATTACAAAACTCTTTTGATGAAACCAACAATATTTCATACATACCGTATATACTCGAGTATAGGCCGACCCGAATATAAGCCGAGGCACCTAATTTTACCACAAAAAACTGGAAAAGTTATTGACTCGAGTATAAGCCTAGGGTGGGAAATGCAGCAGCTACCGGTAAATTTCAAAAATAAAAATAGATACCAATAATGTTTTTGAATATTTATTTCAAAGAAAAACAGTAAACTAGCGGTGTATTCAATGAAATACTTCACTCACCTCATGATGCTGATGTCCCGCTGTGATGATAATGTCCCGTGCAGCCGCGGGAGCGATGTCCCGCCTCCTATGACACACGGCACAGTGATTCCTATCATTGGATCACTGTACCAGAGGAGGTGGGACATCGCTATGTGGCTGCTTGCCATAACAAGGAGGAGGTGGGACATCGTTGCAGAGCGGCAGGAGGGGGAGGAAGGGGAATCGTAAGACAGCCCTGCATTACATTAGAACGTGAGGAGGGGGGATGGTGCGGTGCGCGCTGCGCGGCAAACTGACACAGAGGGAGGGGAAACTCACAGGGGCACTGGGCCATTCACGAGTGTCACCCAGCGGCATGGCCCCGCCCCTTTTTCTCCTCCATTTCGGGCAAATTTTTCACTGACTCGAGTATAAGCCGAGGCGGCTTTTTCCAGCCCAAAAAGTGGGCTGAAAAACTAGGCTTATACTCGAGTATATACAGTAATAGATCTCTATATGCCATGTCACATTAAGTTGAATATTAAACTTCTTATTCAGATGAAATCAAAACAAAGTCAATTTTACCAGAGATGTTCAGATGGAGAATATAACACCAAACCGGAAAATATGGCAGATACAATCTCAGAAATATTGTGCAAGGATATGAGATTTTGATCTAGAAAGGCCCATTCAACTTTGTAAAAATGTAGAAGCACAAAGGGGATTATACTGGCAAAGTTCTAAAAAAAAACCAAATCTGCCTTTACTACTTAGCTGATTAACCAATGGGACAATATGGCTATTATTCTCTTTATGCTTAATGTTAAAATACAAAAGGAAATAATATATCTAGACTGCAAGTGTTAGAACTATCCATAAAATAATCCATCAAAGGCAGAATAAGGGACAGTAAAGCTTAGATAAAGAAGGAATTCAGAAGATTTAATGACAGGTTCTTATGGATGATCCCTTTTCAAAAACATTTGGAACTTAAGGTTAAAGCAGGAAGAGAGTTATGCATAATAAAACATAATTCTGGATATGCAGGTACATATGCAACCAACATTAATTATAATATTACGTTTTCTGCTAGGGATAAAGAAACTAATAACCAGCTCTGCTTTTTTTGTGATGTTTAAAGGTCTTTTAAAATGTACTCTACAGCTCAGCAAGTCCTCCAAACAGTGTGAAGACTTTGTGGCTCTTTTTTTTTGTTAATGAGGACCCTTTCACCTCCAAACAAGATTGCTATCCCAAGATTTTAATTAATTACTAAAGTTTAAAATAAATCAGATGAGGGTCCTGCTTGATAATCCTCCTAGGCTGGCTTTCATTCCTTCTCATGTGTAATACAGCCCACAGTAAGATTTAATTTTAGCCATAATTATGAAAAGTTTGAAATTAAATCTTACTGGGAATGTGTTCTCCATTAATATGGACAAAAAACCTGATCTAGGGGGATTATCATGAAGGACATAAAAAAAGATTTAATTTTTAACTTTTTAAATTAATTAAAGCACAACAAAGGATTCTGTTTTGGAAACGAAATAGCCACTGACACCCTAAGTGAAGATGACTGAGCAATGCCATGCCATGTTTAGAAGCTACACAAAATATGGAACATGGACGCATTGGTACCTTCATTATACCATATTTGTGTTCATTTCTTTGATCTTTCATTTCCCCCCCACCCCATCCATCAGTATCTTGCCATGCTTTCAAGTGTAACAGCCCCAGAGATAGAGAATATGTCATGGTGTCTACCTGCTTGTTCCCAGAATTGTTTATAGAATAAAAATTAAAACTTTGGTGAACCTACAGTGGAAAACAGCCTTTAAAAAAAAAGAATCAGGAAAACTTTAGGTAGTATAAATATTTCTTTCTAAGCTTCGTTTGCAGGGGTTTTTTTTCTCAGCCTCTTTGGCTTATTCTTCTAAGGTGTCAGAATACAGTTTGTTGGAGGGTGAAAAATGTTGGATGGCAACAAAAAGGCTCAGATGAAACAATTGGAATGCTTCTTTTTATTTATTATTGTTTTTCCCCTATGCCTTCAAGTCAGCACTGATTCCTGGCGACTTCCTGGAGAAGTCCTTGTAGTTTTCTGGATGATGTTTTCAGAAGTAGTATGCTATTGTCTGCTCCTACAACTTAGAGAGAATAACTAGCCCAAGATCATCCAGTTGGCTTTGTGCTCAAAGTGGGACTAGAACTCACTGTCTCCTGGTTTCTAGCTTTACTCCTTAACCACTACATCAAACTACCTCTCTGCTTTTCTTTTTTCTTTTTGCAATCACCATTTCCAACTGCTGGTCCTTTTCTCTCTTCCCTGTTGACTTCAACATTTATCCAGGAATAAATGTTATCTTTGGTTTCTTTATTTGGGACCTGTTCCCTCTCCTCTAAAAATCCTTACTGGGTTAGTGTGTTAGTAAGCCCCTTCCTTTCAGTCTCAATTTTATTTATGACTATAGGTATAAGTCAATAATGTCTGATAATTTCATTACAGAAATTATTTTTTCACCTGCAATATGAATTCTTGGTATTATTGAGTTGCTGGGGGCTGATATGTAACAGTTTCTCATAGCCCATTTAATTTTTCTTTTACATGGACTTAACATAGTCCACACTAACATTTGTCCAAAAATATATATATTCATGACTTCTATAGAAACCACTGCACCATGTTTTAGGAGGTACATGCAGGATACCATTGCTACTAAGATGTCACTGTCAGATTTTCAAAGTGATCAACTGGTTCTAGAAACTACCTTCTATGTTTATTTGCCCAATCAAGAAAAGGAATGACACTGGTCTAGGGAAGAAAATGTGTAATTAATTTAAAGCTGCTTGATTATAGGGCCTCTGTGTCCCTCTCACTGGCTTGGAGCCAAAACACACTCTGAAGTTACATTTAGAAATGACCTTTGCTCTTTCATGTAGTGTTTTCCTTAGCTTAGTTGAAAATTCATCATGTTATTCCATTTTCTTCTCTTTTATTTATTCCTTTTGCAAAGGCAGTCACCTTATTTCTTGGTAAGCATCGATTTTCATGGTCACAGTGGCTTCCAGCCAACCTCCAATGTGGCATCTGAGGAATGCAGCCATGATTAGGCAGAACTAACTGAAACCGCAAAAACCATGCCACTGATGATCTATCAAACGCCGACAGACAAAAAGGAAAGCATGAAATATCTCCTGATGCCTTCATCCCTCTTCATCCCTGTGAGTCATATCTTCTCTGTTAACTTCCATTATTTCAAGTAAAGGACATCATGTAACTTACAAAAGTCTTTGTTCATGTGGAATGGTGCTCAGGGGAAATACAACAGCGCATACTTTGGTCAAAGCAACAACTTGGAAACACGTTGAAAGCCATTTTTCACCTTAATAGTAAATAAAAGACTCCCTGGCTAAATGCCCTCTGCTATATTCCTATAGTATAAAGCTGAATGTATTTCACGAAAGTTGTACCACTTAACAATACTTGACATGTTTTGTTTTACTTACTTCAAAGAATGTTATTATAGCTGACCTTTTGGGCACAATCATTTTCTTTTCTTCCTCTTATCTAGCACAGCCTAGTTCTCCTATGTTCCCTCCATGGCATTTTTGTAACAATCATAATTAATTCACAGACTGAAACAAAGCCAGAAGGTTAAAAAAAAACACCACAATTTACTTGTGTTTTAAACTCGCTCTGTCCTGCTAATATCTTGTTTCCTTAGCTTAAAATATTATTTTGTCAGCCTGATATGTAACAGGCAATAGAGGAAAATGTACTTTTGAAACCCGAATAAGTCTTTTTAATTGATTTCCAGATCAATTTAAATTTGTTTACAAGTTAGAATGCATGTTGATAGACTATTGGGTACATAAGGATGAACAAACCGGAACTAAGAAGATTAGAAAAGAAACGGGATCTTTATTTACATGGACTTTTATTTGTTGTTTATTTACAGTTGGAAAGTTCATTATTGTATTTTGCCAAGATCTGTCCTCCAGTTTCCTGAGTTGGTTCCACCCACCCACCCATAGTGAGAAAAAGATTTCTGTTTTCCATTTCATATTCAGGATGGTTTAAAATTTATCTAAAAATTATTTTGGTGATTATTTTTTTCTGTTATTTTATTATTCTACATTGTCAGAAAGGGTGGTTCCTTTTTTCTTTCTTTCTCCATCAGCCAGCAGCCTTCTTGATTTCTGTATTTTCTCATATGGAAAAATCTCAAAGGAAGAACTCTTGCATTATAATTTCACTTGTGATTTAGGGTGATCAAAAACTGATGAAAATATAATTCTGTCCTTCATTGGTAATTGAGCTGCTTGCTCCCTTAAAATGTTAAAACGATAGGAATATCTAACTCATCTATGAGAGTTCCTCCATTTTTAAATTTTTCATTGGATTTTTTTTTTGATAGAGTTTGCTTCCAAACTGCATGAGAATAACTGCAAAAAAAGGATCAAAATCAGTTCCCTTTAATGCATAGAAAAATGAACCATAATATAGAAAGGATTGGTACTCTGATTTATTACCCTTTCTCAAAAGCTTTGGCTTCAACTTTTCATCCTTCTCAAACTTTCCTAGTTCATCAGTGAGAAGTGGCCAATCACTTTTTCTCTTTTGATATCCCCACTAATGTTGCTGGTCATGGCCAGTCCCACATCTCACATCAGCATGGCCTATCCAGGATACTTTGTTACCTAAAGTGAAGAAGGAGAAAGTACAGTTTTGGATTCCATGTACAAATATCTTGTTGGGCAATTGGAACTTTCTTTAATTGCCCTGATGGAAGACCATCCCCATCTCTCTCTTTTGAAGATGGTGGACTGAGGAGAGTTGGCTTCAGCTGTTTCTCATTTACTTATAACCCTTCCACCATCTTAACTGTTCACCCCAATTTCTGTTTAATGGCTGTTGTTGTTAGTCGCGAAGTCATGTCCGACCCATCATTACTTCATGGACAATGTTCCTCCATGCCTTCTGTACCATTCCCCGGAGTCCATTTAAGCTCACACCGACTACTTCAGTGACTCACCTCATTCTCTGTCGTCCCCTTCTTCAATCATTCTCAGCATTAGGCTCTTCTCCTGCTTATTGTAGGCTAGCTTTATCTATGGATTCATCCACCGGTCTGCCCTGGATCGAGTTGTCATGGGGTTGATTTTCAATTTTTATTTTATTTCCTAGAGGACAGAGCAGTTTTTGGGGTGTCAGTCTCTGCGTGTGATGCATGAGGGAAGAGTCCTTTGCAAACCCCTACAAGCTTGATAAAGTCTACCTTATTGTTCCCTGATTAATGGAGGCCAGGGAGTAATCTCTGATTAATGGTTTACTTATTGGATTACATTGAATAACTGATTAAATCTTGTAGGCCTACTAACTATTATACTGATATAAACACAGACAGCAGTTAAGAGTACTAGCAATTATATCAGATTAGCTCCAGTTACATTAATGAGACTAATGTATGTGGATTGGTATCTGATGTAATATATGGCTTTTTATTAGTTAGCATAACCATGGTTTATGGGAGAAAAAACTTCAGTGATGTAGTGGCAAAGATTTTAAATTGTGATTAGCCAATGAAATTCCGCATTTCCATTAACATTAAAACCTCATGTCCTTGAGATTTATAGTGTCCGAATATATCAATTGATTTATAGTCTAGTAATCCTTTTATCCTCATTTATGTGCAACATTACTCGATGTAAGTGCCAGAATGTCTCCATTAATCGAATTCTAGAGTGTTAGACTAAGAAACAGGGCTGAGAAACTTTCCAACTGTATTATAAATACACTTTGAAATGGGGGAAAAAGAAAATACTGCAATCGTTGGTGCCCACTTGGAAAATACATACACTAATGGTGTTTATTCAAGCACCTCATGTTTAAGTACTAATAGCTGTTAAGAGTGGATACACTTATACATTCAGTTATGCACATTTAAATACCATGGATTTCAAGACAAGAAGTTGAGAACTGGATTATAACCTTTGTTAACTGTTTGTCGCTATCACCTGAGCGAGAAGAAAATGTTGCTTATAATGTTTAATTTTGTTACTTAATATAAATAATAAAACAATCAAATGAATTATAAAAGAAATAAGGTAATGATCTTAAATGGTTTTTGACGACTGATCAAACTTATGAGTACCTTAGATTCTTTGAGTTACTATAAGGAATTGATGAAAGGAAGCTAAGTAGTAACAGTAACAGATGGAAATAATCTGACTATTCTTCTACTCACTATAATTCTACAGCACTGCTGGTATATCATTATGTACTGACATCATAGGTAAATGTTGATTATGTATGCAATAGTGATGGATAGCTAATGAGGGCTAGACTAGATACAGTTCAGATATGGCCATAATTATTTAATAATTTTCTAAAAGCCATGGGGGGTGCAGTGGTTAGAATGCAGTACTGCAGGCTACCTCTGCTGCCTGTGAGCTGCCTGAAATTTGGCAGTTCAAATCTCAAGGTTGACTCAGCCTTCCAGCCTTCCGAGGTCAATAAAATGAGAATGCAGATTGTTGAGGGCAATATACTGACTCAGTAGACCATGCAGAGAGCACTGTAAAGCACTGTGAAGTGGTATATAAGTCTAAATGCTATTGCTAATGCTATTGCTACTACTCTAGATAAATGGGATTTTAGTCAAATCTGGATAGTTGTCCTTCTCTGTCTCTTCCTTCTCCTCTTTTTAACAAAGTGACAGTAGTATTCCAGTTCTCTATTTGTCCATTGATTACTTTTACTGGAATGTCTTTTTCAAATAAGACTAGAATATGGGATCTATCATTGTTAGCGTTAAAAAAGAATTCTTCAATTCATTTGACGGTTGTGTTTTCTGTTGTTTAGAGAAACATGGACTCTTCTGAATAATTTTCTACTTTCAGTTACTTACAAGCACTAGCAAATTCAATTTTAGGTGAAATGTTATCATAATTGCAATTTCCAGGTGTGCACAAGTCTTGAAGGGATATGGTGGTTCAGCAGTTAAAGACACTGAGATAGTCAGCTGGAAAAGTGACAGTGCAGGTTAGAAACTTGAGCACCAAGAGTGAGCTCCTGTTACTTGCCCCAGCTCCTGCCCACCTAGCAAAGCACCCACAGCCACTTAATCTTGATAAATAAGTACAACTTTGTGGGAAGGTAACAGCATTCCATGTGCCTTGGTGTATAGTTATGCTGGCCATATGATCATGGAAATATATTTGGACAATTCTGGTTCCCTCGTCTAAGAAACAGAGCTGAACACCACACCCTAGAGTCAGAAGCAACTGAACAGGGGAAACCTTTACATTTATAAGCCTTGAGAGAAATGTCATGATTGTTATAAAAACTGTTTTGGCTTAAGCAACTCTAAATTATTTTGAAACTTTTCAGTGCATAAGTGGGACCTCCTGATTTAGGAACATTCCACACTGACACACAAATTTATTTGTGCAAAGGCTTTCTGGATCATGACTGCCACACTGCTCTTCCAAGTCTTTCCAAATTCCAAGAATTTGTGACTCTAGGAGAATTTGATAGAATGCTAACCATTCAGACTTAATGATGGAAGAGCATACATACAGGGGTCGTGTGTGTGTGTGTGTGTGTGTGTGTGTGTGTGTGTGTGTGTGTAAAACCCACAGACACTTGTCAGACCCATCTGTGTCACAACGCATCCACATTATGAAAACATCAACTTCCCAAAGAGCTTTTGCAACATAGATCTATCTAGAGGTTTTTTTTGTAGGTTCCATCAGTTAGCATTGCTAATGTTGAAGGATGATGAGAGTTGTAAGTGAAATGAACTTGAGGCATTTAGCTTTGGAGAAGGTTGTGCTTAAACCATAAAGCACAGCATATCCCAGAGTCTTAGCCTTGCACACATAGAAAGACATACCTTTCAGTCTTGAATCCTTATGGCCATGTCTAGGCAACATTTAAGTGGTTTGCCACTGCTTTCATCTAAGAAAATGACTGCCCCCAAATCACCCAGCTGGCTTTGTATGTAAGGTAAGACTACCTTACTCACAACACCCTCATTTCTAGCCATTAACCATGGTATTACAGCGGATATTTGATTTCACTTGATTTAAAATCTGGATTCAATAAGACTTAAAATAGGTAATCAGCTCCATAATTCTCTGATATCAAGCAGTGTTGAATTCAAAAAGCCAGGAATAAAGACTGGTATTCCCCCCCCCCCCAGTTGTAGATTCTATCCTCTAAAGTGTAAAACCATTTAGAACACAATGCTTTAGTCACAGCACTGGTAATTGTAATTGCACAATTGAAAATATAGTAGATAATGCAAAAATCACTAATTGCAACCAGTTCATCTTTAGAAAAAGACCATATTGGATAAAGAAATTGCTTATTCAGGGAAAACAAGTCATTTACATCTTGAGCATTCTTAACCAGTAGCTCATCATGAGGACCTCTCTACACCCCCCAGAGCAACTGGTGGGCTGATGGAAAGGCCCCCATGCTGCCTTTAAATCACATATGTGGCATGGGAAACAGAACAGCTATTAAAATATATTTATTATTCATTATTAGAAAATTGCCTACATGTGGTGTTCTAGAAAGCAGAAACTTGCATTTTTGTTGACTCATTAAAAGTCCGTAATGTGATGTCCTGCAAAACCCAAATTTGTATTTATAGCCTTAATTTTAAAACTCCATTTGAGCAATTATCTTGGAGCATTAAATGAAGAAGGAGCAAGGGGAGAAAAAAAGGTAATGTAATGATGGCACAATTTGCCTAGCAAACCAGCTTTTTTGTATCCCCAGAACCACCGGAAAAGAATTTGATTTAATCCTGAGAATCATAGGTGAGCTATGATTAGTAAGATGTGCTACTACTGTCAATGTGTTAATAAATTGTTGTTTTGTATGCTCTGTGCATTCCAATTTTCTGTTTAGTAAACACTTAACACTCTAAGGTCTGCCAGGAAATCAGATGATATGAAACCAATTTAGCAATTTAATTTGTATTATGTTATGCAATGCTACATCCTGTGGCAGATACCAAACACGGCCACTGATGATTTCTTATCAAGGCATTCTATTCTCATCGGTTTGCTAATGGTGCAGGAGGTTTTAGGAATGGGACAATGGGTGAAGAAAGAGGTAATGTAAAAATGACAGACAATTCATTCAGCATCTATGCTGGAGAAGACATTTTCTAATGTAACGAATTGGAATGATCATTTAGCCTTCGGTCTTGCCCTTCACACACCTGTTGCCTTTCTGTTGGCTGATTCTGACAAACCTTATGAATCTATAGTTTTCTACGTAGTTTTTTTTCCAACAAAATCAGAAAAAGAAAGAAATAGTAAAAAGAAAAGAAAAGATGAGGTTAAGAGTACAAAGAAAGGAAAAGGATATTAAAAATTAGAAAAGGAGCAACTTCCCACTTTCCTCAGTACAGATACAAATATCCTCTTATTATAAAATTAACAGTAGTACACTGTATTTTTATAATCACAAACAGTTCTAATAATGAAATCCCAAGTTTCATTTCTTTTAGTTTCAAGCAGGAAAAAATAATAATCAAAAAATGGTTTCCAAGAACAAACAAAATTAAAAAAAATTCTTTAATCAAAAGAGTCCATTTTACTATCTCCACCAACTCCATTAATTTCACCATCCATTCCTCTTTCGTGGGAATCTGTAAATCATTCCATTTCTGTTCATATACTGTAAAAGTCTTACTACTTACTACTATTTATACGTCATATTTATCATATATAAAACAAAGTCCCAGTGGTTTTTTTTCCTCCCAAGCTAGCTATCCATCAAATTGAAAGAAAAATATTCTGGTTTTAATTGTACATTCATTCCAAGAATTATCTGTATAGATCTCATCCCAATATTTCTTAGCTGTCTTACATGTCCATCATAGATGATGAAAAGTACCTCCAGATTGATTATATTTTCAGCATCTATTTGACACACCTTTATACAGTACATACATCTTTGACAATTTATGCAGTGTTAAATACCAGTGATACATCATCTTATAAAAGTTCTCTTTCAAGTTATTATTCAATGTACATGTCAGTCCTTTACTCCACACATTCTCCCATTGATCAAGCATCTTATTATCTCCCAGGTTTCTTTTTCCCATTTTTCCCATACAATCTTTAACATATTTATCTTCCATATTCTTTTACAATAATAGTTTATACATCTTAGCAGTAACATGCTCATCATAGGTATACAGATCCCACTCCAAATCACTTTTCTCATTTGTAAATTTGAAATTCTAAAGTTTAAATATTTCTTACAACTGCATAAGTCAATCATTGATGTTCTACCAGTATTCTTCAGCATGTTCTCAGGACAACTTGCAGTTCTTGTGGCAGAAGAAAAAAAATGAAGTAGTTGCCAGGATAGAAAGCTAGAAATAAATTCCTGGCTAATGAAAAAGGATGCAGAGGGCATACAATCCTAAAGAATCCATCTATCTTCCTTCTTTCAAATGCCTCTTAGCCCTTTCTCCCTTCGTTACATTTGATGGCAAATTGGAGGCCATGTATGATCTTCAATATCTCCCTAACAATGTCAGATGCTGATGGTGGTCATCATTTAGGTCAGACGGTGTTTCTACCAACATTTAAGTAAAACTGCACTTTAACAGGACTTAAAGTGACTTCTCTCAACAGGCCACTCCTCTACCAAGATAAAAAAAATCCAGCCAATGGATGACTTAGGTGTAAGTAACACCATCATTTGGCAGGCTGTCACTGTCTGTGATACTTTTTCTAACTGATAAGAAGAATCAGCAACCTTGGAATTGAGGAAACGGTGGGAATTCTTTTAATTAATATTCTAAACTCTCAGTCTGCTTATGAACCCAGAAAGTGGTATGTTTTCTCAATGAGTAAGTCTAGTAATGGTGTAGTGTAATAGACAGCCTATTGAGATAGTCCTCAACCTATGACCTATAAATGGTCACTAATCAAATGGTTGCAAGTCAAACACCACCTGTCATTGAAGTGAAATGTACTTATGCTTGGTATATTATTCCTACAGCATGTATGTATGTATGTATATATGTATATACAGTATATGTGTGTGTGTTTGTGTATACACATACATACATATTTTATATATAAAGCACATACACAAAGAGGCATACATATACATATAATTCAGTGGTGGGTTGCAGGTAGTACGTCTAGGTAAGGGCGTACCAGTGCCTGCCTGGAGCACTGGGTACTGTTCCGGTATGGTGCTCCGGAGGGCCCACCTGCCCGCCCAAATTCGTTACCTGTATTTGAGCTCTTCGGCGCTTCCACACATGGAGCACACGGCATCTGCGTGATGCTCTGATGAACAGTTGTTGTCTCACAGAGGTGTCATAAGGGGTAAGGACACACGCGTGCTCTGCGTGCATGTGTGCGTGCCTGCTGCACGCATTCATGTGGTGGTACAATTGCAACGGGATCCAGAACCCACCACTGATATACTTACACACACACACACACACACACACACACACACACACACACACACACACTGTAATATATATATATAAAATTATATGCAACAGAAATACAGAAAGTTGCCTTACACTTACACTACTGGTCTATCCCAATGTATTTAAGAGTTCTTCTTATAAAATATTTGGGGAATTTCTGGGAGTTGTGCTTACAAATGTTAAGGCTTACAGTATTTTAATTTCCAAACCTGAATTCTCTGAGACAATGTTGATGGTCTAAATACCAGCCTGGCATTCAATGTACCCAGTCTGGTACACTGAACAACAAACATACAGCATTTCTATACAAACCCAAAAGTCATAATGAATAGATATCAGCAACCATTTTTGATAATAGAATCAGTCTCTTTAAGTGCATGTTAACTTTGAGAAATAAGGTCAGGTTGACTCAGCAGCTAAGATGCTGAGCTTGTCGATCCGAAAGGTTGGCAGTTAAGCAGTTCAAATCCCTAGCACCACATAATGGGGTGAGCTCCTGTTACTTCTCCCAGCTTCTGCCAACCTAGCAGTTTGAAAGCACGTAGAAATGCAAGTAGAAAAATAGGGACCACCTTTGGTGGGAAGGTAACAGTGTTCCGTGTGCTTTCGGTCTTTAGTCATGCCGGCCACATGATCTTGGAGACGTCTTCAGACAATGCTGGCTCTTTGACTTTGAAATGGAGATGAGCACCGCCCCCTAGAGCTGGGAATGACTAGCACATATGTGCAAGGAGAATCTTTACCTTTACCTGTTAACTTTGAGAAGTGTTAAGTATGTTAATGAACCCTGTAAAATTCTTTGGTACATTTTTGGAGCATTTGCTATCAAAAAGTAGTAAGGTGGGGTTTTTGTTTTTTGAAAGACATGGACTTTTCTCAAGAGAATGTACTGTTAATGTTAAAACACTGTCAGACAGGGATATAAAAATATGGTTTTTCTCCATGTTCTCCTCTGAAGCTTGAATGTTTGGTTTTATCATATAATTGAAAGGCTGATGGAAAGCTGTCTTGTCCTGGTGTGTAACAGAAGTAATATATACATCACTACACTGTTTTATCTATCCTGGGAGCTTATGACAAGCTCTTCAAGGCAATGATTTCCAATGGGATTTTATTAACGCCTCTGCACTTGCTGCTTCGTTACCATGTATTTCATATGTACAGAAAATATTCAGGTATAAAACTACATAATCTATATCCCTTTGGAATCAAAAGTCACTTTGACATAATATTTTTCCCTAAGAAATTATTTCTTGAAAGATGTTTGCCCTGATACATTTCCATTATAATTATATCTGACTAGCACTGTGAAGTTTTGATAATTTAAAGGTATTCTACGATCTGACAGCTCTTCTATAGTGAATTATGCATCCTTGGCTCTTAAATAGTTCTGCTGGCATGAGATGAGCTGGGATGAAGTTGTCTTTCTAAAATAATTGTTCCATGGAGCATCCATTATACCTTTAGCAAAAAAAAATGCCTTACTTCAACAAATTACAAACTAGCCTATAATGGGTATTTTTGATAGCTATTAGGATTTTTTTTTCCTTAGAAGAAAAAAGAAAAGAAACCTGAAAAGTAAAATGTATATTGATATCAGTCTGCCATGTCTTGTAAATTTCAATACTCTGTAGACTTTTATTTTAAAGCCTAACATAATTGCTAATTACAATAATGTGTGTGTGTGTGTGTGTGTGTGTGTCCATATGCATGTGTGCACTTTCCCGCAGAATCCCAGCATCAGAAATTAAATCTTTACTGAAGGCTTCCTGAATTGTTCTAGTACTGTGATGGCAAACCTATGGATAGCCCTCTCTGTGGGCATGCCAGCCGTCGCCCCAGCCTAGCTCCACCACGTATTCATGCGTACCTCCCGCTGGCTAGCTGGACCTCAGGTCTCTGCTGTGCATGCGGGTGGAGGGGCACATGCGGGGATGTGTACACGCATGCAGAGATGTACATGTGCATGTGGGGTTGTGCATGCACATGCATGAAGTGCATATGCAGTGGGGTGCTTGCGTTGCATTTTGGGGGCTCATGCAGAGCCCTGCACCCCGTTTTGGCTTCCAGGTTAGTGCAGGAGGCCTTCCAGGCCCAAGACAGGACCTGGGGAAGGGGGCACGGCATGCAATGCAAGAAGGTTAGCCATCATTGTTCTAGTACATACTGTACCTTGCTTATTGTTGTTGTGTTTTGTTATTGTTCTTTTGCACATACATGAATATAATAATACTTTTCCTAGTTATGAGTCAGAATTATTGACAAATGTCAGGTCTTATAGATTGTTCTCTTCTTTGCTCATGAGGCAGCAAATGGTCACTGTTGATTAAATACGTAGCCCAAACTGGGAGAGAGATCAAGGTTTTGAAGTGATATAAAACACATCTTACCTGCAGGTGTCCGTAAAGCAATGAAATAGTGAGGAAAACGATTACTCACTTTTCCCTTTGCAAAAGTTACTATTTGTTTCACAGGATAAACATTCTGTTGGGTTTGGGTTCCTCTCATTAGCTCACTTATTGTGATATGAATGTACCACAATAACTGTTGAAACATCTGTGTGGTTCTGGCCACTTTGCTATATAGAAGTAAGAGCTTGTTAAAAAACAAAAAGCAATCCATGAAAGATGGAAGCAAAGATGATTTGTAAGGATAGAAATATACCGAGAGATGTAACAAATGGAGTTGTTGAAAATGAGTTTGCCCTCCCCTTCCCACTTTGCCCTTCCCTTCCCTTCCTTTTCCTTCCTCTTCCCCTTCCCCTTCTCCACTTTCCCAATTAGAAAAACATGGATGGATTAGCAAGAGAGGAGGTGGAATAGTTTGAATTTCTTGTATGATTTCCCCCCAAATTTTCTAGTAAAGCAGCCAGTCTGCTTCAATACATTGTCTATACTGTAGAGCTATAATTATTACATAATATATCAAGAAAACTCTCTAGAGATAACATCATAGGAGATTATAGGCTGTTTTGAAAAGCCATTAAGGATCTATTAGTTGCCAAAGAGTTCATCCATAATTTCACCTAATGTCCTCTCTAGAGCTTCCCATCGTTATCTTATGTTATATAGCAATGATAATTCAGAGTGTTCAGGCGCCTCTTCAGACAATTCATAGAACATTTGTGCTTTGTTCTCTAAGGTGAATGATTATTTTACTGAAGATGCTAGTTAGAAATATCATGCACTTAGAAATTTCTTCCCTTTTTTCCTCCAACAATATTTCTTTTACAAGCATTTCAGAAACATTAATTTTAGCTGAACCTGTAGTGGAATTATTTTCTGATGAGCACGAACCTTAACAAGAAACAGACCTCTCCAAACTAGTGTGTTCCAAGTGAAATTATAGTACAGTTAATGAGTTCCTGGATATTAAGAGATATTTTGTAGCTCTACTTTAGTGCAGTAATTTTAATGCTATAGGCAATAAATATGTGTGTGGCATGGGGGCCTAGAGGTGGAGCTCTCACCTCACAATCAGGATGCTGTGAGTTCAATCCTAGATAGTGGCAGATATTTTTCTCTCTCGGCGCAATGAGTAATTGTCTGCTGTGAATTCTGCATAGGCATCAGGAAGGGCATCCAGCCAGTAAATTTTCAAGCTCTTTTTAGTTGCCCTGACTTCACCCCAGTGCAAGGGATTACAGGGTCATTAAAAATGACACTACACATGTATATTACTGATGTGTAATTTAATAAAAGCTCCTTATATGTGGGTGTCTTGGGTGTTCAGTCCTAGAGTAAAATACAAAAGGACAGCTTTAATTAGTTTACAAATTTGATAATAGCACTATATGTTTTTTGTATCTTTTCAGTACAAACACTGCCCATATAGATACCTATTTTTAATACCTAAGTAAACCCATATTCCTCATTAAAAATGTATTATATTCTTTATTGATGCTCATTTATTGCCACTCCACCTCTATAGCCAGGAGAAAAAAAGATTCTTCAGAATTGTTGATTTTATTTGATTATATGGTTATGAGGCTTATTATCAATGAACAGAAGGAAAATGTGATTCCTGAGCAAATCTCTTTGGAATAATAGCAACTGACATTATTAACCCTGATTTAGCACCTGTCATAGATAATTGTGCAATGCAAAAAGATGTATGAGTTTGGAACATATCCTTAATAAAACTGATTTCTAAGTTATAGCTAAAGCTGCCAATCTAAAACAGCCTCTGATTATGGAAGCCAATGGATTTAAACTATGTGGCTGTTCAAATTTCTCTGCAAGTCCTTGGAAACTTCCAACAGATTAAGATGCTCAGTATGTTATAGAATGAAACAGTTCAGGAAGAAGCTGATGTATTCTAACATAATGGGTTTTATCCAGGCTAAAGCGAAAATCTTGAAAACTCAAAAGGAAAAAAAATGTTCAACCACATTATTAAAATGACTGAATCAATTTAATCTTTCTTATGGTTTGTCAAGCTTATAAAATATTATATTTCTCTTCAGATAAAGTTACATACTGTGTAGCTCAAAGATAATCCCCATGGTCTTGGCATATGTTAGTTAATTGTCTCAGAAGGAAATACCATAAATACCATGCTGTCAACACCCATGGGCATTTGCTCATCTGTCACTGTGGGAGCACCAGACTGGCTGAGGTGCTCGAAGACATTTCCTCAGCCACGTAAATCACAGCCATTTCTCCTCCCCCCTTCCTCAATGGTCAAGTCAGAAAGAACATGTGTTAATAAAAATCACCTTTGCCTCCAAGGTATGGGCTCATAAAAAATGATGCAGCTACGATAAGCTCTGTGTGATGTGTATCAATCTATGACATACAAGGTTGCTTCACACAATTATCCCTCATATATTGAATGTGTTGCACTGGATTTGATGGATAAACCATCCAAGTACTAAATGTATGATGAAGCAGAATTTGATGGCACAGAAGGATTCATGGGCTAGGAGACAGATCGTGCAACCTGTGCTTCCTTTCTTCATAAAATGATACCTCATTTCACTGGGTAACACTCATGATCAATTTAGAGAGTTCTGGATTAACTAAATGCTATGCATTAATTGAAAACTGATTAACTTTCTGTTGCTAATAATCAACATGCACTATTTAGAAGCTTTTTATGCATTAGATGAAGTATCAAATGAAGTACTATATTATCAAAGCCCCCTCCCTTTTTTTAAAAAAATGGGATCATCTGAGGCTGCATGTGTGGTTAAGGGCTACAAGACACTCAATCGTGTTTTAGGAAAACAAGAATGGGGAAGCTTTCTTGATTTTTTGCTTTAAAAAAGACCACTAATTTTATTTTCCCATCAGTCAGGAGCAAATGTAGGTAAAGATGGCACACATCCTTGCAACAGCCAAGAGTTGATCCTGTTTTGTTGTTGTTTGGAACAGATGTCTGTTGCTGTAGCTCCAAATTTCATCTATAATCCTTTGGACCATAATTTCCGTGTGCACAGACATGGAGAGGAGAGGAGAGGAGAGGAGAGGAAGAGAAGAGAAGAGAAGAGAAGAGAAGAGACGAGCAGAACTTTATTTGACTAAGAGTGGTTAGACACACAAGGAATTTGTCCATGACATAACATGCTGAATGTTATATTTTGCGTATTTAATATGCTTATTGTTTGAAGCTCAAACCAGCCAATGTTAACATATTTTTAGAGTCCCACCAATTTCAAGGAGAGAGATCTAACCATTTATATATCCTTTAATCTCTCTGTTTGAAATCACTGAGGCTTTGAAAAAAATACTTAACTTTGGCTGGATCAGGATTGTTTTTTGTTAAGCCTTTTTCATTCATTAGTATAGCCTTGAGTGAAAAAACAACATGTAACTTAAGAGTCAAAGGCACTTCACATTTATTACCATATGAAACTGTATTTATCCTCTACCTCTAAAAGGATTGATCCTTGGTGTGCATGCATGACATTGTAGGTTCACCTAAGTCATATTTTCTTTGGAGAATTCCACAAGGAAAAATCATGCATGGAGCCTGGTGGAGAAATTGTTTGCTAATTTGGCTATTTTCTCTTAATTATTTCTGTTGCTAAATCACAGTACTATTACAAGTTCTATTAAAGCCCCATATTTTACCGGTTCATCATCAATAAGGCTTGAATGAGCCTTAAAAAAAATAGCATTTTTACTTATTTTTGCTGTGGCAGTGATAGGGAATAATATGAGCCAGAAGACTTTTCTTTGCATTCCCAGCTCCTGGACAACCAAAATATATTTTGCAGGAACACATAAATAAAGAAATAAATAACTGGGAAGTTCATCATTTGACGACAAAGAAACAAATAAAATGCTGTAATCTATGAATCATTTTCATTTTGGTCCATTTTTCCCTTGTAGATATTCCTTTGCATGCAATTTTGAATTATCTAAAATCTTTCATCAGTTAAAAAAACAAAAAAAAAACATAGTAATGGTATTGTTGCACTGGATTAAGCCTAATTCCTAATTATGAGCTAAATTGGGCTGCTTTGAAATATTTGAAGGACGTTCTGAAGCAGATCAAATTTCAAAGCTTTATTAAGCATTTGGAATGTGGAGAGACATGAGGAAAGATTTGCTCTGAAAAACTTGACCATTTGTTCCTAACATTTCCATATAAGAATTCCAGGATGGCAGAACTATGAAGGAAAGAAGCAGTACAGTTCTGTGACCGATAGCTGTCTTTTTTCACCACAGTTAATGGTTTTGATGTGTTCTTATTCCAGAGGCAGCTGCTGAAGTAATATTTTGCAAAAGTGTGCAAAAGACTCGGCTGTCTTCTTCTTAATTTAGAGATTGAATATGTTTGTTTGTTTGTTTGTTTTGTTAGAAACAGAAAAATAAGATTTGGTGGCATGTTTGGAATCTGGAGGAAATTAACCCTGGGTATTTTCTCAAAAAAACATTTCCACTTAAGGCACTTAATGGATTTTTAGTTTCTTTGGTAGAGTCCAAGAGAATGCAGAAACATTTTTACTGATAAAATCTTTCAACTTCTGTACCAAGCTACCTGATGCTTTGCAAGCTTTGTGTCTTTCAACACTTCTAGAAATACAAAATTTTCAAAACATTGTTTGAAAATTCACAACAGTGAACAAGGAAAGAAAACTGCAAATCAAAATTGTTTACCCTTCTCTCTCTCTCTCCTTAGCAGAATAATCCTTCCATATATTTGTCTGTATTTTTGCATGTGTTGCTGTTTCTTATGGAATTCCTATTCCCATTCATCCAATTTTTCAATAACACCTGAAAAATAATACAATAATGAAATAAATGTCTATGGAGATTCTCATCCCAAAAGTGCTTTTTTAACAGGTAGATGGCCTTTCCAGTTTTTCTTTGAAGATATTTCATTTCTCATCCAAAAAGTTGAACAAGGTTCTTGGATGAGAAGCTAAATGTCTTCAAAGGAAAATCAGAAAGAGCTTCTTGAAAAAGCACATTTGGGACAATACTAAAATACATTTATACCAATTTCTAAGGAATTACACTGGAAATGAAAGACATTTAAATTTTCAAATAAGGTTTAGTTGCAGCTCCTGAATCTAATTGGGGTACCAATTTAGTCTAAAGGAGCATATACATATAGTGGTATGTAGAAAATAAGTTCAAATTGAATATTATACATGGGAAAGGGGTAGCTTATAAATCTAATTAATAAAAGAGGGGTTAACTATTGATTCCTAACATTCAATCTATGCATGTCCATAACATTATTTAGTGGAAAGTCCAATTTACATCACCTTTTGCTCCCAGAGAAAAGGCAGGAAGTACATATATTAAGTTATCAATCCAATGGGATGATAAATATAAAACAATAAAAAAATATGGCTCCCTTTCTATACTTTTTAATTCCAATTCAGCACTGGCACAGGTGTCAACTAAATTATCTCAAAGATTAATTCTACTTTGTATACTTTCCAGTAAAGTGTTGAAACGCTATCATGCACAAGACTGATGGTTATGCAATAGACAAAATAATAAAAGATAAAGATTTATTGTGGAGTGTATGAAACCAGAGAATGTAACAAAACTTCAGAAGTTTACCTATCATAAGAGGTAGGGGTGGGCTCCTGCTGGCATTACTACCAGTTCGGCACGCATGCACATTTGCACCTTAAAAGGTCTCCGCATGCACATAACATTAGAAAAGGGAAAGAAATTACATTTTTCCAATGAAGATTGTTCTCTTCATGTGCAGAACAGAAAATCAAGATGGCGGCCCCAAGTATAGAACCGGTTCGAACATGTGTCTGGCCAAGTTACTACCTACTCGACTGAACCAGGTCAAAACCGGTAGGAGCCCACCTCTGATCAGAGGAAAATCAGGCATGAAAAGAATGGAATGGAAGGATACTCCCATCTTTTGAGGCAGAAATACAGTCTTGATACATGAGGAGTTGTAGCTATTTTCATACTGGAAATTCAACTCCTGCTGGAGATCAAAGTGAAAGGATGTACTATTCACTGAAACTTATTTATTAAAGAATTCAGTACTTTTTTTTACAAGAGGACAATAACATTTTAAAAGCTTTGGGATAAACTAGGACTATGCTAGGTTCATGGAATCCTAAGGACTTTGCACTCAAGAAGACCATATCTACAAAAACACAATAGATGTGATAGTTGCTATTCTTGGGATATATCAGGAGGAAAGATGCTTGACAAATCTTTCCTATCCCATAGGTGAAAACAGAGGTGTTTTCCTGTGGGATACCATATTTTAAAAGTACATTAATTGTATGGACAGGGAAGGAAGAATTGTGGTGAAAAGAGGCAGGTGGAGTTGATGAAGCAGAAGATGAATGAGATGAGGTGATCACTGGAAAAGGGGAGCAAATGTAAATAATCAGAATGGCAAAGCGATAGAGTCAATCAGTGTGACAAGACAACAATGTCTGTGATAACAAATCAAGCTTGGCACCAAATTAAATTTGGCATTCGGCTAAATGAAAAGAGATTTTGCTCCCAAGCCAAATGTGGCATCAAATCAAGTTCCCCTGGCTCATCACCAAATCAAACCTGGAGAAGATCCAAGTTCATTACAAAGTGAAAATTATTGGGCAAGTGCTGCATAAAGAACCTGATTGGTCTGCAGGGGGCACTAAAGGTTTCCAGGAGTTCTTCTTTTGATGACAAAGTTGTAGCAACCTTGGCCAACCTTATCAGAGGCAAGAGAATATGTCTTTTGAAACTGTGAAACAGCATAATAGCAAAACAAAAGCTTTTGCTTTAGCTTTGATAGGAAGCTAAATAAATAATAGCAAGATCTAATCTATTTTTATGAAGATTCAGCTTAAATCTACATACAGACTTGGAAATCTTACCATTAAGATATTTTGTTCAGTGTAGTTTCGGAGTAATTTTGCATCTATTTGAAATGCAGATGAAGTGTAGATAACATTATACATAACTTCAGACTAGCAGCATATTAAAAAAAGGTCTATATTCTCCTATTCTGGAGTTGCAGAGTAACTACTGTCTACTCAATTACCTTTTCTAAATAAAAAGAGGGTAACCATTGCTGTAAATAATAATGACTAGAAAGAATTCTTAATATTACTAACTGAGAAATGGCTTGCAGCAAATGTCTACAGTAACTTAGGGAGCCTGTTGCTATCTATTGCCCAGAGTTTCAGAGAATGCTATCCATATTCCTATAGTGAAATTCTCTTTGCTAATTTATTCTGCTAAATGTGATCATAAGTGTTTGGCTAGTAACTGTAATGGACAGAGTGAATAGTAGATTATGTAAATATAGTAGGAATCTGCAGGATAGCCAAGATTTTCTATTTGAAAATCAAGATTTGAAATTTGAATGAATATATATATATATATATATATATATATATATATATATATATATATATATATATATATATATATATATATATATATGATTGTAACGTGTGGGTTGTTGTTGTGAGGGAATTGACACGCAGGAGCCATGTGCAAGACAGATCTTTATTATAACACAGGTGACAAGCGATTCAAACGTTCCCTGCAACTGTCAGGGTATTTATACTAGCACTCAGACCAACTGTCAAAACGACCAACCAATCAGGTCGCAGCTGGTATTTGCATATTGAATATGCAACATATATAGTGTCACAACCCCTGGTAAGCCCCAATTATGGGAGGAAGCTAATTGCTTCCATCATCTGTCAATCGGCTCGTCACAAGAGTCCATCACGACAGAAACCCAATATTTTTACTGTTGCCTTTGTTATATTTGTGTTTTATTTGTGCTGTATTGCATCTTAGGCAAACGTCTTAGCCATTATGCCACAGGTCAGCACAAATAAAACACAAATATAACAAAGACAACAGTAAAAATACTGGGTTTCTGTCGTGATGGACTCTTGTGACGAGCCGATTGACAGATGATGGAAGCAGTTAGCTTCCTCCCATAATTGGGGCTTACCAGGGGTTGTGACACTAAATATATACCTTCTTCCCTGGCTTCAGCTGATAAGGAGGAGACCTGTGGCATAATGGCTAAGACGTTTGCCTAAGATGCAATACAGCACAGGTTCGAATCCCAGTAAGGGTATCGCTAGCTGATGAGAGCTAAATAGCTTGAAATAGATCTATACTAGTCTCCCTTTATTTATTTATCAGCACAAATAAAACATATATATATCTTCAGGCTACTTCAGGCTCGATGCTTCCAGGAGCAATGTGAGATCTCGGCTGTTTCTTCCTTTTAACTGCCAGTGGGGGTTTGAACTGATTGGGTGGGAGCTTGGCTGTGTCCTGATTGGGTGGAGGTGTGTCCTGATTGGGTGGAGGTGTGTTCTGATTGTTTGGGGGTTTGTGTTTCACGTAAGGATAGGAGGGGTTTAAAGGGGCTGATTGTGCATTTGCAGTCTGGCTTCTGGTCCTCAGTCGTGCCTCCTCATCAGTTTGTGTTTTTGTCTGTTTTCTTTGTGGATGTTTGGTGGTGATATTCTGTGTGGCGCTTGTGAGTGTGGGCCTGGTGTCATTCATCATGTTCGGGACTCGTTTATCAATAAGGGCAGGCTTCCAAATGGCTGGCAGGTGGGAGGTATCATCCCGCCTGTTCATGCTGTGTGGGCGTTTTTCTATTTCAATGGCTTCTCTGATTATTCGGTTGTTGAAATGTTCAGCCTTGGCGATAGTTCTAGTCTTATTAAAATTAATTTTATGTCCTGTGGCTTTAAGGTGTTGGACCAGGGAAGAAGTTGGTTCCTGTTTTCTGATTGCTTTTGTGTTCTTCAATGCGTGCACTTATTCTTCTGTTGGTTTGTCCGATGTATGTGGTGGGACAGGTGATGCATTGGATTTCATATACTCCTTGATTTTCTAACTCAATTTTGTCTTTGGGGTTTCTTAGGATGGTGGATATTTTTCGGTTTGTGCAGAATGCTGTCTTGATATTGTGTTTGCGGAGGATTTTGCTGATTCTGTCTGTGGTGCCTTTTATGTATGGGAGGAGGGCTTTTCCGTTTTCTTGTTCTCTGTCCTGGATTTTAGTGGGGGTTTCTTTTTGGATTAGGTTGGTGATCTTATTTCTTTGGAATCCATTGGATGTCAGTACGTTAGTGAGGGTGTGTAGTTCGGTTTTTAGGTGTTGTTCATCAGCTAGGCGTTTTGTTCTAGAGATGAGTGTCTTGGCTACGGAGTTGATCTGGGCTGGGTGGTGGTGTGAGAGTGCGTGCAGATAGCGGTTAGTGTGTGTTTTCTTCTGGTAGATGGTGTGTCCTAGGGAGCCATTAGATTTCCTGTAGACTAAGACGTCCAGGAAGGGAAGTTGGTTGTTTACTTCTGTTTCCATGGTGAACTGTATTTTGGGGTGTAGGCTGTTGAGGTGTGTAAGGAAGTTGTCCAGTTGTTCTTTCCCATGTGGCCAGATTATGAAAGTGTCGTCTACATATCTGAGCCAGAGTTTGGGTTTGTGATCAGATTTTTCTAGAGCTTGGGTTTCAAAGTTTTCCATGTAGAGGTTGGCAATGACGGGTGAGAGGGGTGATCCCATGGGTGCTCCTTCTATCTGTTTGTATTTTTGTCCATTATAAATAAAGTATGTGTTAGATAGGCAGTGGTTGGTCAGATCAAGGATGTGTTTGGCGGGGTTGTATTTGTTTTGGATAGCTGTCAAGGCTTTTTTGATTGGCACTTGGGTGAAGAGTGATACAACATCAAAGCTCACGAGTAGGTCACTGGGCTGTAAGTTTTGTTTCTTTATGATCTCTATGAAGTGGAAAGAGTTTTTTACATGTGAGGTGATGGAATCTGCATAGGGCTGTAGTTGTTTGGCGAGATATTTGGCTAGATTTTGTAAAGGTGAGCCTATGGAGCTGACTATTGGTCTAAGTGGAGTTTCTTCTTTGTTTATCTAGGGGAGACCATAGAGCTTTGGGCATCTGGATGATTTCTCTCTGGGAATGATTCTTTGCTGGATCTCTTCACTGATGGGGGAGGCTTTTATTTTGGATCTAGTGGTTTTTTCCAGGTAGGTGGTGGGGTCCGTGTTTAGGGGTTTGTATGTGGAGTCTTGGAGTAGGTTGGTTAATTTGGTTTGGTAGTCAGAAGTGTTCATAACCACCGTGGCATTGCCCTAGTCTGCTGGTAGGATTGTTATGCTGGTGTCTTCTTTAAGGTTATGTAGTGCTGTCTGTTCTTCTTTGGATAAGTTGCTTTTGGGTGGCTTGCTGGTGCAGAGGATGTTGGTGATTTCGGATCTGATTCTGTTAGCGTTGTCAGGGTTGATTTTGGTCAGGCTGGTTTCAACTCTGCATATAATGGTTTCAGTGGGGATGTATTTGGGGGCAACTGCAAAGTTGAATCCTTTTGAAAGGACATTGGTTTCGGCTTTGGTGAGGATCCTATCTGAGATGTTATATGTATGTATGTATGTATGTATGCATGTATCTGTGTGTGTGTGTGTGTGTGTGTGTGTGTATGTATGTATGTATGTATGTATATATGTATGTATGTATATATGTATATATGTATGTATATGTTCTACTGGTATGTCGTATAAAGCCTGAATGAGAAAAGAACAGCCTATGGCTGCTTAACTAGTAAACTTGTTGGATGCAAGAAAGACAAAAGGCAAAAAAAAAGAGATGAGGATAAAAAGTGATACATTTCACATAAAAAACAGCAAATTAGATATAAAAAAATCAGGCACAGGCACTGTTTCTCCACGGTAACCTGCCTCAACAAAATCAAGATTAACACACAAGAAACAAAGATTTCCAAAGATATCTCCTAGATGTCTAGATCTGGATGAAGAAAACTCTGTTTTCTTCCCCTGTCCCATCCCCTTCAATTATTTTAAAAACAGTTGAAATTATCTTTAAAAAAAAACTAACATAGAACTTGATAGACATTTTCCTTGATAGACATCTTTTGCCAATTGGCAAAAGAAAGCTTAGGACCGCCTAAGTTGGAAACATGAAGGAAGAGGCCTTCATCCTGCAATGGATAGACAATAGTTAAAATGATGAGACATTTTCTGGGATACTCCTCATGTTGTTTTTCTCACCTCATTTTTATCAATTGTTGTAGGAATAGACTTGTATAGATGTAAAATGTTTTTATCAGTACTGAAAATATGGTTAAGTTGGAATGAAGCCTAACATGGAATTTTCTGGTTAGATAGTGTCATCGACACAATAAACATGAATTTGGGCAAATTCCAGGAGACAGGGAAGGATAAGGCAATCTGGTATGCTATGGTCCAAGAGTTGACTTGACAGCAATTGAATGTTCAGTTTAGTGCCTTCTTAAAGATGCATTGTATTTATTAGGAAAGAGGAACTATCGTAACTTAGGTCTTTTTCTATTCTGAATGAACTCAGTCGTGAATCTTGACATTTTTATTATCAGTTTGTTAAATTTTATTTTAAAAGATTGCATTTATTGTCATAAATGATATTCTTGAACATCCACAATTATATTATATGGAAATCCTACTTAAATACTTGTTGAGCATTGGCAGTGTTGGACTATTAGCTTAGCACCTGAGGAGGTTGTTATCTATTGACTATATAAGTTGTGTTGAGCCCTGCTAAAGTGAAACTAACCTTTAGAGGACTCTAACTGTTAGCTGCAACTGTTTTGGAGGGAAACTTAGAACATTCATATTTGGGTGGGCTTTTTCAAGTATTATGATTGGATAAGGCCCTGTGGGCCCAGAGTATAAATTACAGGCATTTGCCTGCAATTCCTCAGTTCCAGTTTTGAGTCAATAAATGTGTCTATCCTGGCCTTTCTTGCCTACTGAAGCCCACTACACAATAGAGGTAACAGTATAGCTGTGGAGCTAAGGAAGAGGGTGCCTGGTGATATATCGTCTGCTCTGGATCTGTCTTTTGGGCAATGTAGTTGTGACATATTACAGTTATATGTCACCCAATTCCCAGTGACTCTGTGTTGTAGCATGGTGGCCCTGTTGAGGGGGCATATTTATCCTTTGTCATGTAGCCCACTGTGCACTACTCAGCCAGTGTACAGGAACTGTGGAAGAATTGAACTCTGACGTATACGTGTCAGTTCCAAAATCCACCCCCCCCCCTCCATCCCTGCACCTGGAAGACAGAAGGGAAATTGGGCCAGACTGTCAATCTTCTAGTTTTGCTGGAAGGCTTATGTGTGTAGGGATGGTGTAGATTGCTGCTCCTTGCCAAGGTGGCAAACAGGGGTGGCATATGTGCATTCCTGGTTTCTGCCCTACCTGTTGAGATGGTGAATACATTTTCCTCCCATCTGGCCACCTTGCTTAATGTGGAATGGTATGAGGGACAAAGAATGGTAAGATTGTATATGAATCAGGGATTATGAAAAGGCCAGGCAGCCTGTCAACACTCCCAGGAAAACCAGAAAGGAATCATGATTAGATGCACTTGTTCTAATTATTGTAAGGTTACATGAAAAGTCTGAAGACACAAACATCCCACCACTATTTCTAACTGCTTGACCCATTAGGGTGGAGCCTTTCCTAAATTTCTTTCTCTGACTGTTAAGTCACAGGTGACTCCTGCCTCTCTTGTCTTCATGTTTTCTAGGCAACATCTCTTCCACTCTTTCCCCAAGGCCATGTACACAGGCTTGTTTTTTACCCAGTCAGATTTCTTCGGCTGAATCTACACAAAGTACACCGATACTCTACACTGGCTGGTTATTGAGAGAAGTGTACTACTGTTGATAAGATGAGTCCTTCAACTTAGAAAATGGAATGTATGGAAGCATTCAGGGGATGATATTCTGGGGAAGGGGAAGAAAGGACAGGCCATAACACCATAGTGGTCCTGGTTAGAGGCAATTTCAGCAGGACAAAGGTAAAGCCAATCTTTTTTAAAATTAATACTTTATTAATTACATTTCTTTTTTTTTGCCAAAAGTTTTTATTTTATTTTTAAACATACATATAATAATCCAAAGTATACCATTACATCTTAACAAACATTATTTGAATATTCAATAATATATCAATTCCTCTTGCCATCAAGCCTCTTCAATTTTTATTTGCTCTTCTGCTTTCCATACACAATATTATAGTCTATTTCATCTTCAACTCTTCTCCTCTTCCTCTCTCCTCCTCCCTACCTCCTTTCTTCCCTCTGCCATCTCTCTCTTCTCTATTCCCCTTGCTCTCTCCCTCTCCTCTCTTTCCACATCTTCCCTCTCTCCTACTCTTTCCCTCTCTTATACTTCCCTCTCTCCTGTCTCCTCTCTCTCTCTTTCCATCTCTTTATCTCCCTTCCATTCTCTATTTTACGTGGTGTATTTCCGCCTTTTAGCAAACCCCATTTAATATTAGTGGCATTAATAATTATGTTCCAAAAGGAAAAAAAAACTATTTTCCATATTACTGGTTTTTCTTTTAAAGGTATACTTTTATACGAATTCCATTTGTTTCCTCTCCCCACACCTCCCTGGTAAAAATCTCTTTTTTGGGCAAAGTGCAAGACTGATTCAAGTTTCCAGCTATCCTCATAATCCTGTTACATATTTATTAATTACATTTCTTAGTGCTTAATATTACATCGTGTTGTTTGGGTATTTAATTTGCTTAACAATACACATTACATTCTTAACCTCCACCCCTTTTTTTCCAACCACTGATAAAATAGATTCCATGTTTGGTAATATTCTGTATCTTCTTTCTGTTTCATTTTTAATATCAGTCTGTCCATTTCTGCATACTCCAGTATCTTCTTAATTACTTCTTCGTCTTGTGTTGTTACATTGTGCAAATACAATCCTTGCTGCTATCAAACATGCAATATTAAATACATACTTTCCTTAACAGGTTTACCTGATATTATACCTAATAAAAATAGCTCAGGTTTAAAATCTACATGCTTTCCAGTCATCTTTTCTAGCTATTTCCATATTTTTTCCCAAAAAAGTTTTGCTTTAGCACAACTCCACCACATATGATAGTATGTGCCCATTTTTTTATTTACATTTCCAACATTTGCTAGAGACTCTTGATGAAGATAGCATTGGTGCTTGCTACTGTTGCTATGTTCCAGCCCTCTGTCCTCAGCCTTAATGCTTGGTCTTTTGAGCTTCAATGGACTCAGCCTCCAGTTGTTGCTTAAAGCAAAGTTGTCCTGTAATAAAGTGTGACACATCTAAAATTTAATTGCCCTTATGGATGACCTATGGTGGTCTTGGAACATGGATAATGCATTTGTCCTAGCCCTTCTTGAACTCCTACATCTTTCAATGCCATCAATGATTCTGGACTGGTTTCAGGAGTGGAAATGGGGAATCACTGTTTCAAAATGGTTCTCCTTCCTCCATTACTACTTCTAGTCAGTTTAGTGTTGTTAGTGCGGGAGAAGTGTATAGCCCTTGAGTTGTTGGGCCTTTGCACAAATCCATTTTGTGTGCCAATTGTGCTCTTTCCTGGTATGGGAGGTTCTGGTCATGGTCATTCATTCCTTAGTCACCTTTTAGCTGGACTTTGTAAAGTAGCCATGAAGAATATGGCTGCTACTGGTGTAGAATGCAGGAGCATGGGTGGTTTGGGAATTATTAAATCTTCACATTTAACAACATGCTTTGTGAGCTTTTCATTGAAATTTAAGGTTCTGGTGATCTTCTATAATGCCTTCCATGAGACAGGCCAGTTTAATTATGTGAAATTTAATTATAAAACACACACATTTCTGTAAAGAAGTTTTGAACAAACAAGTGTGGAATGCTAAAGGCAAGTTAAATTCTGATCTGCCTACTGGCAAGAGTAGTACAAATTAAAACAGTTTATTTATCCTCAATCTTGCATTTCAATCAGCATCCCCAATCTTGCAAAACCCAGCAGATTCTACCAGTATCCTTCATTTTACCATTTGCAACATTTAATGATAATAGGACAAGTCAGCAATATTTTAGGTTTATTAATAGCAAAACGTTTATCTCCATAATCACACTAATGTGTATACTTGTGTATTGTAATAGCTCATGTATGGTATCATCAACACTTTGTCAGTGTCCATTTTAAAAGCCTAATATGTTTAAGTGCCTTAACCCTAAAATACTGTTTTTGTGCATATGATTATTCTCCCTTTAAGATTAAATACAGATTGTAAAACAAAAAAAAAGTAATTTCCCATTATTTGTCTTGGGTTCAGTGATAGCTAATGTGAATTTGTTTAGTGAGCAGTGCCTTACAGTAATCTCTGGACATAATGAGTTATTGTAAGTGACACAATGAAAGATATAGTTTTCAAGCCTAATTTTTAAAACTAATGTATCTTTTAATGGCTTTCTGGATTATGTGTTAAATTTAACATTAAAAGTGAATCATTTATTTTTAGACTATTTGCACATCAGAAATGGGTTAATGCATTAAAGGTGATATTATGAAATATACAAAAGATAGAACTCTGTGTATGTACATATGTAGTATCTAATATCTGTTTCCCTGAATACTGAAATATTTTCAACATAATTTTCATATTCATTTTGAAACTTTGACAGTTATGGGTTCATTTCTAGTCAAGGCTTCACCCTTCAAAAGGTGAGCAAACAAACATATTACTTTGAAAGAGGTTTTTGTATTGATTAAAAAAATGAAACAAAAAGATAGCAAAATAAATATATGTATAATGGATTTAGCCACATTCCAGCTGTGAAGAAAGCACTGTTCTACAGATTAATACATTGGTAGATTAATTACACCCCTTTATGTATAATTGTAGGGCGACTGATGATTTTTGTGTTGCTCCAATCTAACTGGTGCTGTTTGGTGTTGATGTGGGTAGAGGTTAAGGATATGGGATCATGGTGTTTGACTGCCAACTGGTGTTTGAGGATCTTGGTTTTGGTTGCAAGATCCTCACTTGATACACCCACTCCTGAAGTCCTTATAAACAGAAGACAACTGACACTGACATCCCCTAAACTCTGATAAAGATGTTACCTAGTCTGGTAATGAAACATTTGGAAACCAACCCAAAAGCTCAGAGAATGAACCTTCATCCTCATCCTACACCCAAGCTACAGATATTTGCCACCATTGCAAAATGCGTTTTTTGTTGTAATGTAAAGAGATTAGTTACCCCAATCCAACATTTCCTAACATACATGGAGCCTGTAGAACATAGATAAAATCCATGTAAAGATTAATTCTTCTTAGCTGGCTTTTAGCTAAATTCACTTTCTCTTTTGTTCACAAATCTGACAACTTAAAGAATGATTAATCTTTTTTTGCACAAATATACACCCGATTACCAGAGAACCCAACTTAGCTTCTTGCTGAGTCTGTGATTTAAACAGCTAAAGATATATTGGGTGAGCTACACTTGCAGCTTGATTAGTTGATTACAATACTATGTGCTAATTTTATCACATAACCATCATAGATCCATTTCAAAAATCACTAAGGAGAATTCAGAATCAATGAAGACATGAATTTGCATCTATGGAAGCCATTTTGACTTGTCTTGATTGGGACTATCACACCTCCACCCCAGCATGTTTTTCCATTGTAACCTGATAGTCTTCCTTTAGTGGAGTACATGCTTATTATGATGGTAGAACTAAACTGCGTCTGGTTCAAACAGTGCTCAATTTAGTTATGCATCAATACATTTTTAATTAAAAGAATCTGACAGGTACAATAGTCGAAGACTCCAAATAATTTTCAAACACAGCCTGTTTCCTCACAGATAGATAATCACAATCTGTCTCGGTCATATTGGGTACATAATATTTTATTAAGATATATACGCCACAATATTTTTTTTAAAAAAATGTGTTCTATCAACAACATTCTTGTGGTAAATTTATAATAGTCAAGGCATTTCTCCTTGCTGACATAAAAGTTAGCTAATAAGAAAACTTGATTAGGTGTCTTTGCAATAGCCATCGGCTGCTGAGTACTCCTTATCTGCTCTAAAGCTTTGAATCTTTGTAATAGTAGGTGAAGCACAGAATTGATAATAAAATATATTTTTCTATAGGAACATTAGAGACAGACAACTGCTTCACCTCAGATACCTACAATATAAGTCTTCCCTAACCAGATGTTCCCTAAATGTGTGAGTCAACATCTCCCAAAGAGAGCATAGTTGAAAATTCTAGCAACTGAATGCAATGGGAGGGGGTATAATGTTGATTTATTTTATATTGTTGAGTTTCTTGCTGGGCTTGTCCTGTGTTTAAATATAGTTGCATGCAATCTAGCCACCTCCAATAGTAAATACTACTGTTGATTGCAAAGGCTAAACAACCTGGAATCCTGTTAATCCATTTCTAAAAGTTTAGAACCTTTTAAAAACTTTATTGGGATATTCAGTTATTTAAATTATTTGGATATAAATACGTATTTATCTGGCTATAAATACTAACATTTTATTTTTCCTACCAATTATTCCTATAATTCTTACCTGCCTTGCAGTATTGTTGCCCATTAAGAAAGAGTCTTCCCCTTTATAGTATTTAAAATCATGCTAAGTATATATCTTAACATCAGTCATCTGTCAAACCTTCAACAATATTAGACTTGGATTATAATTCAGAAAGCTCTAATAGTTTGCAAGCAAAGGATATTTTGGTTGTTAGCAGTTATTTAACCACAAAGAAATATCTCATTGGATTATACAGTGTCCCTCTAATTTCAGTTTAAAAATGAAAAGACCAGTTTTAAACCTGCTAATAGAGTGGGTTAAATTTAATACAATTGTCCATGTTACAGTATTAAACTGCACTTAAACATTCTTATAGCGATTCAGAACTTTGAAATGCTGGTATTAGGTATAATTTATTGCCACCATTTCTCCAAAATGTGTAAATAGCTTATATTATTTCAGAACCCTAAAGGCACCAATCTGGACTCAAATTAACCATTTGTAGTGCTTGTGAACAATGAATATAGAAAGAAAGGAAAGGATATAATTCAGCTAAAGCATCAGCCAATTTTATATTATGTTTTGTCTCTTATTCTTGTTGATGGTCTCCAGCTTTCTAAGAAATAACCACAACTATTGTCTTTGCAGACAATGATTATATCTAAATCATTAGCAAAACAAAGTCTTTATAACTCTTGGGAAGGATATTCCCAAATGACAAAACATTTCATGGGAAGCTGGAAATGACGCAGTGAAGGAGAACAATATACGCCTTCAAAAAATGTTTTTCAGTTTCTTTGGGGAAATAGAGATTATTTTATGGAGGGTAACTTCCAAAATGTGAAAGGATAAACACAAAAGAATGAGGAAAATATCTAATTAAATGAATTAGGGAAGAGAAGCCATAAAATTGTGTTTCTGTTCTGCCATAATACACTTTGTAACCCTGAGGCCATTGTCTGGCCAACATTCTCAAGTATAAATGAACTCTGACTCCGGTAACTTTCAGTCCTAACATAATGAGAGTGAAGAGAACTTTCCCACAGTAGCCTCAAAGGGAACAACTCAGAATTCTATCATTACACAAATAAGACAACACAACAAAATAGAATTCTACATTTAGCTCCCCTCTCCATCTAGGCTATACGAAAAGCGAAAAAAGTAGAGTTATTAAAGATTGCAGAGACTTTGATTTGGACAAAGTAACGAGTGAATTGTCTAAGGAAAATCTATATAAATTCCCAATTTGTAAAAAGAATTATGTAGGTTCCCTGAGTGGCATGGAGTAGTGGTGAAGACACTCTCCTACTACTCGTAAGGTTGAGAGTTCAATCCTAGGCAGGAACAGATGTTTCTCTCTCAGGGTGCAAAGAGAGAGAGAGAGATCAAAAGAGAAAGGTACAGATGTTATTTTATGCCGTTGTTTACCAGGTGTAATATGATTTCATATCTATTTTCGTGAGTGTGTTACTTGTGCTTGACATAACTTCACATCTTCATACAAACATAAAAAAATATTTCTGTATCTGAGAAAAAATTCTTCCTGATTGTCTCCAGAATTTTCTAAGACTGAGAAATATTTTTTAAAATTTTTTTACAGTCTGAGACCAATGCCTAAAAAAGATGATGAAGCTGCATTACCGTGCCAGTGAAATACCATAAGAATCAGGAAATTCAGTGTTTTTTGCTAATCTGCTTTAACTTCGTTAATGAGATAAAGCCTAGAGATGAATGTCTTGATCTGCCATAGTGAAACAAAAGTCCTTCTGTCATCCACCAAATAATTTAAAGCTGTAAGTATTTTAGGTTAACCATAGCTGGATAAACTTAAGCTCTGTTAAGCATCTGCACAGTAATATAAGGTGAACAGACAACCTGATTTACAGGGCGGGGCATAACCTTTTCCTAGGGGGTCACAGCAAGATCGACAGCAGTTTACAACTTCCGCGACACCTCATTTTAAAGCCCATAAAAAACTGAATTGAATGAGCTATTAAATGTTAAATTTGCTTTAAGAATGGCTGGAAAATTCGATTCGGAAGAACAAAGGATCATTGACAGAATAAAATGCATTGCCTTTCGAGAGGCTCGCGATGCTGGAGCGACGTTTATCAATCGAAAATGGATTGCAAACAAATTGAAACGTCATCCGGATTGGGTTACTGATAATTGGAACAAAACAGCCCAAGAATGTTTCACAAAATTTGGAGAAGGGCGTCCTCTGCAACTGTCCCAAGAAAGCAAAGCCATCATTGCAACTGGCAGTCGCAAACAACGAAAAGGAAACCGAAAAGTGGCCCAAGAAATCCTTCAAATTCATGGAAAACGAGTTGATCAAAGGACAATCGGCCGATATCGAGAACGAGAAGGTTTGAAGCCATTCCACGTCATTTGCAAACCATTGAAAACTCAAACACACGTTCAAGATCGGCTTTGGTTGTGCGATTGGTTGTCTGAATGGACCGAGGAAGATTTTCTTCATTTGGTGCCATCTGACGAATTCTTCGTTTATGCCATTCGAAAACCGAATTTCCAGAACGATCGAATTTGGGCTAAAGCCGTCGACGACATCGCCAAACATGAACGATATCGACAAATCGTTCGCAATCCGACTTGCATCGGGATTTTCGTCATTTTCACAGCCAAGAAACTGCATTGGGTTTTGAAGGATAAAGGGGAATCCTGGGATGGCAGTTATTTCCGTGAGAAAATTTTATTGGAGAATGTCATTCCATTTCTCAGTGATCCAGACAATGTCTTGGTGGTTGGTGAGGCTGTCTTTCTTCATGACAAAGCTCCTTGCATGCGTGCAAATGCGACTCAGCAATTGTTAAAGGAAAACAATGTCGAATTTTGGGGCAATGACGTCTGGCCGGGAAATTCGCCAGATCTCAATCCGGCAGAGAACATTGGGGCCATAATTAAGGATGAAGTGGAAGCTCTGATGATTCAGGAGCAAGGTCAAAATCGATATTCGGTTGAAACTTTGAGAATGAATTTGGAAACTGTGTTGAAAAATCTGGAAAATCGAACGGAACTGTTTGAAGATTTGTTGTGTTCTTATCCACCTCGTTTGAATGCTGTTCGAAGGGCTAATGGTGGTCATACTGACTATTAAATCGTGTCAATAAACTCAGTTTTTGATGGGCTTTCGAATGGTGTATGAATTATTTGTGTTGTTATTACAAGTGTTGCTGTGACCCCCTAGGAAAAGGTTATGCCCCGCCCTGTACTCAGGTAATACTACATGTCAGTGTCGTATCTGCTGTGTTACAAACAGCCCATAATTATGCTTTTCACATACTATTTCTCTGGACTTTGTAGAAAATGTTCCGTTCTGATACAAAAATCAGATCCCACTGGTTCTACATATCAGATCTAGGTAAGTCTGATAGTAACTGTTATAGCCTCGTAAGTCCTCGGACTTACGAATGACAGCTCGGCAGCAGCCAGGCGCGTCTTAGCCAATCAGGCGCGCCTGCGGGTTGCGGGCTGTCATTCGGAAGGCTATTGGCTCGTCCGTCTGACAGCTCTATATAAAAGGCTGTCAGACGGAGGAGAGGTGCCGGTCTACTCACAGTTTTTGTTCTTGCCTGTAATAAACGGTTGTTAACGGTTACCTCAGACGCCTCTTCATTTTTACTGCCGCCGATCTAACAGTAACTGAAATCTGTAAATCTCCATCAAATTAAGGGAGAGCAATTCTAGAACTTCACTATGTAGGACAAAACATATAAAGAGCTGCAAGAAACCAGCAACTGCCAACTTTTGGGTATGCAGTTGTGTGTGATCATGTTAAACTATATAATTCCATATGGAAAACATCCCTTATAATATCCCTTTTAAAATGAATACTGAAATATATATAACATTTCTAAAATATTATGTATTTAGAGGACTGAGATTGGGGAAGATAAGGATGAGCAGGAATAAATAACTTTTCAACAGATTTTTTAAAATCTTGATTTCTTTTCATTGTTAAAAATATTTATTTATTATTTATTACTATGAGCTGTGGTGATGCAGTAGTTAGCATCAGTGCCAGGAGTTCGATTCTGACTGGCTCAAGGTTGATCCAAGCTTCCATCCTTCCGAAGTGGTATAATGAGGACCCAGATTGTTGGGGGAAATATGCTGACTCTAAACCACTTAGAGAGGGCTGTAAAAAGCACTATGGAGCTGTATATAAGTCTAAGTGCTATTGTTATTGCTATTTACTTAATTTAGTGACTATGGGTGGTATGCAACAAAGCATATGGCATACAGTAAAATATTTTTCATTAACCTGCATTTCCTGATATATTTATTTTAATTATTTTATTTATTTTAATTTTTCAGTAACTACAATGAAACAAGTAGGAAAAACACATTAAAATGGCACAAATAAATGGATGAAAATAATCAAAACATAGCCATAAGCACATAAAAAGAGTACATATAAATGGGGACAGTAGGACAGGGACAGTAGGCATGCTGGTGCACTTATGCACCTACGAGACCGTCTTCTGCCACATACCTCCCTTAGACCAATAAGATGGCACAGGATGGGCCTTCTCCGGGTGCCTTCAGCTGCCCAATGCCGGCTGGCGACGCCTCGGAGTAGGGCTTTCTCTGTTGCCGCTCCGGCCCTATGGAATGAACTACCCCCAGAGATCCGGACCCTACCCAATCTCATGGCCTTCCGTAAAGCTATCAAAACCTGGCTTTTCTGGCAGGCCTGGGGCTGTAGACCTCTTGATTGAGGTCCAGGCCCCCTTTGACTGGGTGCATGTTGTATTTCTTCTTAATCTTGTTGTATCTTATTGTTTTAATCCTTTTTAATATTTTTCATTTCTGTAAGCCACCCGGAGTCCTCCGGGATTGGGCAGCCTATAAATGAAATGAAATGAATGCATGCTCCCTTAGGGACCTCTTAAGAAATGTGTAAGATCCACGGTAGACAGCTTAAGGCAGTGTTTCTCAACCTTGGCAACTTGAAGATGTCTGGACTTCAACTCCCAGAATTCCCCAGCCAGCATTTGCTTAAGGTAAAAGGTATAGGGGTTAGAGGAACTAACAACAGGAACGGGTAGGGTGTTCCATACATTCACTATTCTATTGCTGAAATCATTTTTCCTGCAATCAAGATTAGAACGGATTACATTTAGTTTGTATTTAGGTTTCATTTAATCTATATAGGTTTCAATTAAGCAAAATTTCTTTTGAGAATGATTTGGAAAAGTTGCAATGTGATTATTTTTAAAAAATGTGTTTGGATATTAATTAATTAATTAGTTAATTGGTCAAATTTACAAACCTCCCATCTCCCTCACAGTGGGATCATGGATAGCGTATAAATAAAATACTAAAAAACATAAAATATTTTATTGTTGCTATTTATCTTATGGCTAATTGCCCTACAAACACTACAAGAGCTCAAAGAGAACAAATGTTTAAATTGCTGTATCTGCCGTTTGATAGAATATACAGTACTCCCTAGCAGCAAGGCTCTGTGTAGTCAAAATATTTTTTCTTTTGATTTTTTTTTGCTAGAAAACATTTAAAAATGGAATTACACACCTTGCTTACTTTAAACGTGCAATCCCACTGAGTATATTTGTGTGTGTGTGTGTGGGTGTCTTCTTATACACACTTGCACGCCCCTGGACTCTTTGATTTCCAAAATAGTGCGGTCACCCATCGAGTCAAAGTCACCATTGCAGGATAAACAAGCAGAGAAAAATCAAGTGCATCTTTGCCTTTCCTTCCTTCCTTTCTTTTTAATTCCCTTCCAGGGCAGGGCATGCTCAGTCTGACCCTGCCTTTTGACAAACTCTAGACGAACAAAATGTAACAAACCCTGTATATTTTCAGGAGCATTTTCTATTCTGACAGAAAGAGCTCTATAGCATTTGATGTCTGCTTGCTGGTCATAGATAATGGTGTATCCGGGGACCATTGTCATTCCTGTCAATAAGATGGCCTGAGGTGGGGAGGGATGCACCACAAAGCTACCTTTTGATTCACCGTTTTCCTTTGCTGTTCCCAAGGCGTTTGTAAGACTGTGGTCAGCAAGGTCACTTTACTTCCTCCTGATGCGCCTAGATAATAATATCATGTCTAGCAAAAAAAAAAAAAAAAATTGACAGACATCGATGCATGTTTCTTGCTTTTGTACTTTGTTTTGCTTGCTTTTTTGTAATGTCAAACATGCTCCAAAATGTGCTGATTGTATCTGTCATTTGCTCTTTTCTTTAAAAAAATAAATGAATAAGCAACCAGTAACTAGTTCTTGGTATCGTTATTGTGGAATGGCAGAAGACATAAGCAATTGCATTATTGAAGTGATTATATGACAGGAAAGTAGGCTGTGTGTACAATTTTGAATATTCTGTATCATTTTTTTTAATAAAAGGACATCCTGCAAGAAGTCATTTATGATAATTATTTGGGGAAAGATATTTAGATTCCCTCTACTTGTTCATTGCAGAAGACCCAGTATATATTCCCATCATTTTCAGATGAAACATTATGAGGATTTTCTCATTATTAAATTTCCCTATGACTTTTTAATAGTTTAATTATTTATCCTTATAATATTTTGGGAATATTTTGAGGGAAAATAAACACTGGACGAGACCCTCTAAATCACAGGTATAAAACTCTCTGCATCATGTTGCCATCAGGTGATGTTTCGTGGTGTTTTTCCCATTTGCAGAGCTGGGGTGGGCGTGGCCTGCGTGTGATGCATCCGTAAGATGACCAGATTTTCAGATTGGTAAAGAGGGACACCATTAACCGGGGGGGGGGGGGGGGCTTGATTAAAAATTTTATATTTTGTCAAAAGGTCACACAAAGCGATTACATGACCCCAGGACACTGAAAGCATCATAAATATGAATCTGTTGCCAAACATGAAAATTTTGATCACGTGACCATGAGGATGCTTCAATGGTTGCTAAGTGTGAAAAATGGTCAT